>NC_057731.1:46150288-46170438 GCF_004010195.1 Chiloscyllium plagiosum | reverse complement strand
GGGGGGGGAGGGCGGGAGAAAGCACCTTTGGTCGGCCCTTACCCCCATTGTCCACCAGCCAGCGGTTTTGACTGCCCATGGGATCTTGCTGTTTAATCACCCCGACCAGGTCTCCTTCCTGTAGGGAAACATCCAGTTGCTGAGCAGCGTTGAAGTTCCGGTCCGTCTGATACAGCTTATCCGGTTCATACTTTGCCAGTAAGGCTGCTCGTTGTTCATCCGTCTGGACCGTGGTGTTCGGCTGGCAGGGAATGGGAAAAACATGGACCAAGCAGTTAGACGGAGCAACCGGAATCGATGTGCAAAACGGCATCTCTTGGCAAGGGTGGGGCCTTTCGACCTGTGGAACTTGTTCCACTACATGCCTTGATCTGAATCGTAACTCAATTTACCCTTAACATACCCTTAACAAATCCCATCAAAATAAAAACAGCAAGTGCTGGATAAACTCAGCAGGTCTGGCAGCCTCTGTGCAGATAGAAACAGAGTCAATGTTTCAGGCAAAAGCAGGAATGGGGGTAATGAGGAGGACAATGTGGAAAGGTGGCATTGAGAAAGAGAATCCACCATGGTTTTTTCTCAGAGCATATTAGCTTGAAGGGCTGAATGGCCTACTGCTACTCAATTTCCTAAGCCAGAGGCAGAGATTGGTTGAATAGGCTGGGACTTTTTTCACTGGAGTGGAGGTGGTTGAGGCGTGATTTTGTACAAGTTTATACGATGATGAGGGGCATAGATAAGGCGACAGGCAGGTGTCTTTTTCCTAGGGTGGGGGATTTCAAGATGAGGGGGCATATTTTTAAGGCAAGAGGACGAAGACATGGGGGGCATTGCAGGTTTTAGAACACAGAGTGGCTTGCGTGTGGAACGCACTAACAGGTGGTGGTGGATGCAGATACAGTTTACAACGTTTAAAAGACATTTGTATAAGTGCATGAATAGAAAAGGTTCGGAGGAATATGGGAGGTGGCAGGAGCAGGCAGGTGGGACTAGATTAGTTTGGGATCATAGTCAGCATGGACTGGTTGGACCGAAGGGTCTCTTTCCATGCTAGAGAATTATGAAAATACTTACAATGGCGAGCAGGTAATTTTAAAACCTGGACAAACTCAGATTCAGCCTCAACTAGACTACGGTGTCCAGTCTGGTTGAGCAGCTTTGAGTAGGTGGATAAATTGAGAAGCTAGGGCTGTTCTCCTGAGAGAATCAAGGCAGAGGGGGCATGGCTTTTAGCTCTTGGCAAGAGAAGCAACAGACAGAGCAAAAGAGCCATTTCACACAGCAAGTGGTTAGGGCTGGGAATGCGAGAGTGCGGTGGAGCCAGGTTCAATCCAGCTTCTTGGAAAGGGAATCGGATTATCATTGGGAAAAGGAAGAATATGCAGAGTTACATTGAGTGGCACAAAGTGCATTGCTTGGTTCACCAGACAGTACAAGCAGCACAGACTGAATGGACTCATTGTGTTCTGACAACGCAGCGACTCTATTCTCCATTGTACGGGGCCGATGGAACCCCTCACTGAAACACACTGACAGGTCTGAAACATTACAGTGCTGGAAGTGTATAAGTGCATGAATAGAAAAGGTTCGGAGGAATATGGGAGGTGGCAGGAGCAGGCAGGTGGGACTAGATTAGTTTGGGATCATAGTCAGCATGGACTGGTTGGACCGTGGGTGGCACAGTGGTTAGCACTGCTGCCTCACAGCGCCTGAGACCCGGGTTCAATTCCCGCCTCAGGCGACTGACTGTGTGGAGTTTGCACGTTCTCCCCGTGTCTGCGTGGGTTTCCTCCGGGTGCTCTGGTTTCTTCCCACAGTCCAAAGATGTGCAGGTCAGGTGAATTGGCCGTGCTAAATTGCCCGTAGTGTTAGGTAAGGGGTAAATGTAGGGGCATAGGTGGGCTGCGCTTCGGCACGTCGGTGTGGACTTGTTGGGCCGAAGGGCCTGTTTCCACGCTGTAATCTAATCTAATCTAATTACAGTAATGTCAAAGGGAGCAGCTGACTCACCGTGGTCAGGGCTTGCAATCTCGACGACTGCCTGTCTGTCGCCTTCCGATCAAATGGTTTTCTGGAGGAAGGGACGGTGTCAGGGAAGAAACTGAAGACTTGGAGTAATTGGATGGCTTTGACGTGTTGTTCCTGGAACGAGGCCACGATACTGGTGTCCTTGCTCACCACCGTGAGGAGCTGGACCAGAGAAAGTCTCCATCAGTCATCACCCAACAGACCCAAACACAGTTCAAACAACGCACACGTTGCAAACAAACACAACTCGGCTCAAAAACGGAGCATCGTATCATCCACTTATCACAGTGAACAGAGGAAAGTTTCCTCTGCACTGCTCCCCAGCAAACATGCCAGTGACAGGTGCAGCACAGAGTTAGACAGAGTAAAGCTTCCTCTACTCTTTTAAACTGAAGCAAGAGCTCCCTCCACATTATACCCATCAAACACTCCCAGGACAAGTACAGCATGGTGTTAGGTACAGCATGGCGAGTTCTCCCTGCATTCCATGAGATCGAACCTTGCTCACCAGTCTCCCATGGGGAACCTTGTTGAACACTTTACTGAAGTCCATTTAGAACATATCTACCACTCTGCTCTCATCAATCCTTGTTGTTACTTCTTCAAAAAACTCAATCAAGTTTGTGAGACATGATTTCCCATGCGCAAAACCATGTTGACTATCCCTAATCAGTCCTTGCCTTTCCAAATACATGTACATCCCGTCCCTCAGGATTCCCACCAACAACTTGGGCGGCACGGTGGCACAGTGGTTAACACTGCTGCCTTGCAGCGCCAGAGACCCGGGTTCAATTCCCACCTCAGGCGACTCTGTGTGGAGTTTGCACATTCTCCCTGTGTCTATGTGGGTTTCCTCCGGGTGCTCCGGTTTCCTCCCACAATCCAAAGATGTACAGGTTAGGTGAATTGGCCATGCTAAATTACCCATAGTGTTAGGTGAAGGGGTAAATAAAGGAGAATGGATCTGGGTGGGTTACGCCTTAGCGGGTTGGTGTGGACTTGTTGGGCAGAAGGGCCTGTTTCCACACTATGTAATCTAATCTAAATATCTCAATAAAGAGGCCCAGCAATCACTTCTCTAGCTCTAGGGTACACCTGATCAGGTCCTGGGGATTTATCCACTTTTATGCCTTTCAAGAGATCCAGCATTTCCTCTTCTGTAATCTGGACATTTTCCAAGATGTCACCATCTATTTCCCTACATTTCCCATGTCCTTTTCCACAGTAAATACTGTTGCAAAATACTTGTTTAGCATCTCCCCTATTTCCTATGGCTCCACACAAAGGCTACCTTGCTGATCTTTGAGGGGCCCTATTCTCTCCCTAGTTATTGTTTTGTCCTTAATGTATTTGTAAAACCCCTTTGGATTCTCCTTAATTCTATTTGCCAAAGCTATCTCATGTCCCCTTTTTTCCCCTCCTGATTTCCCTCTTAAGTACACTCCTACTGCCTTTATACTCTTCCAAGGATTCACTCGATCTATCCTGTCTATACCTGACATATGCTTCCTTCTTTTTCTTAACCAAACTCTCAATTTCTTTAGTCATCCAGCATTCCCTATACCTACCAGCCTTTCCCTTCAACCTGACAGGAATATTCTTTTTCTGGACTCTCGTTATCTCATTTCTGAAGGCTTCCCATTTTCCGGCCGTCCTTTACCTGCGAACATCTGTGCACAATCAGCTTTTGAAAGTTCTTGCCTAATACTGTCAAAATTGGCCTTTTTCCAATTTAGAACTTCAACTATTAGATCTGGTCTATCCTTTTCCATCACGATTTAAAAACTAATAGAATTAAGGTCGCTGGCCCCAAAGTGCTTCCCCACTGACACCTCAGTCACCTGCCCTGCCTTATTTCCCAAGAGTAAGTCAAGTTTTGCACCTTCTCTAGTAGGTACATCCACATACTGAATCAGAAAACTCTTGTACACATTTAAATTCCTCTCCATCTAAACCCTTAACACTTATGTTTGGAAAGTTAAAATCCCCTACCATAACTACCCTATTATTAGATTAGATTAGATTCCCTACAGTGTGGAAACAGGCCCAACAAGTCCACACCGACTCTCTGAAGAGTAACCCACCCTCTGACCAATGCACCTCACACTATAGGCAATTTAGCATGGCCAATTCACCTGCACATTGTGGACTGTGGGAGGAAACCAGAGCACCCGGAGGAAACCCATGCAGACACGGGGAGAATGTGCAAACTCCACACAGACAGTCACCCAAGGCTGGAATTGAACCTGGGTCTCTGGTGCTGTGAGGCAGCAGTGCTAACCACTGAGCCACCATGCCGCCCAGATAACTGAGATCTCCTTACAAGCTTGTTTCTCAGTTTCCCTCTGACTATTACAAAGTCTATAATACAATCCCAATAAGGTGATCATCCCTTTCTTATTTCTCAGTTCCACCCAAATAACTTCCCTGGATGTATTTCTGAGAATATCCTCCCTAAGTACAGCTGTAATGCTATCCCTTATCAAAAAGGCCACTCCCCCTCCTCCCTTTCTATCCTTCCTGTAGCATTTGTATCCTGGAACATTAAGCTGCCAGTCCTGTCCATCCCTGAGCCATGTTTCTCTAATTGCTATGGATATCCCAGTCCCATGTTCCTCACCATGCCCTGACTTCATCTGCCTTCTCTGTTAGGCCTCTTGCATTGAAATAAATGCAGTTTAATTTATCAGTCCTACCTTGTTCTCTGCTTTGTCCCTGCCTGCCCTGACTGTTTGACTCGCCTTTGTTCTCAACTGTACCAGTCTCAGATTGAAATCTTTCCTCACTATCTCACTGGATCCCACCCCCCCAACTTAATAGTTTAAATCCTCCCAAGTAGCTCTAGCAAATCTCCCTGCAGTATATTAGTCCCTCATGAGGGGCCAAATGGCCAACTCCAGTTCCTATCACAAATGTCAACATCAGGCTAAGAAACAGGACCTCATCTTTCAATGAGGTATTTTACATCTTTCTGGACTCAACAGAGTTCATGTGTTGGGTTTAACTTTACTTTTACTTTCCGATGCCAGATGTTCCAAGATGGTGCCATAGCGTAGTGACTCTTTGTGAGTTGTCCCCAGCAGATTATCTCCTCACATCTTTTATAACCTCTCTATTCGTTTAAATCTCAACTGTAAATCTGTCAGAATAACTAACAATGCTCTCTTAAATCTACTTACAAATCTGGACAATTTCTGACCTCAGGAAACAACCCCGGACCCCCCTGTTATCACTCAAAAATGGACCTCTCATATATTAAAGCTAATCTTTATCTGCATCTCCTCTGTAGCTATAACACTATACAGCAGCGCCTCGACTTACGAACTTAATCCGTTCTGGGACCTGGTTCGCAAACCGAAAAGTTTTACCATTGTTCGGATATTTCCGGAGTCTTTTCTCTTTTTTGTCTCTCGGAGGTTGGTGATGCCACAAGAAAACGATCCAGAGAAACTTGTTTTTTCCTTTGCTGCAGAATTTTCCGAAAATGGGAATCACATTGTCATTTAAAATGTTCACTGCTCTGTTGGTCACAGTTTTGTTAGGGTGAGATCTCTCAACAAAAGCCTGCACTTCACTCCATTTGTTCGTACCTTGAATTCCGTACGTACATTGAAGCAAAATTTTACGAACAATCCTGTTCGTAAACTGATTTGTTCGTGAACGGGGTCGTCCGTATGTCGAGGCACTACTGTATTCTGCATTCTATTCTATTACCCTGAGGTACTTATGTAAGGTATGATTTGTCTGGATAGCACACAAAACAATACTTTTCACTGTATCTCAGTACACAGGACAATAATAAATCAAATCAAAAACCATTCTGCCATTCGCTACTCTTCTAAACTTATCTTTTATTTCTTGTCCTCTACCTTTTTAGAATGCACCACCACAAACTCATTGCTCCTTTTTTCCACCCAATCATAGACTTGCCACTCATTCTTTTCCTTACTTTAACATTTGACCTACTTAAAACCCACCCCATTTCTCCCTCTCCGCCCCCCCCCAGACCTATTGCAATATCATTCACATGAAAACTAACGCTGTTTCTCTCTCCATGATGTCGCCAGACCTGCTGAGTTTCTCCAACACTTTGTTTTAACTTCACATTTTCAGCAAGTATAGGATTTTCACTTTGGTAGTTGGTCTATAAATGATTTCCACCTCTCTCTCCTCTCTCAAACAGCAGAATGACCTCCAACAATTTTCCGATCGACAAGAATGGTTCCTTCTTTGTGAAAATGTAGAAAAATTAAAGTTTGGGCACCCACAATGCTCTTAGACATTTCCTTTAAAATCCTGAGGTGGAAATGACTGAGGATGTGTCACTTTTTACTGTCACCATGTTCTTCATTACTGTTAGTGTCCTTACATTACCGTTGCTATAACCCCATTCTGGTTCAGCATCTTCATCCATTGTAAACTAACTAGGAAACTAACCACTCAACACGATCACCACTTCCATATGTTCATTGTCAAAAATCACTGATCAGTCTGCAACAGAAACCACACTTCTTATAATATTAACACAAAGGATATCTCCAATTTGATTAATTAATTCTCTCTCCCTCCTGCTCCACAAGTGCTGAGGACGTCAGACATTTTCTGTTTTGCTCGCAATAAGATTTGGCCTCTTCTTGGGTCTCGGACACAACATTGCAACAAGCCACCTTGGACACACTTGAACTTACTACAATAAAAGCAGAAAGTGCAGGAGAAACTCAGCAGGTCTGGCAGTGACAGTGAAGAGCGAAACACAGTACAGAGGAACCGAAGGACACAGGCGGGAAGTACTTTGTTTAGTTAATCGAATGCTGGATAATCGAGTGCTGGATAACATAGTTTAGCCGAGCATTGGGAACTTGCGATCTTGTTCGGATAATCCGAAATTTGAATAATTGAATGCCAGGTAATCAAGGTTCCTCTGTATACGCTTTGAACCAAAGTCTTTTTTTTTGGAGGTGTGAGTGATAAACCCCTTGTAACGCAGTCTCCTCTGCCTATTCCAGTCTCTACGAAAGCTCAACGCCCCTGTTAAAAATTCCTCTGCCTTTGTTACCCACTTGTTTCAGCTCTGCATTTGGACAATTTACCACAAGCACGGAGTAGACTCCCCACCATTCCGACAGTAGCTGCATCCCCAGCAGTCAGCGCTGATTTAGCCACTTGAAGTACGAGGAACCCCCGTTGCTTTTACCTGCGACAATGGCTGAAGCTCGTTCAGGGTCAGGCCTACAAACTCCTGGTGGGCCTCGGCAAACCCTTGCATACAGTTGATGAACAGCTGCTCGGCACTCTTGTGAAACTTGGGCAGCTCGTCGAGGAGCTGGGCGTTGAGAGCCTCGTAGTTGTTTTTGGCAGCCTGCAGCTCATCCAGCACTTTCCTGTCCTTCAGCTTCTCGGCTCGCTCCTTGCAGTTGTTGTAATCCAGCAGCTTGTCGAAGCGTTTGATGATCAGCTTGTGGGGCCCCGCGCACATCCCCAGGAGCTGGTTCAGGGGCGCGATGACCAGGCTCTCTGCCCGCTCTTTCTGTTGGGGGAAACAATCAAAGGGAAAAGGTCCTCAGCTCTGATTGTACATCACCCTTCCCCGACCCCCATCTCTCCGCAGCCCTTGGAGATTTCCATGCCGCTCCCTTGCCCCAGTGTGGATCACTGTAGCACTGCATATGTCAGCTGTCTAAGCCCAAAAATCTGCAACTAGCTCCTAAACATCTCCATCTCTCTCTTCTTGAAATCTCACTTTAACTGCTGCAGCACCTCCTTCAGGTGTTGGGTGAGTATTCAACTGTCCGTCTGGTAACATTCCAGTGAACACCTCAGGAGTTTTATGGTGATATAGGTGCTATACAAATGCCACTAATTGCAGGAGGAACTTGAGGATGCACCGAATTCAGGTACAGCTCACTCGGGGGTTGCTTGGCAAACCATGCAGATCTAGAAAGTCTCGGACTGCAGTGGCCTTGGAGGGAGGGGCAGCAGGAGAACACAGAGGGATGTGGAGGGGGTATGCCCCTGGGCTCGGGAGGGGATGGAGTGTGACTGGGAAGAGCCCAGTCAGGCTCTGGAGCACAGACAGGTTCAGTTGTGATACCTGGACCAGCACATCAGGAAGGAATGACGTGGGCAGGGAAAAAACATCGGTGCCTATGGAACCGAAATGGAGCTCTAGTTCATCATCTTTGGATAACAGGAAGAGGAGAGCGAGCACGAGAGCAAGAAAAACCGGAACAACATCTGACCCAATGTCCCTCAGGGTATGGACATCACTGCTGAAGCATCAGCATCTGGTCACTCAGGAGAGGATAATTATCGGAATAAAGATCCAGCAATTCATCCTTTAAGCAATCAGGAATCTCTCAGTACATTAGCACGCCATTTTGTCTACTATTTCTGTATTAGCTCTTTGAAAGACCAGCCTAATTAATCCCACAATGCTGCCTTCTCCCTGTTCCCCTGTAACTCTGCCCTTTTGAACTTTAAACTCCAGCCCTGCTAACGACAGCCCCATCTCATGAGTGAATCGTTTAGAGAAAAAAAATCTCAATTCTCTTTGGAAAATTACTGAATCTTCTTAGCTGGCCTTTCAGTCAGTGCATTCCAGATCGCAACTCATGGTGCGAAATAAAAAATAGTTCATACTCCCTCTCTGGTTCTTCTGCCAATTTTCTGAAATCGGTGACCTCTGTTTAGCAATCTGTCTGCTGGTGGAAACAGCTCCTCCCTATTTACACAACAGATAATAAGGCTGACTCACAATCACTGTCTTCACTGATACAGACACTTGGGACCCACACTTACAAAGTTGGTGAAGAGGTTGTCACTGATGAATCGATGCGCTCGCTGGAAACTCTCCAGATCTGGGTGATTCTTCTCCCCGTACATGTCCAGGATACTCATAGCCACCAGCACCTTCACTGACACAGACTCCTATTGCAAGAAAAGGACCTTGGTCAATCTCCAATCCAGCGTAAGCCTGCAGCGATGCAACTTGCCCCACAGCCCTGGTTAAAGGAAGGGGGTGGGGGTTTTGTTGGGGTTGGGTACGAGCAGGGATCGAAGCCCTTTTCAGCCTCAGCTCCACCACGAGCGGGTCACGTTGGGGTCAATCGCAAGGCTCCAGCTGCCTCAACCCAACTGCACCTTCAGCCCCTGACTAGGAGTGTCTCGTGTCAAGCTGTTTGGACTGTGGAGACAGCATCCAAACACTTCCCTGTCTGTCCCACAATCTTCCACTTCCCCATCAACCCCGACCTGTCTCCCACCTCCCCATCGACCCGATCCCAAACACTTCCCCAACAACCCCAATCCTTCCCTCAAGCTTCTCCCCATTCCTCATCCACCTTCCAAACACTTTGCCATCAATCCCACTCTGTCCGTTAATCTCCTCCCTATTGATCCCTGTCTACCACCCAGCCCAAACCTCTCCTCAGTCACTTTAGCTTCCACCCACCCACCCATAGGCACTTCCTGGGAGAGTGCCAGTGGTCGATTAGCCCCTCCCCCGTCGTTCGCTCTAGACACAGAGGTGAAGGGGTGCCCTGAGTGGATTCAACCATCTGCCAGTGAGAATGCATGACACTCACTCACCCGCACGTGTTGCAAATAGAGTGAGAGATCGCGGATGAAGGATTTAATCAGCCGCTCCTGTACTCGAAACCTCCTCTCTGCCTCCTCAAATGCCTCGTCCTTAATCTGGAAAAGAGATGAGATGCTTCAACCCTGACCCCAAATGGTGAGAAATGAGAGTCCGAGTTAGAGGAAAGATGTATTTCTAAACATGCAACTCATTGAAATATACTGCAAGATGTTTTTTGTTTGTTCGTTTGATGTGGGGGTCTCACTGGTTAGGTCAGCATTTATTGCCCATCCCTAGTTGCTTTTGAGAAGGTGGGGGTGAACTGCCTTCTTGAACCACTGTACTCCGTGTGCTGTGGGTTGATCCACAATGCCCTTAGGGAGGGAACTCCAGGATTTTGACCCAGTGACACTGAAGGAACAGTGAGTGGCTTGGAGGGGAACTTGCAGGTGGTGGTGTTCCCATGCATCTGCTGCTCTCGTCCGTTTAGGTGGATGTGGTCGTGGCTTTGGAAGATAGTGTCTAAAGATCTTTGGTGGATTTTTGCAGTGTATCTTGTATTTAGTCTGTACTGCTGCTACTGAGCATTGATGGTGGAGGAAGTGTATGTTACAACAAGTGGACATGATGCCAGTCAGTCGGGCTGCTTTGTCCTGGATGGCGCCAAGCTTCTTGAGTGTTGTTGGAGCTGCACCCATCCAGGCAACTGGGGAGTATTCCATCACACTCCTGACTTACTGAATGAGGGAGCAGCCTCAAGTGAATTGAAATGGGAAACCTGCCTCTGAACTGAATTAGAACAAAGTGCTCATCGTAGTTTTTTCTGAGCTGACAAGATTAATGGATTTGTGCATTTCCTCAACCTGTTATAAAGGTTACAATATATAAATGTCTCTCCATTAACACCACACAGGTTTGCAGTTATCAGGTCTCTGACATATACTGGATTAGGTGACTGTTCCAGAACACACTGACCTTGTCATTTTATAAAGAAAACCCTTTACAAAAGAAACTCACACCCATATGCCACTATCTTGAAATCAAACTTCATAAACATATATTTATACACACACCTTGCATCGTAGCATAGTCTAAATGAAAGTCCATATTTGGAACAGGAGGAAGCCGAAGAGCTCTCAAACCTGTGCTGCCATTTAATTAGGTCACAGTATTTTAATCCCATTTACTCTGTACCCCAGCCCAATAGCTCTTTATGGGTAAAAGGTCCAGCTTTCCAATCCCCTTTATACAAGGGGTTGTCTCTGACATTACCCACTGAAAGCCTATGGCCCCTGCACTGATCAACTGCATTCAACATTTTCAAACATAGATTAAGATCCTGAAAAGAGATGAGGTGGTTTCACGGTGACCAACGCTGATAATTCACCTTTGATGGTGAAAGGTCAGGTGTGTGGCCTGATTTCTTACCTGGGGAGCGAGACCCGTCAGGTGCTTGAGGTGACTGCTAACCCGGTTGGATTTCTTTATGATGGAGTGCATGCTCAGCTTCGAGATCTTGTCTATCAGCGAGTCCTCATCCCCTTTACGATACTTCAGAACTGCAGAGACACACACAGGAGTCCACATCAACAACAATCTGCCTTCACATAACATCCTCAATCAGTCTGCATTCTCCAGGATACTATCAAAACAGGAGTGGTGATGTGGAAAAGTTGTCTCCCCAATGCTCTGAGCCAACATTAAATCTCCCAATTAACATTGCTTAGAACAGAATGTGGCTGATCTGGCCACAATCTCAATTCTGTTTGAACGCGCTTGTGAGGTTTCCAACATTATAACAGTGATGACACTTCAGAAAGTAATGCATGCACTTCGGAACATCTGGGAGGTCCTAAAAGGTGCTTTAGAAATGAAATTTCTTTCAAGGTTTTCTTTTTACCAAAATATTCTAAGGTCTTTCATAGGAGCAGTTATCAAATAAAATTTGACAGTTTTTTTACACTCCTACATGGAATGTGTGTATTCCTGGTTGAGCCAGCATTTTTCACTCATCCCTAATTGCCCTTGGTCGTGAGACTGCTACGGCAAAGATGTGTGTTTTAAGAACCATCTTAAAGAAGCATTGAGAGAGACAGACAGACAGAGGTGGAAGGTGTAGGCTAGGATTTCCAGAGTTAGTCACCTTGGCAACTGAAGGTCCTGGTGCCAATGGTGGAGCGAGGAAAAGTGTGAAAGCTCAGGAGGTGGGAATTGGAGGAGTGCGGAGAGGGGTTGTAGATCCAGTTTAAATAAGCTGCTGACACCCTAGCCCAGTCTGGGCTATTGCAAGAGGCCACTGGCAACCAGCTGAAATAGGATTTGGATTAATTCACCGGATGCAAGAATCACAGGCAAGGTCAGCACTTAAAAGGTTTGAGAATTTGTAATGAGGATTGTTCTGGACCCTGTGATAGCGGAATCGATTCAAACTGAGTGGCTTGCTTTTTGTTTTAACAAGTGAATGCAAACAGCAAACAAGGAATGGAAATGACTGAGATGAGGAGGAATTTCTTCCCTCAGAAGGTTGAATGTCTTGGGAATTTCTCGCCATAGACAGCTGCGGGAGCCAGAGTCCGCGTGTGTGTTTATGGCTGAGAGAGACAGATTCTTGATCAGTCGCTCAGGTTAAAGTGTGAAGGTACTGCAGCCAAATTTATAGACAGTACAAAAATAGGTGGAAAGGCAAGTTACGAGAGGGTTTTTACAAACAGTTTAAAGGCAGACATTGATAGGTTAAGTCAGTGGCCAAAGAAATTGGCAAATAGAGTACGATGTTGGAAAATGTGAAGTTGTTCATTCTGGAAGGGAGAACAAAAAATGGAATAGATTATTATTCATTTGGAGGAAAAACTGCAGAAAACAGCAACACTGTTTACAACCCGTTGCAGTGGAGAAGCCAGATCCACCACATGAACTCAGCTCGGCGAACAGATAAATCCAATTTGTAGCAGTTTTGATCCCCTAATTTGTTAAAGTATTATTTCATTAGAGGCAGTTCAGAAAAGGCTCAGCAGGAT
The DNA here is from genome assembly GCF_004010195.1 of Chiloscyllium plagiosum. Lineage (NCBI taxonomy): Eukaryota > Metazoa > Chordata > Chondrichthyes > Orectolobiformes > Hemiscylliidae > Chiloscyllium > Chiloscyllium plagiosum. The sequence goes on along the minus strand of NC_057731.1, from coordinate 46,157,817 downwards.
GATCCCTGGTGGGACTGTTATATTAGCAAAGGCTAAATGGGACCCAACTCATTAGGGCTTTGGAGAATGAGGGGTGATCACATTGAAACACTCAGGATCCTTAAGGGGTTTGACAGGGTAAATACTGAGAGGATACTCCCCCTCATGGGAGAGTCTAGGACCAGAGGACGCAGTCTCAGAATAAAGGGGTGCCAATTCAAGACTGAGATGAGGAGGAATTTCTTCCCTCAGAGGGTTGAATGTCTTGAGAATTTCTCGCTACAGAGAGCAGTGGAGGCAGAGTCCCTGTGTATGTTTATGGCTGAGAGAGAGAGAGACAATTCTTGGTCAGTCGGGTAATCAATGATAATGGGCAAAGTGCAGAAAAGTGGATGGGAAGAATGTCAGATTAGCCATGACCCTATCGAATGGTGCAGCAGTCTTGAGATGTCTTACAGGTGATTTGGCCATCGCTCACTTGAGGAGGAAACACCTTTCACAATGTACAACACTTTCTGTCTCTCCCCACAGTGAATGAAGGTGATGCACTGAGGCCCCCCTGGAGGAGACAGATTGCTCAGGGTCACTGTAATGTCCTGAGCCAGGTTTACAGTGACCACCCTCGCTAGTGGGAGCTCAAAGCTTGCCTTTGGATGAAATTTGTCACCAAGATCTTGTTAATGATTTTATCAGTCCCTCATTCCTGTATCCAATGGGATGTCTGTAGATCTCCCTCAGGGAGGTTCAATTGAACACAACAGATAGACCTTGACAGCAAGTTTCTGTTATAGGGACGGAGATGAAGGTGAGGGGGAAGGGACAGAGTAGAGGGGGAGGGAGTGAGCAACACAGAAGGGGAGGTGGAGGGACAGAGAGAGAACGAGGGATGGGGAGGGGAAGGGACAGATGGAGGGCAAATGTATAAATGGGAAGGGCAAGTCTCACCCAGGTCTTTGCGCCGTTTGTACTCATTGATGTTAACGTTGAGGTCCTTCACAGCCAGCACAGCCTCTCCCAGGGGCTTTTTGTCTCGGTGTGTCTCTGGGGTAGTGTTCAACAGTTCCATAAGCAGCAATGGGTACCTCATTACACGCTGTACTGGCTTAATGAGAAACGAACCCAGGTTGATGTAGTTGGTTTTGCCCCTGTTTTGCAAGGATAAAAAGGATTGCAAATAAATTTTTAAAAAAAACACTCGCTGCTGGAGTATTGTCTCCAGAAAAGATGCTCAGGTCTTGGAGAAGCGTTGGGGCGATTTACCAGAATGGGTTCAGGGAAAAGGACTTCAGTGAATGCGGATAAATGGGAGAAACTGGGATTGTTAGAATCCCTACAGTATGGAAACAGGCCAGTTGGCCCAACAAGTCCACCCCCAGATCCATTCCCCTACCCTATTCCTCTACATTTACCCCTGACTAGTGCACCTAGCCTACACATCCTTGAACACTATGGGCAATTTAGCATGGCCAATTCACCTGACCTGCACATCTTTGGACTGTGGGAGGAAACCGGAGCACTCGGAAGAAACCCACGCAGAGACAAGGACAATGTGCAAACTCCACACAGACAGCAGAGGCTGGAATCGAACCTGGGTCCCTGGCGTTGTGAGGAACTGTGCTAACCTTGGAGGTTGACGGGAAGATTTGATTGAGGTGTTCAAAGGCTGGTCTGATTTACTCAGAGGAAACGGTCTCCAGTGACAGGAGGCTCATAGGTTGAAGGTATTTTCTAAAAGAACAGGAGGGCGGGGTGGGGGTGGAAAAAGAGGGTGTGATAAGTGGAAAATTGCTTTTTCTGTAGCGAGTTGTAATCTGGAACACGGTATCTGAAAGAGCATTTGAAGCAGATTCAATGGTAATATCGAAAAGGAAAAATTTTTCAAAAAAAATTACTGTGCTGGGAGGAAAGAGTAGGGAGGTGGCACTAATGGGAGAGCTCCTTCAAAGAGTCAGTACACATTGACATAATGGCCTCCTGGATTCGCAGGTTCACAGAGTTTCTGCACAGTATAACATTGCTTCAGACTTCACTCTGGACTTAGCTGACTAGTTGAAATTAAAGGACTGTTCACTGACCATCATCTGAGCCTTTACACGGACTGTACATCCCATGAGAAAGAGGAGATTGGAAAGGAGACATCGGGAGAGAGCCAACCCAAAGGGCAGGGAAATGAAATACTGAAGAAACAAGCCTGACTAAGACTGATGATTGGCCATGATCCTGTTTGATGGGCCAAACGGTCTAACTCTGCTCCTATTAATCCAAGTTGAGTGTGTGGTGCTGGATAAGCACAGCAGGTCAGGCAGGGATTCCTGATGAAGGGCTTATGACCAAAACGTCAATTCCCCTGCTCCTCGGATGCTGCCTGACCTGCTGTGCTTTTCCAGCTCCACTCTCTCAACTCCGACCTCCAGCATCTGCAGTCCTCACTTTCTCCAATTGGTCCAACTCTATATGGGTTAGTGTTGATAGTTCAGCACGGACAGCTTTATATGTAACCCTGTGCTCTCCCTATTCTGGGACTGTTTGATAGGGACAGTGCCAAGGTAGCTTTAATTTCAGGTTAGCTTTACTCTGGATCTAACCCCATGCTGGTCCTGTCCCAGGAGTATTTGATTGAGGTGGGGGCAGTGTGGATGGAGTTTTACTCTAACAGCCTGTTATCAGGATGAACTTCCTTCCCCTTCTTTGAGTCAGAGTTAAAGGAAATGTTTACAGATAAAACTGGCAACAATTATATATTGAAATACTTCCTGCAATGCAGCATCAGGTGGATTAAATCTAGCATTACTGGTTAGCAATGTTAAATCAATAGTAAAAAACACACGCAGGCTGGTTAATTAGTTTAATACAATCAGTGTTCAAAAAGGAAATAAGTGAAAGTGGAGGGGACTAGGGAAGGAGGCTGCAGTGTGTCCATCAACTAGATGTGAGCTGCCAGGCATAGGGAGGATCTCGAGGTGGTTTGTGGGGGATGTTCAGTCACACATTCAGCTGGGATTACACCATGCTCGCTACACGTTGTTAAAAGGGACAAAGCTGACAGCATGGGCTATAACAACATCACACACTACCTGCCCATCCCCCTCTCTGCACCCACTTCCTCTATCCTCCGCCCTTCCCCTTTGCACTTACTCCCTCAATTCCCTGCCCTTCCCCCCTGCACTCACTCCCTCTGTCCCCTGCCCTGACCCTCTGTACACTCAGCCACATTCACACCCTGCCCCAATTCTCCCCACCACCATATCTTCACATCAGGATTAACCTCTCCATCATTGGCCTTCCTGTAGTTTGATACAACATTCAGCTCAGTCCTCTCTCCTGAAGCAGTCACTTCGCTACCTCAGTGGGAGAAGCACACTTGGGGTTTTGAACTCTGGGGGTGCCACTGTCCTGTTGTTTACCTGATATTTGCACAAAGCCTTCTCCACACACCCCAACCTCGTCACTTGATCCCTTGTCTTCACCCCATTCCAATCAACTCCTTCTCCGAACCAACCAAGCAAGTTCCCCTTCCAGCCCCTCCACCTGCTTACCCCTTCCCACACACAGACACACACATTTCTCCCCATTCAAAAGCAAGGACAGGAATGCATGTGGTGTTGGACACAGCTAGAACGTGCAGGGGTGGAGGGGGGTGTGAAGGTTGCAGGGTCAGACTTACCACTTACGATATATTGCCCTGGCAGAGGAGCACGATCAACAGGAGGGGGGGGAAAAGAGGGAGGAAAAAAGTGAGTTACTGGGAGAAAACATCAGTAAGATCCAGACAGCAAATCGGCAAAAGACCAGATACTGAGATAACACCCTCTCCATTACCTGCAGGGTCAGACCAAGGCTCATTAGAAAGCCTCTTCCAAACCCACAACCATTGCCAGCGAGAAACATAATGGGGCAGGTACACTTGGGCAACTTCAGGTTTTCTTCTGAGCCACTCATCATCCTGACTTGGAAAGATATCACCATTCCTTCATTATCGCTGGGTCAAAATCCTGAATTCCCTCCCTCAAGACATTGCGGGTGTCCCTAATACTCCCAGGACTGCTGCGAGTCAAAGTGACAGCTCAGCACCATCTTCACCCGGGGCAATTAGGGATGGACCATAATGCAGGCCCAGTCAGCGATGCCCACAACCTGCGTACGTTTTATTTCACAAAGAAATTCAAGGTCGGATATTTTGTACGCATCATGAAAACTGGCTTTGAAGGCAAAAGCTGGGTCCAAGGACAGAGGCGATTGCAATGAGTGAGAGAGCTGTAGGATTCTCAATGTTGGAAGAACAACTTTCAGATCTGACAACATCTAGGGAGCTGGAGGAGGCCATTCAGCCCCTTGACCTGCCATTCAATGAAAACATGGGTGATCTGGATCCTCACTTTGTGAATAACCTCAAAGTAACAAAAACATAAATTGATGGGTCTCACATTGAAAATGACGGTCTGAGTGCCAAACATCTGCTACTTTGTAGCGTACGGTGTTATACTTCTACTATCCTTGGTGTGAACCCAAGTGTTTCCTCAGTTCACTCCTTACAGCCTGGCTCTGAATGCTTTTTTTTAAAAAAAGGTTATCTTCCCTTGTCCAAGATTCTCCCACCAGAGGAAAATAGATCTATCTGTCCTGACATTTACTTTAAAAATTCCAAAAGTCTAAATCAAATCATGCCTTAACCGCCTGCATTGCAGAGAATGTAATTGTAAATTTATTCGATTGCTGACATTTGAGTCAGTGGGACCCCTGTAGGGCAGGGCTGACAGAACACTCACTGCAGTGCAACCTAGTCTTCCCTCTCTCAGGAGGGTGTGTAAGATCCATGACTAGGGAAAGATGTGGTGCTGCTATTCCTGGTCAATTTGCCCCTTGATTCAGAAAATAACACTGATTATTCGGTCACAGTTGTTACATTCTTTCTGGGATCTTGCTGTGCACATACCAGTTGTCGTGGTTTCCCTCCGCTGGCTGTAAAATGTTTGGGGATGTTGGGATGGTGGAAGTGCTCTGGAGCGGTGTGAACCCGTGTTGAAGATTCCTGCTTGAGGTGACATGCGACTGGGTGCAGCACTGAGGGGGATTTGTAGAGGGGCACACAGTCCAGACCCACAGAGAGGCCGGACACTTGGTCACAATCACCTCTTTACCTTCGTCTCAGCTACAGGTAGTACTCTCACCTCACAGTCAGATGGGCCATAGTCAGAGGGATTTGGGCATAAAACCCAGGACAATACTGCCAGTGCAGTGGTCCATGAGTCATTAAAACACCTACCCACTCAGGTGGGTCTCAGGGCAGCTTGTCAGACGGTCTCCCTGGGGACTGTGTTTGTCTGTCCACAAATATCATTGGGAAAAAAAAATTGAAAACACCAACATCCATTCATGAATCACACTGTGGGAGCTGGCTGTGTGTAAACTGGCTGCAGCATTTCCTACATTCCTACAGCACATGTTAAAAGTACTTCATCGGCTGAGAGGTGGATAAAAGGTCTGATAGAATCACAGATTTTTATTTACCCACGTTTCGGTAACTGCAGTTTAGAAGGGATTTGTTGACAGTAAGACAGCTGGAACACGGGAAGACATGTTTTTAAGAATCTTCTAGAAACATGTTAACTTTCTTTCTAGCTCCCTGTGAGCCATCATTTGCTCTCGTCTTACCTCAGGTGATCCAGGCATGTGTTAATATGCCCCTGAATTTCTCTGTCCTTCTCATATATATCCAGGAGAGCGATAGCTTCCTCATGATTTTGGCAGTAAACATTGTACATATCCTCAAGCTCATTCCTGAACGATAGGAACACATGACCTGCACAGGGTAAGAAAGTGCAAAAGCGATTCTTTAATTGATTGATGAGGCACACAGTCCTTATTCCTAAAATTCATTTGTGAATTATTAATAAATTGAATCATTCAGACACCAAAACCTTCAGTGGCGAGCGCTTCAAAACGCTGTGGGTGAACCTTATAAAGATGTTGAGGCAAATCGCTTATTGCTGAAGTGATAAACATGTCGAGGATGTTGCTCATCCTCCACAAAATGTAAGAATCATAGAAACCCTGCAGTGTGGAAGCAGGCCACTCAGCCCATCGAGTCCACACTGACACTGACCCCCACCAACAATACCCCTGCATTTGCATTGGCTAATCCACCTAGTCAAAATATCCCTGGACATTATGGGCAATTTAGCATGGCCGCCAATCCACCTAACCTGCACATCTTTGGACTGTGGGAGGAAACCAGAGTATCCAGAGGAAATCCACACAGAGAGAACGTGCAAACTCCACACAGACAGTCACCCGTGAGTGGAATTGAACTTAGGTGCCTGGCGTTGAGAGGCAGCATTGTTAACCACTGAGCCATTGTGCCACCTAGAGAGGTTAAATGATTTCCCACTGTATTAGGAATTCTTTGAATAAGTGATTTATTCTGTGGATGCAGAGGGCATGGTGACTGTGCTGTATTTAGATATGCGGAAAGCATTTGGTAAAGTGTCACATCAAACCTTATCACAGAAAATAAAAACTCGTAATTTTTGGGGTTGGCACACTGGCTGGAGAGAAGATTGGCTGGCATACAGGAAGCAAACAGTGAGCAGGACACTGAGTGGTGTGTCACAGGAATCAGTGCTGGGACCTCAAGTATTTACATTTTATACAAACGACTGGAAGGGAGGAATGGTTGGGATAAATTTACCGATGACATAAAGATAGGAAAGGAAGTTGCGAAGATGATATAAAAGAGGTACAAAAGGATAGAGACAGGTTAAGAGAGTGAAGAACAAAATGTGGGAAAATCTGAAATTGCCCTTTTTGGCAAGAAGAATATTAAAAAGAAACATATTTTCTAAATGGTAAGAGCTTGTAGAGCTCTGAGATGCAGTTCGGAGGAAGTTTACCAGATAACATGAAAGAGTTCAGAAAAAATTTACAAGGATGTTGCCAGGGTTGGAGGATTTGAGCTATTGGGAGAGGCTGAACAGGCTGGGGGTGTTTTCCCTGGAGTGTCAGAGGCGGAGGGGTGACCTTATAGGGGTTTACAAAATTATGAGGGGCATGGATAGGGTAAATAGGCAAAGCCTTTTCCCTGGGGTGTGGGGGAGTCCACAACTAGAGGGAATAGGTTTAGGGTGGGAGGGGAAAGATATAAGAGAGACCTAAGGGGCAACTCGTTCATGCAGAGGGTGGTATGTGTATGGAATGAGCTGCCAAAGGAAGTGGTGGAGGCTGGTACAATTACAACATTTAAAAGGCATCTGGATGAGTATATGAATAGGAAGGCTTTGGAGGGATTTGGGCAGGGTGCTGGCAGGTGGGACTAGATTAGGTAGGGATATCTGGTCGGCATGGACAAGTTGGACCAAAGGGTCTGTTTCCATGCTGTACATCTATGAGTAGGCCTAAATCCACTGGAGTTTAGAAAAGTATGAGGCAACTTGATTGAAATAAATCTGACCCTGAAGGGGGTCTTTAACAGGGTGGTTGGGGTTGTGGGGGGGAGGGAAGAATGTTTCACCTTTTGGGAGAATCTAAAACTGGAGTGACCGTCAAAAATAAGG
>NC_057731.1:46122788-46145288 GCF_004010195.1 Chiloscyllium plagiosum | reverse complement strand
TCCTCTTTGTTATTTCTTCAAAAAACTCAATTAAGTTAGACAGACATGATTTCCCATGCACGAAGCCATGTTGACAATCCCTAATCAGTCCTTGACTTTCCAAATACATGTAAATCATGTCCCTCAGGATCCCCTCCAACAAATTGTCCACCACTGATGTTAGGCTCATTGGTCTATAGTTCCTTGGCTTTTCCTTAAACAGGCACCTTTCTTAAATAGGCACCACATTAGCCAACCTTGAGCATTCCGGTACCTCACCTGTGAGGTACCAATCGTGCAAATATCTCAGCAAAGAGGCCCAGCAATCATTTCCCTTGCTTCCCACAGAGTTCTATGGTGCACCTGATCAGGTCCGAAGGATTTCCCCACCTTTATGCATTTTAACACATCCAGCACCACCTCCTCTGTAATATGGACAATTTTTCAAGATGTGGTTATTTATTTACCCCAAGTTCTCTAGCTTCTCCACAGTAAACTGTGGGTGGGTTGCTCTTCAGAGGATCGGTGTGGACTTGTTGGGCTGAACGGCCTGTTTCCACACTGTAAGTAATCTAATCTAATCTAAATGCTGCCAATGTCATGAAAACAAACTAATTGGTCATTGCTATATTGTTGTGTCTGGGAGCTCACTATGAGCAAACTGGCTGTGTTTCCCACTTAAAAAAATAATTAATTGTAAAACAGAGACAAAGGTCATAAGAAGTACTGTATCAATGCAAAGTTCAGTTTAAAATCTAAATGAATGGCAGAACAGGTTTGAGGGCCTGATTGGCTGCCTCCAAATTGAACAGCTACCCAGGATACACAGCAGAACAATTCAACAGTCACTAAGTCACTCTGCCCCTAGATATCACAACAACTTGTCCATATGCTGCAAGCCCTGGATAACATCCAGGTTCAGACTGATGAGTGACAATGAACAATTGCATCACACGAGTGAAAGGCTCTGTCAAGAGAGAGTGTCTAACCATCTCTCCTTGACATTCAATGGCATAACCGTCACTGAATCCCCCACTCCAACCGGCCTGGGGACTAACAGCCACATAAATACAATGGCTACAAGAGCAGCTCAGAGGCTGGGAACACTGAGCAACTCACCTCCTAACCCACAAAGCGTATTCATCATCTAGAAGGCAGGAGTGGGATGGCACAGTTCCCACTTGCCTGGATGAGTGCAGCTCCAACAATACTCAAGCTGCTGCCCACAATCCAGGAGAAAGCAGCACCCCCTACTCCCTGTGACACACAACACACCCACCTTCTTCAGCATTCACTCCCTACACCCCACTGATGCTCAGTATCAGGTGTGTACCACCCACAAGATGCACTACAACTCCTCACCAGGGATCCTGAGACAGTGCCTTCCAAATCCCACGCCCACTACCATCTGGGGAAGAGGGGTAAGGGCAGTGGGACCACCACCACCTGCCAGCTCCCCACCGAGCCAATCACCATCCTCATGTGGAAATTGATCAGCATTCCTTCAGGGTTGCTGGGTCAAAATCCTGCAACACCCTCTCTAACAGCATCGTGGGTCTAAATAGAGCACATGGACTGCAGCAGTTCAAGAAGACAGCTCATCACCACCTTCTCAAACGCAATTCAAGAGGAGCGATAAATGCTGGCCCAGCCACAATATCTACATTTTCTGAAAGAGTAAATAAAAGTTACAACACTTACGGTCCTGGCTGTAACCAACAGCATGAAGTCCTGCGGTGCTAAAGGAATAAAAGCTTTCCTCTTTGGCTAGGTGTCTAATTATGTACCATGGGATGCTGTTTGCTCATGTTAAAAGGCACTAAACAAATGCGGTGCTCTTGTTGTGTAATACCAACCAGCAGGGAATGGGGAAAACGAGCAGCCGTCTTTGGGAGTGGTTCTTGAGCAGAAACACGTTAAGACTTGAGCTCTCGTCCTCCCTTCGAGAACCAATCAAACCAGTTCCACAAGAGGTGTTGCTCTTCTGAGCGTGAGGTGGGTCTGCGGGTTACCAGGCATCCGAAGGAAGGTGAGCAGTGGGTGGCAATGAGGTGGTGTGTTCATATCCTGTGGCAGTGGTGGTACACAGCTGAGACCAGCCTGTCCCACAGTCAGTGTAATGACTGATTGAGGAAAGGAAAGGGTTAAACAGACCACCCCCACTACTGTTAAACCACAATCTTGTGCCGCTGGGAGAGATGCGTTTAAAAACATAAGCTGGGCCAGGATATTCCCATGTTATTGGAGCTGTGCAGACTGCAGTCTCATGTTGGGACCTGTGGAACCCCAGATGCAGCACAGTCTGTGGAAATTACACAGGAAACTGCTGATTCCGACAGGTAATTTCCCTGCACCCCCTTAAATGCCAGAAAAGCTGGAAGGATCTGCTTCTGTTAAGCTCATAGTAATGCAGAAGTCAGACAGAAAAGTGTAACTCCTGATAACTATTAAAAGTCAAAAGGTGTGGCGCTGGGAAAGCACAGCTGGTCAGGCAGCATCCAAGGAGCAGGAGAATTGACATTTCGAGCAGAAGCTCTTCATCAGAAACATCAACTCTCCTGGCTCCTCAGATGTTGCCTGACCTGCTGTCCTTTTCCAGCGCCACACATTTTGACCCTGACCTCCATCAGCAATCCTCACTTTCTCCTGGTAATTAGTAAGCCAACATCTTCTCAAATCACCAATCCTACACCCCTGCCCCCGAACCCTTGACCAGACCCCAAATTCCAAACCCCAACAAGATTCCACTCAGCCCCTCCCCTTCTGTCCTGAATATACCTCTGTCCATACCCCACATTTCTGAAGGAGCTGGGATTGGAATTCCTGGATAGAAACACAGAGCTCAGTACTAACATTAAAAAAAACAACTCACTCCTCAGTTTCCGGGCCAGGACCACTTTTCTGAGGTGGGCATTTGTCACCACAGAGACAGACTGAGACTATAGCTAGCAGTTATACCCCAGGGCTGCTACTCAACAGTAATTCCACCTCACACCATCAACAGATCCAACAAAAACTTGAATTCACATAGTGCCTTTAATGTATGAAGGCTCTGAGATGCTTCACACACAAGTATTGTCAGATTTTTTTTAGATTAGATTAGATTCCCTCCAGTGTAGAAACAGGCCCTTCAGCCCAACACCAACCCTCCGAAGAGCAACCCACCCAGACCCATTCCCCTACATTTACCCCTGACTAATGCACCTCACACCAAGAGCAATTTAGCATGGCCAATTCACCTAACCTTCACATCTTTGGACTGTGGGAGGGAACCGGAGCACCCGGAAGAAACCCACGCAGACACGGGGAGAATGTGCAAACTCCACACAGACAGTCACGTGAGGCAGGAATTGAACCTGGGTCCCTGGCGTTGTGAAGCAACAGTGCTAACCACTGAGCCACCGTGCCAAGCCACGTAAAGATATAATCGGGACGAGTGACTGATAGCTTGGTCCAAAAGGTTGTTTTTGAGGGATGTCCTGACGGAGGAGATAGAAGTATAAGGAACCTCTGGTACTTAGAAGTCGGATAACTCCGGAGATAACTGTTCTCTCAAGGATCCTAGCTGGCCTCTCTCGTTCTGAATTTCAGAATGTGCTGTCACTACATCCTCACCTGCACCGAGCGCTGTCACCCCTCATCCCTGTGCTCACTGAACTCCAATTAAAGCAACGCCATAATTTCAAAATCCATATCCTTGCTCCTCACTCTGTCTTACTATCTGAGTCATCTCTGCTCCAGCTCCATAACCTGCCAAAATATCTGCACTCCTCAAATTCTGACCTTGCGCATGTCCAATTACAACTGCTTCACCACTGGTACCTTCACCCTCAGCTGCTTGGGCTCGAAGCTCTGGAACTCACTCCCATGAGTCATTTTAGAATGTTTTGTACATCAGAAGTGCTATATAAATGCACTTGTTACAACATGTTATCATAGTACCATAGAATTCCTACAGTGTGGAAACAGGCCATTCAGCCTAACAAGTCCACACCAACCCTCTGAAGACTATCCCACCCAGACCCATTCTATTACTTTACATTTCCCGTGACTAATGCACGTAATGTACACACCCTTGAACACAATGGGCAATTTAGCATGGCCAGTTCACCTAAACCCACACATCTTTGGACTGTGGGAGGAAACTGGAACACCTGGGAGGAAACCCACACAGACATGGGGACAATGTGCAAACTCCAGAGATAGTCCCCCGAGGCTGGAATCAAACCCAGGGCCGTGGCGCTGTGAAGCAGCTGTGCTAACCACTGAGCCACTATGCCGCCATTTAAATGTGCCCACTGATTCCCGAGGAGTCTGCAGTAAAAAAAAGAGAAGAGGCAATGGATGTTTACACACACACACATTGTCTACAAGAACAACACAACATCCCAGTCCAAACCACACCTTCACCAACAATGCTGCTGCCAGGGAATTGTCAGTGAGGCGGTAAACCAGCCCGTTCTTTTCCCCTAGGGGATTATCGAGAGTTCCTCTCCACAATCCAACCTCATCTCTCAGTTTCTCTGCTCCCTCGGGCTGAATGACGTGGGGTTGAGTCACACCAGAGGAAATGGCTAAGCTCCACTCGGCCCCAGGTGAAGCTCAAGCCTGCTCCACCTAGTAGTCAAGGATCTCAGGCACCTTGTCACATCTATCTGCCACACCAGCAGATCACACTGTGGATCAACAAACATGCATCAACAAGTATGCAGTTGACTCCCAACTGCCCTCAGGAAGGGCTGAGCAAGCCACACTGGTCTTGGGCAATTAGGGTCAGGGAACAACTGATCTTACCAGCAACACCCACATCCCACGAAAGAGTAAACAAGTGCCTGTGTGATCATGCACATGTGGGAGTATATATGTGCACACGCTACTGCAGGTGTGAACTCGAGACAGCTGGAAATACAGGCATCTGTGCGTGTGATCCTACAAATGCAGGTGTCTGTCTGTCTGTCTGTCTAAGCTTGTATGTAGATGTGTGTGTGTGATCCCTGTACTTGCAGGGGTCTGCGCATCTGAGCTTGTACATGCGGGTAACTGCGACCCTGTATATGAAGGTGGCTGGGGAGCTGAGCTTCTAAGTGCTGGCTTCTGTATGTATTAGTGTGTATATTCAGGTGTCTGTGTGTGAGCTTATATATGCAGGTATCCATATGTGTGACCCTGTATATGCAGACATCTGTGCATGTGAGCTTGCATATGCAGGTATCAGCACATGACCCAGTATACGCAATAATCAGTACATCTGAGCTCATATGTTGGGGTCTGTTTGTGTGACCCTGTACACACAGGGGCCTCTGAATATACGAACAAGCATTGGCACACCCTCCCGCACCCCTCCACGTACACATTATGGACACCACCCCCACCCGCCCTCCATGCTCAGACTTGGAATGTCAGGTGTGGGCAACAGATTATCCACAAATTCCTTCCAGGTTCTGGATTCACTTTCCCAAAATCTGTTAATTCCTAAAATTTCAGATGAAAAATGGTACCTCGTAAATTCTCTCAAAAAAAATCAAACTTTAGTCTCTAATTCTCAACGGTCACTAACATTCTCAAAACGATTCATTCAATAGAAGCCTTATTAAATTGATCAACTATATATTCTACATATACAGAATCATTAACTCACTGGTGTTATTTATTGTTTAAATTATATAATATATATATGTTAGTGAGCTGAGGACCTCCCTTAAGGCAAAGGTTTGTCAAATATAAATATTGTGGCTATATGAACAGGTCTGAGGTTGGGCATTTTGCCGTAACTCTTCTCCGGACTCCCCAAGACCTTACCTACCATCTACAAGGCACAAGTCAGGAGTATGATGGAATACTCCCCCCTACTTGCCTGAGTGAATGCAGCTCCATCCACCACAATCGAAAGTCAAGATCCTAACAATCAGTTTGGGAGGAGACAATACTGCAGTGCTCCAACTGAAAGCTCAGGACCCCCAAGCGAGGTTCCAAGCTGAAAGTTGGGGGTCACAACCTCAGAGGAAGTTGCCATGGAGACTGGCCTCACCTTTCTTCCTCCTTTGCCATAAATGATCCCACACCTTCACCAACAATGCTGCTGCCAGGGAATTGTCAGTGAGGCGATAAACCAGCCCGTTCTTTTCCCCTAGGGGATTGTCGAGAGTTCCTCTCCACAATCCAACCTCATCTCTCAGTTTCTCTGCTCCCTCAGACTGAATCACATCAGAGGAAACTGGTGTCCCTGCTCCACATTCCCTCCCTCAGCTCGCAAACCTCGAAAAGGGGTCACACCGTGGGAAAGAAAATTCAGAAAGCGGGGTGTGAAGAGGGCAAGGAGTGAGCTCGGATTTGGCGGGGGAGGGGGGGTAAGAGTGAGGTTGTACAGTGATGCTGTGTCAAACACTGAACTGGGAAGGGACAAGACACAGATGTCACAAGGAGGCAAGATCAATCGAATAAAACAAAAGTGAAGAAGAAAGAAATGATTCAGTTGGACAATTTGGATAAAAGGATGGGCTTTAGCTGGCTCACCCTCACACACCATCATCTCTCTTCCCACACACCCACTCTCTCTCTCCTCTGGTATAACTCAGACCCCAGCCTGGAGATGAACAGCCCCTGGCCCACACTAACCCAGTGTCCTGTCCTTTTACTCACAGACCACTGAGTTGACCTTGGATGCTGTGTCTTTTCTTCGTACTGGTGACTGGCAGTTTCAAAAATGGCCTCTCGGCTGCACCCACCAACACACACTCTGCACACACCCCCGCCCCTCCGACCACTCACTCAGGCCTCCCACTACTGACTAACTGCAGAGGTGACATTAGCATTTGAATAAAGGGAAACCCAGTGAGAGTCACAGGCTGTTGGAGCCACTGAAAACCTGGAGTCCAGGATTCCTGGAGGAGTTGGAAAATTTCTCAGTAATCCTTTCCTCCACCCACCTGGGTCTCAGGAATATCAGACCCTCCTGCTCCCCTAGGCCTCAGAATTGCTGCTGAGATGGAGGGACTGAAATCCTGGGTCCCAGTGTTACTCATGGCCCAGATTCCTGGCTCTGCACCCCTAGCCCCAGCCTGAGTACAGTGGGGCCTCTTAAAACACTGGGTCCTGATTATTGACGAGGGTGGAGTGCTGGAAAAGCACAGAAAGTCAGGCAGCATCTGAGGAGCAGGAGAGTTGATGTTTCGGGCATAAGCCCTGCATCAGGAATGAGGCTTGTGGGCCAGAGGGCTGAGAGATAGCTGAGAATGCAACAGGTAGATGAAGGTGGGGGGAGAAGGTGATAGGTTGGAAAAGAGGATGGAGTAGATGGATGGGGAAAATGACAGACAGGTCAGGAGGGTGGGGTACAGAGTTGGAGGCTTGGGACTGGGATAACGTGGAGGGAGGGGAAATGAAGAAATTGGTGAAATCCACATTAATCCAGTGTGGTTGCAGGGTCCCAAGGTGGAAGATGAGGCGTTCTTCCTCCAGGCATCGAGTGGTAAGGGTTTGGTGGTGGAGGCAGCCCTGGACCTGCATATCTTTGGAGGAGTTGAAGTGTTCAGTCATAAGGTGGTGGGATTGGTTGGTGCGGGTATCCCAGAGATGTTCTCTGAAATGATCCGCAAGTTGGCATCCTGACTCCCCGATGTAGAGGAGACAGTATCGGGTGCAATGGATACAGTAGATGACATTGGAGGAGGTACAAGTAAATTTCTGTTGGATGTGGAAGCATCATTTGGGGCCTTGGACAGCGGTGGAGGTAGGAGTGGGGGTGTGGGTGTGGGGGAGAAAAAGAGGTGGGGAGAGGGAGTGTGGTCGCAGGCGCCGGGAGTGAGGTGTTGGGGGAAGGTGGTTCTGGCAAGGGAGTCGCGGAGGGAATGGTCTTCTGAATGCTGATAGGGGTGGAGAGGGAAATATATCCCTACTGGTGGAATCTATTTGTAGGTGGCGCAAGTGGCAATGATGTGATGTATGTGGAGGTTGGCGGGGTGGAAGATTAGGACCGGGGGCTTCTATCCTGTTGCATTGCCCGCCCCCCACCCCCATTATCCCAGTCCCAAGCCTCAACTTGGCACTGCCCTCTTGACCTGTCCATCACCTTTCACATCTATCGCTCCTCCCTCCTCTCCGACATATCACCTTCTCCTTCATCTCCCTATCGCATTTTCAGCTCCCTTCCTCCCCACCCATTTATCTCTCAGCCCACAAGCCACATTCCTGAAGAAGGGCTTATGCCCGAAACGTCGATTCTCCTGCTCCATGACCCGCTGTACTTCCCCAGCATCACACTTGACTTTTTTTAGGTTGTAAGATGCTGGAGAGTTTCTCTGCCCTTTTGTGAAATAGTGTTTATAGGATCTTTTACATCCTCTAAAGAGGAGGCAACTGGTCTCCTCGGTTTAACATCACTCATCTGAATGAGAGCACCTCCACAGTGCAGCCGGACAACAGAGACAGAGTGTGTGTGACAGAGAGACAGACACTGTGAGTGTGAGTGAGAGAAAGGAAGAGAGGAAGGAAGGGAGAGAGGAAGGAAGGGAGAGAGGAAGGAAGGGAGAGAGGAAGGAAGGGAGAGAGGAAGGAAGGGAGAGAGGAAGGAAGGGAGAGAGGAAGGAAGGGAGAGAGGAAGGAAGGGAGAGAGGAAGGAAGGGAGAGAGGAAGGAAGGGAGAGAGGAAGGAAGGGAGAGAGGAAGGAAGGGAGAGAGGAAGGAAGGGAGAGAGGAAGGAAGGGAGAGAGGAAGGAAGGGAGAGAGGAAGGAAGGGAGAGAGGAAGGAAGGGAGAGAGGAAGGAAGGGAGAGAGGAAGGAAGGGAGAGAGGAAGGAAGGGAGAGAGGAAGGAAGGGAGAGAGGAAGGAAGGGAGAGAGGAAGGAAGGAGAGGGAGAGGGAGTGACAGGGAGAGAGTGGGAGAGTGTGAGAGAGAAAGAGTGAGCGAGAGAATCAGCCTGCAGTGCTCGCAAAGCAAGGAGTTACTCAGGAGATGCTCAGTGGCCACAGCAGCAAGGATCCGGTCCACGTTTTACTGTGCACTTGACGTTGCCTGCTTCAAATTCCAGAGAGCACAGAAGGTATTAGCTGGAGGTTCTTACACACAGTCATCACAAAAATCTCTCGAGAATTCAAACAGGTTATACAGAAGTTGCTCTGAACTCACAAAGTCAACTCCATCCACTAGAAATTCTCCTCCAAAACAGAAAACTGATACTAATATCCAACGATACTGCTGCGCGCGTCTTGTTACACCCAAAAGAAGTGACAAACACAAGACAGCACCCACTGTACAATCACCTCGACTGTAACCAGGGACAGCTGTGGGGTGTGCGCTGTACACCAACTTGAAAGCTGAGGTTTCCAATCTTGGATTCCCTACAGTGTGGAAACAGGCCATTTGACCTAACAGCTCCACACTGACCCTCTGAAGAGTGACCCACTCAGACCCATTCCCCTACCCTAATACTCTATATTTACCCCGACTAATGCACCTAACCGACACATCCCTGAACACTATGGGCAACTTAGGATGGCCAATTCACCCAGCCTGCACATCTTTGGATTGTGGGAGGAAACTCACGCAGACACAGGGAGAATGTGCAAACTCCACACAGAGAGAGTCACCCAAGGCTGGAATCGAACCCAGGTCCCTGACACTGTGAAGCAGCAGTGCTAACCACTGAGCCACTGTCCGTGCCAATCCTTGTTCCAGAACCCCTCCGAGCACAACATCTCGGTGTGTCATGCCCAATGCTGTACTGAGGAGGGGGAGCTACACTGCTGGCAATGTTGTCCCCTAGATGAGGAGTCAAGCTGAGGGGCTGTCCCACTCTCTCTGTTAAAGGATCCTTAGCCACTCTTTCCAACAGGAATAGGGGAGTCTCCCTCTGCCAACGACACGCTAACAAATTAACTCCACTGAGAGCCCTTGCTGTGCACAAATTGGCTGCTGCATGTTTCCCACATGCAACGACCAAACTTCTAGTAGTACCTGATTTGTTGTGAAGTGCTTTTGGGGCGTTCTGGGGCCCAAGGGAAAAGCAACATCTTTTCTTTTTATTGTGATGGTGGGATTGGAACTCTCTCGTTCGCTGGATTATTATTCCTAACCATGTCATTAAAATTTCAGCATCAAGGACTCGGGAAGATGACTGTTATCAGTTCAAATATAAGTTGTAAAAGACAGAGAGCTGTACAGGGCTTTGGTTTAGGTCACAGCTGGAGGACTGTGTGCAGTGCTGGTCACCTCACTATGGGAAGGGTGTGTGATGTGATGTTTGATTTATTGCTGTCACATGTACTTAAATACAGTGAAAAGTTTTGTTTTGTGTGCCGTCACAACATGCAGAGATAGGATATGATTGCACTAGATGGTTTACAGAGGAGATTCACCAGAATATTGCCTGGGATTGAGCACTGTAGCAATGAAGTAAGGCTGGGTAGGCTTGGGTTGTTTCCTTTAGTTTATGGGGAGGGGGGGGGTTGCGGATCCTGATAGAGGTGTATAAGATTATGAGGGGCATGAAGAGGGTGGATAGAAAGCAGCTGTCTCCTTCGGTCAAAGGGATACACATTCAAGGTGAATAGCAGGAAATTTAGAGAGGATCTGAGTAAACATGTTTCACCCAGAGGGTGGTGGGAATGCAGAATGCACTGTCCAGGAGGGCAGTTAAAGCAGGAAGCCTCACAAACTTGAAAAACAAGGATTCATAGGATCCCTACACTGGAAGCAGGTTGTTTGGCACATCGAGTCCACACTGACCCTCCGAACAGCATCCCAACCAGACCCAGACCGCCCATCCGATCCCTGTAACCCTGCATTCCCCACAGCTAATCCACCTAGCCTGTCATAACATTCAACGCTAGTGCTGGAAAGTGGAACAAGTGTAGATTGAGAATAGCCTCTGGTCAGTGAAGAAACAATGGGCGAATGGTCTCATCTGTACTGTATGCTTCTATGAACTTAAAATCAGAGCCTGGCAGGGAGCCAGAAGACACTCCCTCACATGATGGAGAGGCGGGGAGAGGGCACTGGGAAAGGGGAACACACTGCCGCAATGAACCCAGTCAGTCCTGGGGATTATATGAGGGAGATGAGAGAGACAGGGAAAGCCTGAGAATGTTAGAGCTGCAGGATCAACAGCCAGATTAGGTCACAGAGTAAAACTCTGCTGATCTTGAGAGTAGAAAATGTGTTGCTGAAACAGCGCAGCAGGTCAGGCAGCATCCAGGGAACAGGAGAATCGACGTTTCGGGCATAAGCCCTTCTTCAGGATCTTGAGAGTACCCAACGCAGGGATCAAATCTCTTAGCTTCAATGTTTTCCCAGCCTGGTCAGTCAAACTCCACAATTGATCCATCCTAAACCACCCACCTCTTACACAAGATGCCTAGAAACCACCCTTTTGTTCAGGAGTTTGAGACTTTATTTCAAGGGGATGTCATGGGAATTCTAGGCGAAATAGTGTCCTTACCAAGGACACTTTTTTAGAAACAGTAAAAGGCATCTGGTACAGGGAGGGAGCTGGGGGCAGGGAATGAAAGGAGTGAGGGAGGGGTGAAAAAAGATGTGGAAAGAAGGCACTTGCATTTGTATAGCACCTTCCATAACCAGTACATAATCCAAAAGCCTTTACAGACAACAATGGCAGCTATTCCTTGATTTGAGTTTGTGGGTTTCTGCTGTAGGTCATCATGTGACAGACAGACTGATTCAGATCTTTGAGAACAAGGAGCAGGATGGAAGACCATAAGAAATAGGAACAGGAGTTGGCCATTTAGCCCCTCGAGCCTGCTCTGTCATTCAATACGATCACGGCGGATCTGACACGATTTATGTCCACTTTCCTGCGTTTTCCCCATAACCCTCGATTCCCGACTGATCAAGAATCTACCTCGGCCTTAAACATACACAAGGACTCTACCCGCACAGCTCTCTGTGAGAAGGACTTCCATTGACTCACAACTCAAATTCCTCTTGGCACCTCGTTATTCTGAGACTGTGCCCTCTGGCCTTAGGCTCTCCCAGGAGGGGAATATCCTCTTAGCATTTACCCTCTCAAACCCTTTAAGAATCCTGTATGTTTCAATGAGATCATCTCTAATTTTTCTAAACCCCACTGAGTTGAATCCTAAACTGTTTAGGCTTTGATTATAAAGAAAACCCCTGACTTACCGAGGATTGTCTTAATAAAACTGCTCTGATCTGCCTCCAATAAAATAATCTCTTTCCTGAAATATGGAGGCCAAAACCGCTCTCAGTACACCAGATGCAGTCTCGTCAACACCTGCTCTGGCACAGGCTGAGTTTGTGAAAGTCGCTCAACAAATGCAAGTCTTTCAGTAGCTTGTTACACTGATGTTATGTTTCAATCTGGCCTTGGTAGGATTGAGAGTTGGAGGGTTTGAGCAATAGGGAGAGGGTGAGTAGACCAGGGCTGTTTTCCCTGGAGAGTTGGAGGCTGAGTGGTGACCTCAGAGGTTTATAAAATCATGAGGGGCATGGATAGGATAAATAGACAAGGTCTTTTTCCTGGGCGGGGGGAGGAGTCCAGAACTAGAGGGCATAGGTTTAGGGTGATAGGGGAAATATTCAAAGGGACCTAAGGGGTAACTTCTTTCACGCAGAGGGTGGTATGTGTATAGGAATGAGCTGCCAGAGGAAGTGGTAGAGGCAGATACAATTACAACATTTAAAAGGCATCTGAATGGGTACATTAATAGGAAGGGTTTAGAGGGATGAGGGATATGGGCCAAGTGCTAGCAAATGGGACGAGATTTATTGAGGGTATCTGGCCAGCATGGACAAGTTGGACCGAAGGGTCTGTTTCCACGTGTACATCTGTGACTCTCGTATTGTCATGGACAATGGTTGTCCTAAGTATTACAATCGGTCTCACCAGCCAGAGGTGGCTCTTTCTGAATGCACTGCCCCCCACCCCCCCACCCCCGACCCCACAACACCCTCCTCCTGTGCGCCCCCCCCACTCTCCTCCCCTTGCAGGGTAGTGGCAGTGATCAACTGGGGCAGTATGACAAGCAATTAGCCTCCCTTTCAGTAGCACCCTATCTAACTGGCTCTCTTCCAGGTGGCCTCTGCAGGCTGCTCAACCGCAGGTGGCATCGCAGCCCAGATGGATTGGTGTTTCAGCTGGTGTCTCCACAAACCTCTCCCAGGAATCACTCCAGCGCGCACACACACATATGTCCAGGGGAACCTCGAAGAGGCTGAGTGGCAGCCTGAGATCGCTCGGCATCTGACGTGGGCATCGAGCGTGGTGAGATGGAGCCCTTATAGGGAGTGAGAGCCCAGCCTGGCTAAGCACTTGAGAAGGACTGCAACGTTGAACTTTTAACTTTGTTCCTTTGTCTACATTACACTAAGAAGGACTTTAAACTTTCCCCTATATTTCCTTACTTTTCTACTAAGGGTCTAAAATGGTGTCGGGAATGGTGACATTATACACTTTTCACTGCACTCCTGTATCCTCGCACCTGAGTACACATAAGAATAAAATCTAATTCTAATTCTGTAACAACCTGATCTGGAACACTGCACACAGACCAGTACAGCTGCATACAGTAACAGTCCAACTAGCTTCCTCCAACCACAAGGGGAAATCACCTTCACCCTCCCAAAGACTGGTAAAAATCCAGGGCAATAGCCCGCTGTCAGAGTCTAACTGCTGTGATAAGACCAATTGATAACAGCAGCAGTTAGGTGGCACACCCTACACTCCTGCTATCAGAGGCAGAGGGAACATTTGTTCACATGGCTTCAATCAACAGAGGCTAGTCCAGGTTACTGCCATGGCCCTGCATGTATCTCTGGAGCACACACACTGTGGGCGCAGATCACTTGCAAAGTACATTCAACAACTTATCCTTGTATAGTGTCTTTGACAGAAGCAGACGTCTTGCAGCATCCTGGGAGCACTTAAAAATCTGACACAAAAGGAACACTAGAGGTAACAGGGCAGGCTTTAAAGGAACATCTTCAAGGGGGACAAAGTAATTGCGAGAGCTTGGCCCCCAAGAAAAAGGCATGATCTCCATGGGTGCAGTAATGAACACTGGGGTTAGGTTAGTCAACAGGCCAGAGTTGGTGAACCTTAGGGATCTTGGAGGTTGTAGGACTGGAGAAGGTTACAGAGGTGGGGGGGGGGGGAGGGGGGGGGAAAGGAAGAGACATAGAAGGATTTGATCAATGGCATTAGAATTTTAAAAGTGCCTCTGTGGGAGTCTGAGAGAGTCAGTGAGCAGTCAGGAATGGGATTGGCTGCATGTTACGGCAGAGGGAGCAGAATCTTGGATTGCAAGGGGTAGAACATGGGAGTGCAGCCAGTGAATGTGCTGGAATAACCGGCTGTGGGGGAGATAAGCCCTCCGATTAGGGAGCCAACACTTGGTTAATGAAGATGGGAGAAGTAGGCAACATTGAGGTGGTAGAGATGGGTGGTCCTGGTGATGGCACAAATGAGATCAGAGATGGTAATTGGGTTAGACTGACATTATCTCTGAACCAGCACCAGGGATACAGGTGCAATGGGTAGCTAGGGAATGGAATTTAGACCGAGGCTGAAAAGAATGGTTCCTGTTTTCAAATTATTTAACTGGAGGAAGGTTTTGCTCCTCCAGCACTGGGTGTTGGATAATTTAATAACAAAGGGCATGGTCAGGTGTATCATGAGCATTCCAGTGAAAATTCACACTGCCTTTGGTTGATTGTGAGGGAAGACAGGAAGAGGAGGAGTAGGCCATTCAGCATCTCAAGTTTGCTCTGCCATTCGATTAAAGCACTGATCATCTGCTTAATGCCACCTGCCCATACTGTCTCCATATTCCTTAGTGTTATCAATTAGATATTTGTCTTAGACATAATGACGGTTCTTGCACTGGCCTCTAGGCAGAGGCCACTAGAGATTTACCACATCCTGAACAAACAAGCTCTTCCTTATCTAAATCTCCCATAGAGCCTGCTCCTTATTCTGAGATTGTGTCCCCTAGCTCTGGACCCACAGCCTGGCAGAGGGAAATATCCTTCCTGTATCTACCAGGCTGAACCTTGTATAATTGAAAGGAGTCTCAACGAGATCACCTCTCATTCTTCTAAAGTCTAGTGAATGCAGGCCCAGTCGCCTGCTAGGGCAGTCCCACTATCCCAGAGAGCGGTTGGTGAGGATTCATTGCACTCGATGGTAAGGATATCCATCTCTAATTGCCCTGGAGAATTTGGTGGCGGGTACCACCTTGAACTGCTGCAGTCTTATTTTTGGGGGCGGTTGGGATTGGTCAGGGTGAGGGGTCTAGGCACACCCACAGTGCAAGGGAGGGCATTCCAGGACTCTGACCCAGTGATACTGAAGGAGTGGCGAGATATTGCCAAGTGAGGCTGGGGAGTGGCTTAAAGGGAACCAGTGGGTGGTGGGGTTTCTGTGGATTTACCACCCCCTTGCCATTTTCGATGGCAGTGGTCACTGATTTGCATTCAGATTTCAGCCCAGAGTCCAGCTGACAATCCAAATGAGACATTAAACTGAGGCCAGTTCGTGCCCACCAGGGGGACATAAAAGATCCTTTGACGCTATTTCAAGGAAGAGGAAGAGGCATCTGCCTGGTGTCTTGGTCAATACTTAGATCTCAATTACCATTACTTAGAAACAAATGATCCGCCCATCAGTGTATTATGTTTGGTGGGATCCTTCTGTGTAAAGGAATGGCTCTGACCTTTCCTACATTGTAGCAATATTTCAATCATGTTTCATTGGCTGTGAAATGTATCCTGAAGGAATGAGAAGTGCTACAGGATGGTGAGACTTCCTCCTTTTGTTGATATTGGAGAGGCTTATTATATAAAGCAATGGTTCTGACAGGGTCCATGTTGGACAGCGTACCAGGTTGGGCGCTTTCGGAGTCCAGGTCAAGATGCCAACGGGGGCAGATGTCTCACTCTTGGCTTCGGACATTCTTGAGTAATTATACCTGACTAGTTAAATGTATCTTGTACCTAACAAAATCTCAAAATAAGCTTCCTCATCTTCACATGCAACAGGAATTCTTGGAAAAACTCAGCAGGTTTGAGTTCTGAGGAACAGCCACTGGACACGAAACGTTAACTCTGATTTCTCTTCACCGATGCTGCCAGACCTGAGTTTTTCCAGCAATGTGTGCTTTGGTTTCTGATTTACAGCATTCACAGTACTTCTGGTTGTTATTAAGTTCCTCTTCTTATTCAGACTCATTAATGGTTCATCCTCCATCGAACTGTTAAGGAAACAGGCCTTTACAATACTCAAAGGAAGACTGGTGACAGCACTTTACCCTAACCACAAAAGGTGTCAGTGGCTAGTTCCATAGGCACATGAAAGTGAGACAATCCGGATTGCCAGCATCCAAACATCTTCCTGATCGGCGAGAAACCAAGCTCAACCAGTCACAACTTTCAACAACAATGTGACACCTTTAGTTTTGTAAAGCATTCTAAGTTGTTTCATTGCAGTGGTTAGCAGCTAAGATTAGACAGACTCACATGAGGGAAGACTTGGTCACAAAGAGATAGGTTTTAAGGAGGGTTTAAAAGGAATCAGAAGCAGAGAGAGATTTCAAAGTGAATTTCTTCATTCTTTCAAAGGACGTGGGTGTCGCTGGAAAGGCCAGAAATTACTGTCCATCCTCAAGTGACTGTGAAGTGAGTGGCTTGCTCAGTCACTGTGAGGAATAGTCAGCCACTTTGCTGTGGGTCTGGAGTCACATGCAGGTCAGACCACGCAAGTACAGCAGATTACCCTGGACACTATAAAGGCCAGAGTCCCTGTCAATAATCCAGGAAAGGTACTGAAGACTTTCCCTGCAGGTTAGATTCCCTGAAGTGTGGAAACAGGCCCTTCAGCCCAACAAGTCCACACTGACCATCTGAAGAGTAACCCATCCAGACGCATTTCTCTCTGACTAGTGCACCTAACATTATGGCATGGCCAATTCACCTGACTTAGATATCTTTGGACTGTGGGAGGAAACTACAGCACTAGGAGGAAACCCACACTGACAGCGGGGAGCACATGCAAACTCTACACTGACAGTTGCCCGAGGCTAGAATTGAACCTAGGTCTTTGGCGCTATGAGGCAGCAGTGCTAACCATTGAGCCACATTGCCGCCCATTCTAGACTTGTGCTCTAGAACTTGCCACTCCCCTGGCCAAGCTGTTCCAGTACAGTTACAACACTGGTATCTACCAACAATGTGGAAAATTTCCCAGGCATATCCTGTAAATGAAAAACAGGACAAATCCAACCCAGCCAAGTACCGCTCCATCAGTCTATTCTCTATCAGAAGGTGTCGCTCTCAGTGCTATTAAGCAGCACTTGAAAGGACACTGACCTGCTCACTGACACACAGTTTGGGTTCACCAGGGTCACTCAGCTTGCAATTTCAAAACAGCTTTGGTTCAAACATGGATGAAAAAAAAAAGTCCCAAAGGCAAGGTATGACTGACTGCCCTTGACATCAAGGCCACATTTGACCAAGTATTGTATCAAGAAGTCCTAAAACAAAAACCTGGAGAGTATGGGAGGCGAGGAAAAACTCTCCACTGGTTAGAGTTTACTTGGCACAGAGGAAGATGGTTGGAGGTCAGTCACCTCAGTTCCAGGGCATCTTGACAGGAGTTCCTCAGGATAGTGTCCTAGGCCCCAAACATCTTCAGCTGTTTCATGAATGACCTTCCTTCCACCATAAAATCAGAAGTGCAGATGTTTGCTGAGGATTGCACAATCTTCAGTTGCACTCACGACTCCTCAGGTACTGATGCAGCCCACGTCCAAGTGCAGAAAGATCTGGACTGATAAGTGGCAAGTAACATTTGCATCACACAAATGGCAGAGAAGGATCATCTCCAGCAAGAGACAACGTAACCAATACCCTTCGATGCTCAGTTACATAACCCCATTGTTGGTGCTTGCACTGCTAAAATGCTGGAATCAGCATTAACCATAGAAGGAATACAAAAACAGGTCAAATGCTAGGAATCCAGTGTGAAAGTCACCTCCTGACTCTCCAAAGCCTGTCCACCATCTACAAGTCAGGATGGTGATGGAGTACTCTCACTTGTCTGGATGGGTGCAGCTCCAACAATATTAAAGAAGCTCGACATCATCCAGGAGAAAAACAACCTATTTACTTGGTACCTCACTCACCCTCTCCAGCTCAGATACTCAGTACACATTGCTGCTAACTATCTACAAGACGTACTGCAGAAGTTCAAACTCCTCTCACAGCACCTAGAAACCTCACAGGCAAATGCATCAAAGGACAAGGGCAGCAGGTACATGGGAACACCACCACGAACAAACTCCCCTACAAGCCACTCACCATCCTGCCTTGGAAATATAAAATCACTGTTCCTTCAGTGTCACTGGGTCAAACATCTCTCCCCAATAGCATTATTGGGTCTACCCACAGCACATGGACTGCAATGGATCGACAAAACAGCTTACCACTGCCTTCTCAAGGACAAGTAGGGATGGGCAAATAAATGTTGGTTCAGCTGGTAACATCCACATCCTGTGGACAACAAAAGATGTTCTTGATTGAATTTAAATTCCACCACCGGAGGATGTTTGAACCCTGGCCTGCAGAGTATTAGTCTGGCCCTCCGGATTATTACTCCAGTGATATGACCACTGCACCACCACCTCCACCATCCAGAGGTGAGGGTCCAGGCAGCTGAAGGTACATGTGGAGGGAGTGAGAGGTGATTAAGAGTTGCTGGCAAGGACTTGCGCCTGTTAAGATTAACCTACATCACAGCAGTAGGAGGAACAAAACAAAGACCTTCATTTCCTGCTTTCTGATGAGTAGTGGGGTGGGTTAGGATTTGAAGATTAATTACACCTGATGAATACTAAGTGCAGGCATGAGTTTTAAACAGCTTGGAGATCAGATTTCAAAAGCAGATTGTCAAGGAGGCAGGAACACAGTGTACCAGGCCCCAGGAGTTAGGCATCGCTAAACAGCACAAGGTACCTTTTTACTTTCACTCCAAGCCCTGCTGGATATACTCGCCGCATTCTTGGGTTATTAACTCCTGTCAGAATCATACAGTAGATCAAAACTGCTGAAAGGCTCAGCAGGTCTGGCAGCATCTGTCGAGAAAATCAGAGTTAATCTTTCAGGTTCACTTGGGTCACTGAACCAGCAACATTAACTCTGATTGCTCTCCACAGACGCTCCCAGACCTGCTGAGCCTTTCCAGCAATTTCTGTTTTGTTTCAGATTTTCAGAGTCCAAACAGTTATTTTAGTTCTCTTAGAGAAGACCATTCAGCCCTTCACAGCCTGTGCTGGCTCTTTCAGAGAGAGTTAGCCGGTGAACTGTGCCCACACCTGCACATTTGCCTACTATACACACCATTTCTGTTTTCTGGGGAGGCTGGAGGCTTTGGGAGGGAATTCCAGAGATTAGGATACAGGCTGCAGGTGATAGAACAAAGAAAATCTGGGATTCTCAAGAAGCCGGACTCGAAGCCATGCAGAGGTCTGGAATGGCTGGAGAGTGGAGGGTACAAGAGAGATTGGAAATGTAAGTCAGCTCTACAGGCCTGCTGTACAACAGGAGTGAGGGCTGTAAAAAACTGGAGTCCAGTTATTATGCACGTGGTGCGTGCGCCTGAAGAGCAGAGACTGTGGATTTCAGGGGCTCGGTGATGCCCTACGTGTTTACAAAAGACGCTATGGAAGTGCACGCTCTCTCTCTCATTACCATAGCAGCTCATTTTCCCAATTATGTCCAGATTTACAGAGCTGTGTACACTGATGTGCTCTGGTGCAAATCCCCCTGCAAAACAAACAGCCAGAAATGTTGAGGGACAGGAAGTCACACGACTGACAGGTTTGCTGGGGAATTGTAACTTTCCAAAAGGGAATGGGACAAATACTTGAGACAAAAAGCTGCAGAGGAGTCAGACAAATTGGAATGCCCCCCCCCCACATAAAGGATCCTCGAGCAGATCCTTGATGGGCTGGAATGCCCCCCTCCTATCCTGTGTTAGTCAGTGATTCCGTAACATTCACCTACTGATTTAAATCGGTCAGGATTCTGGATTCCAGACTTACTTTCAGCACAACTGAAACTTGGAGGTGGCGATACCAGGAAGTTGATACTTTCTCCTCCACCCTGAGTTCTAATGAATCAGGTCCAGTCATACATCACAAACATTCAAGCAGTGACCTAGATTTTGTGACCAAAGGTTTACTCTCCTGTCTTCCTTTGTACTTCAAACTCTCTCTGTCTCACGCACTCACTGTTTCTCTCCTTTTCTGAGCAAGTCCCTTGTTATCTTGGTGTGTTTTCCTGAGAAGTTGTTCTTCACAAACCTCCTCTTGCTCCCTCCATCCCCCTCAACCCCAGCTCCATACCCCTTTCGCCCTCAATATTAAATTATAGAGCAGTACAGCACGGAAGCAGACCCTTCGGTCCAACCCGACCATGCTGACCAGATAGCCACCTGTTACCCTCACTCTCTTTCCCCGCCCAAACACCTGGCCCCACTCCCTCAACCCCCTGTCCCCAGCACACTCACCCTCGCCCCTCACATATCCCCCATCTCCCCCACTGCCTCCCCTCTCATTGTTCATGCACTCAGATGTGTTCACCATCATTTGCCAATGTTGAGCGAAAATGAGAAGAGTCCTCAAAAGAGATTACCCCCCTCATCCTTCCAAACCACCCTGGAGGGGCTTTTGGTTGGGACCCCCCAGTGTGGCCACATTGCCCATTCCCTGTTGTGATAGCCCAGCAATGGGTCAGCCATCAATGCTGGACTGAGCCACAGTGTTCAGGAATAACAGAGAACTGGGAGCAGACACCAAGGAATGAGGCAGAGTGGGGAGACTGGGAGTGGGGGAAGAGGGGGGAACAGATTGGGGGTAGTTGCAGGAGAGACTGGAGAAGGTACAGGTGGAGCTGGGCTGGGGTAACAAAGGGAGCAATAAAAAGACAGAATGAGACCTGAGCGTAGGGCAATTTGCCTCCCCCTATGGACTGCAAATCTAGGTGGAACCAGAGAGGAGGAAGGAGAACAGGGTCCACATCCATCCAAGATGCACAGGAAAGAGAAAATACAGCAAAACATCTTGCATTTACAATCCCATGCACTTCCAAAGAGCTTCAGCCCAATTTAATGCTAAAAGTCACAACACCAGGTTATAGTTCTGGTGTCATGTGATTTTCAACTTTGTCCACCCCTGTCCAACACTGGCTCCTCCAAATCATGGCTACCAATTTAATGCAAAATCCGACACTGAGCTAAACATGGCAATCAGAGACCTGGTGATGGAGGAAATTCCACAGCTCGGGGTGGGGGGGTCAGGCAGCAGAGGGCTCCCCAGGATGGGAGGGGTTAACTAAAATCAGGATGTGCAATTCGAGGAGTGCAGATATCTCAGAGGGGCCTGGGGGCGATTAGAGAGACAGGGAGGGGCAGGATGAGAGGAGGATTTCAAAATGGAGTGAGTTTTAAAATCAAGGCATTGCTGCACCAGTAGGGAAGACAGGAACTTGGCGAGGGCAGCACTTTCGAACAGAACTTTATTTATGCGGGGGGAGGGAATGCCAGCAGAGCCAGTTACAATTTAAAAAACAAACTCTTCAAATTGGCACCACACAGGATTAAGCAGCTCTGAGTAACCCAAGTAGGTGTGTGACACAAACAAACACTCATAGAAGCTGTGAAACAGTATGAAAAGGAGCAAGACACATACACGGAGGCAGAAACACACACGGGCAAAGAGACACACACACACACAGACAGACAGAGAGGCACACAGACATTCAGAAAGAATGTGAGAGTGGAAAGTTGGTCAAACCCTCACCTCGAACCTGCCTCCTCTGCAGCACCATCTCAGAGTGCCGGAAACTGCTTGGAGCTGTCCTTCGGTACAAACTGTTCCTGGTCAGGGAGCCAGTCTCTACGCGTGGAACTCTCCGATAATCCCGACATTCCCAATCCTCCATTCTGTGAGCTGGGTACGGGGCAGGCTGGCCCAGCAGCACGTTCCCTTTCATAGTCCAGGCAGACAGACAGTGCCCTCTCCTTAGCCCTCCCCACCCCCTAGGTGGCCTGTTTAACAAAGCCCAGACCCCAGCACAGTCCCCACTTCTACCCAGAGTGAACACAGCTCAGCACGGAGCGATCGGACACCTCCCAAACTGCACACCGGGAGGGCTCAGGACAAGAAAGCAAACAGGTGCTTCAAGAAAGCGAGCCAGGGCACTCCCTATGAGCTAGCACCTCCTCCAGCGCCAAACACTTTCCTGGTTTGCAGCAAATCAACAGGTCGGTCAAGGTCCACAACTCTTGAGACTGAACTGTGTGGCCCGCCCCCAGCAGCAATCCTGGGAATACCAAGCATACACACACACACACCACATAACGACCACCTCAGCACACAGTGATACACTAATCAGCTTTCCCTAACACAACACCCAAACATCCAGAATGAGAGAGCAAGCAAGAGTCAATAACTAACAGACAGACGGGGAGAGAGAGAGAGCGAGAGAGACGGGG
>NC_057731.1:46106495-46116966 GCF_004010195.1 Chiloscyllium plagiosum | reverse complement strand
GAGAGAGAGAGACACGGGGGGGGGAAAGAGAGAGAGAGACACAGAGACACACCCACACCCACCCACACGGTTAATAACGAACAGAGGTACAGGGACAGAGAGAAATGCTGGAGAGCCCCCTGGTGAGAGACACAGGGAGGGATTGAGATTACTCTTAAAGTGAGAAGGAAATACGGGATATTGAGGCCTGAGTGGAGGGATTGAAAGACCTGGGGGGTTTTTCCTCAAAGCAGGGAAGGTAAGAGAGGGAGAGTTAACGGAGTGGCTCAAAACCAGCAACAGTTTCATTCTAAAGAGAATCTACTTCCAGTGACAGGAGGTTCAATGACCAGGTGGTGATCGATAGGAGCTGGTTGGTAAAAAAAAAACAAACTGAGAGAAGACTTACGAAAATGTAGCGAGTTGTGGTGTTCTGGAATATGCTGTTTGAAAGGGTGATGGCACACACTTAATAGGAAGTTTCAAAAGGGAACTGTACAAATATTTGAAGGGGAAACATTTACAGAGCTTAGGGGAGAGCAGGAGATTGAGACAGGTTGGGCAGGTCTTAACAGGACTGACTGAATGGCCGAGGGTGATGCTGTATCATTGAAGTTTGAGAGCCTGGTCTTACCTTTAAGAGTCTGAAGCTCTCCTTCCAACGTCTTGATTTTATAGGAGCAGAATTCCAGGTTTTCCAGTGCTTCGGAATGAAGACTTTCCTCCGCTGGTCTCTCAGCCATGAGCCTCAGAGCCTCCTGGGTCTGGTAGTGCATCTCCAAGTCCCACTCCAGCTCCTGGATCCGAGAAAGCAGGGGGCCGGGGCTCGGCCCCCGGGGGAGGGGCACATCTTCCGAGTCCCTGCCCATGTCCTGGAGCACGTGATCCCCCCCAGCCAGTCTGGCCCGGGGTGTCCTTGGAGGGCAGGGGTCCGCCTTGCGGGAGTGGGGAGGGGGGAGGGGCGCGGGCCTGGAGGGGCGGAGGGAGCAGGCTGGAGGGCGGGGCGAAGGAGAGGGGGCAGAGGCCAGAGGGCGAGGAGGGGGTGGCCTGGCGAACCTGCCCGGGCTCCGAGTGGAGCCGCTGGCCACGTCCTGCTCAGAGTTGTAGTCCGAGATGGAGAAATGGCGTCGGAATAGTGGGCTGACCTCTGACCTCAGGCCTCCCGGCAGGCTGCGGTTGAACTCCTCGATCTGTTCAGAGCACTTGGTGTCCAGGTCGTCCCTGGTGACTGGCCCCACCCCCTCCACCCTCAGCCAAACTCC
Organism: Chiloscyllium plagiosum; assembly: GCF_004010195.1. Classification (NCBI taxonomy): domain Eukaryota; kingdom Metazoa; phylum Chordata; class Chondrichthyes; order Orectolobiformes; family Hemiscylliidae; genus Chiloscyllium; species Chiloscyllium plagiosum. Next base: position 46,115,725 of record NC_057731.1, on the reverse strand, counting down.
GCCTCCCTGTGGGGTCACCGGGCTGGGGCTCCAGCTCCTCACCTCTGACTCCTGTTGACCCTCTGAATCCAGGCCCTGCCCGCTCTCCCCCCTCAGCTGCTCTGCATCGCAAGCGGCCGGTACAAGCGGAACATGAGAAATCTCCGCTGACCCCTGACCCTGGAAGGCGGCAGGTTGGCTCGGCGTTAGACCAGCTGGGATCACCTGGGTGCGATCACTGGGAGTCTCCGTCAGCTCAGGGGTCAGTGCTGGCCCAGTGAGGGCTCCCCTCCCAGAGGAGGCTGACCCCTGGACTGTCTGCCTGCTGCTGGGCTGCGCCAAGTCCCCTAGCTGCCCATCCCCCTCCAGTTTGACAAAGCGGAATGGGAAGATCCCAGTCCGACCCCCTACGGACCCCTGGAGCCAGCCATCCTCCAATGTTTCGGTCACCCTGATACGCTCACCCCTGACAAAGTCCAGCTCCTCAGGCTCCAGGGCCTGGAAATCATACAGAGCCACTACGTAAACCCCTGGTGATGCCGAGCCCTCCACGTTATCTTCCTCCTCAACACCCCCCACCCCTTCCTCTGCCTCCACCTCAATGCCATCCCCTTCCTCCTCAACAGCCTCCTCCACTTCGTCGTAGCCCCCTGGCCCAGAGCTAGAGTCCACCTCAGGGGTCTGCAGGGGACCCACCAGCTCAACGAAGCCCTCAGGGAAGATCCCACGCCTGCCGTCCAGCTCGCCCTGGTACCAGCCAGGCTCGGGCAACCCCACGATGGTGATGACGTCGCCCTCAGTGAAGTCCAGCTCCTCGGGCAGCTGGGCCGAGAGGCTCATGAGGGCCCGGGCCAGGCCAAGGCCGTAATCAGGCAGCTCGCCCACCACCTTGCGGGAGAGCTCACGGGCTCGGGATGACAGGCGCAGCTCCCGGGCACAGGAGGCCGGGAATGTGCCACACAGGCCCCAGTTAGTGCGTCCTCGGAGCCAGTACCCATCGGGAGAATCTTCAACCACCACAATGTCACCTGTGGGAGGTGGAAAGAGAGAGAGAGATGGATGTCATGAGCAAATGGACAGCTGTATTGAAGTACAAAGTGAAGAAACTCAGAAGGTCCGTGGAGAGAAGCAGACTTAATATTTAGACTCTGAAGTGAGCAGACCTATTTTCTGCTATTAACACCCACCTTGTATCTATATCTTTTCTCTACCACCATTAGCACTCCTTTTTGCATTTTGCCCTTGCACGCCTTTCTCCGTCTATTCAACTTGCTCCTCCTCTGGTATAAAGTCGTCACTTTTCCAAACCACCTGACATTTCTGAAGAGTCATCTCAGATGTGAAACATTAGCAGTTTCTCTCTACTCTGATGCTGCCAGACCTGCTGAGTTTCTCCAGCACTTGCTATGCTTTGTTCAGATGTCTAACATCTGTAGTACTTGGCTTTACGCCAGGTATTAAGACTCTGCTGCTGAACTTCTGTTCTCCTTCCTCCCGCCCGCTCCCAACCCTCCCCAGCTCTGTCCAAGATCTAAATGGCTCACACTCCCACCTCAGAGCCAGAAGATCATGGGTTCAAGTCCCACTCCAGGGACACCAGCACTGAATCCAGTGCAGTACCGAGGAGGTGCATCACTGTCAGAGGTGCTCCCTTCCAAATAACGCAATGCATTGAGGCCCTGCCTCTCTGATGGCTGTAGAAGGTTCTACAGTGTCTACTTTGTGGAAGAGCAGGGCCATTCTCCCCGTCAACATTTATTGCTCAACAGTCAGTTTAAAAAAAACCCAACAAAAATCAGATGACCTGGTCATTACTACATTGCTGTTTGAACACAACCATCAATAGGCCATTCAGCCCTTTATGTCCACTCTACCATTCAATAAGATCTGATCGAGGCCACCAGTCCACTTCCCTGCTCAGCTCTAATTATCCTCGAACGCTGGTCAGAATTCTGTCAAACGCATTCTTAAATATCTTCATGGGACCTACTTCCGTGGCTATAAAGAGGAGAACTCCTTGGAGCTGGGAGAGGGGGAGAGGTTCATCATTCTTATTTGCTTCGAGTCATAAGAGCCATAGAGATGTACAGCATGGAAACAGACCCTTCGGTCCAACCCGTCCATGCCGACCAGATATTCCAACCCAATCTAGGCCCACCTGCTAGCACCCGGCCCATATCCCTCCAAACCCTTCCTAGTCATATACCCATCCAAATGCCTCTTAAATGTTGCAATTGTACCAACCTCCACTACTTCCTCCGGCAGCTCATTCCATTATAATTTAAGACCCCTTTTTTAAACTGTGTACATTAGTTACATTCTCTCTGAAGGAGCCAACATCCTGTCAGCATCCATCCAGTTTTATTTCATTCCTCTCATTCTTCTAAAGTCCAATAAATACTGACCCAAACTGCTCAGCCTTTCCTCCGAGAAGCTTTGCTGCTGCTGGGGCCTCACATTTTTATATAAACCGATTGGATGAAGCGACTGAAGGATTAGCAGCTAAATTTGCTGACGACATGAAGACAGTAAGTTATAGAAGAGGTCATACACAAGCTCCAAAGAGATTCACACAGATCTTTACCCACTATCATATGGAGTATAAATGATGGAAAATGTAAAATGATCCATTTTGGCAGGACGAATGAAGAAGAAGCGAATGATCTGAATGGTGAGAGATTTCAGAGTTCTGAGATGTAGTAGGAATAGGGTGCCCTTGTACATATGTTACATAAGATTAGTACGCAGGTGAAGCAAGTCATTAGGAAAACCTTTAGAAGATTATTGCTTATTGTGGATGAAACGGAATACAAAAGTAGGCAGGTTATGCTTCAGTTGTGCAGAGCATGGTGGCTCAGTGGTTAGCACTGCTGCCTCACAGTGCCAGGGACCCAGATTCGAATCTACCCTCGGGCGACTTATCTGTGAAGAGTTTGCGTATTCTCCCATTGTCTGTGTGGGTTTTCCTCCCACAGTCCAGGGATGTGCAGTTAAGTGAGTTGGCCACGGGAAACAGGTTAAAGAAACGGAGGAGGAGGATCGGGTGGGATGCTCTTCAGAGGGTTGGTGTGGACTGGATAGGCTGAATGGCCTGCTCCCACACCTGTAGAGATTCTATGACTGCATTTGGGGTATCATGTACAGAACTGGTCACCTTATTTAAGGAAAGATCTAAGTGCTTTGAAAGCAGTTCAGAGAAGGTTTACCAGACTAATACCTGGACTGGACAGATTTCTTATGAGGAAACGTTGGACAGGCTTGGCTTGTATCCATTGGAATTTAGAAAACTAAGAGGCAACCTGAGGGAGTGTTTGACAGGTCGACATAAGGAGGATGTCTTACTTCATGGGAGAAACAAGAACTCGGGTTTAAAAATCAAAGCTCGCACAGGAGAATTTCTCTCTCCTTCTTCTTCCCCCTCTCCCCCCCGCACCTTCCCAGAGGGTCATGAGTCTTTGGAACTCTTCCTGAAAAATAAAAAGTGGTAAAAGCAGAGTCTTTGAAAATTTGTAAGGCAGAGGTAGCAAGAGATTCTTAATAAGCAATAAGAGTCAGGGGGAGTGTGGGGGGCGAAGAGAAAGGAGGATGAGGATGGTGGGAAGAGGCTGGAATATGGAGGAAATCAGATGAACCATGATCTGATTGAACAGCAGAGTGGGGTGGAGGGGCTGGATGGTCTCCTCCTGTAAACGAGCATGGTTTTACCCACAATAGTAATGCTTTGTTCTTGGTGTTACAAAACATTCCAAGGTGCTTCAAACAATTATAGAATCCCTCCAGTGTGGAAGTAGGCCATTCGGCCCATTGAGTCCACACTGACCCTCTGAAGAGCATTCCACGCACTCCATTAACCTACCCTGTAATCCAGTGGGCATCAGTTGAAATTGAAGTGTGGAGACAAGGGAGATATTAGGATGGGGGACTACTTGGTAGCTTTCAGGTGATGAAATATTAAACAGGTCCAGAAGCAGCTCATTCAGTCCATTCCCCCTCTGCTGGTGATTATATCTTATAGACAGAGAGTCAAAGACATACAGCATGGAAACAGACCCTTCGGTCCATGCTGACCAGATATCCTAACCTAATCTAGTCCCATTTGCCAGCACTTGGCTCAAAACCCTCTAAACCATTCCTATTAATATACCCATCCAGATGCCTTTTGAATGTTGTAATTGTACCAGCCTCCAGCTCCTCTGGCAGCTCATTCCATACACCATTGTTGTGAAAAAACCATTCCCTTATCATCCTGAGCCAATGCCCTCTGGTTCTGGACTCCCCCACCCCAGGAAAAAAGACCTCGCCGATTCACTATCCATTCCCCACATGATTTTCTAACAACTCAATCCCATTTTCTTATCTCAATCATCTTTTAACAGTGACCTAAAAAGAGACAGAGGTGGAGATGTTTGGGGGTGGTAGAAGTCATCCATCATCATTAACCACTCCCTTGGGGGTGACCTGTGATAGGGCACTGAATGAAGGATAAGCAGAGGGACACCTTCCAGTTGTCCATCTAACCAGCCAGCGCAGGCGAGAAAGGCAGGACATGGAGTGTGGCGGCTTGATTGTGGACAGCTAAGCCCAGTCAGTCATTCACATCCCCTTCCACCAGGAATCCAAGGGAAACAATTAAGACCCAAGCCTGTTCTCTCTCTCTCTCTGGGACAGGAATGTTTGGGAAATTTCAGAGATTCAATGAAATAGCTCGTCAAAACGAATCTCAGGCCTTTCCCCCAAGGATAGACTGCCCTCTGGTGTTCAAAGCACTAACTGACCCACAGTCACAATGTTTCCCAAACCAGTCACAGCTCTTAAGGCGAAAGATCATAAATCTAAATGGACAATTAGTAAGTTTGCGGATGACACCAAAATTGGAGGTATCGTGGACAGAGAAGAAGGTTACCTCAGATTACAATGGGATCTTGATCAGATGGGTCAATGAACTAAGGAGTGGCAGATAAAGTTTAATTTCGATAAATGTGAGGTGTTGCATTTTGGAAAAGCAAATCAGAGCGGGACTTATCCACTTAACGGTAAGGTCCTGGGGAGTGTTGCTGAACAAAGTCCAGGTTCATTGTTCCTTGAAAGTAGAGTCGCAGATAGATAGGATAGTGAAGGCGACGTTTGGTATGCTTGCTGTTACTGGTCAGAGTATGAGTTATAGGAGTTGGGAGGTAATGTTGCAGATGTACAGGACACTGGTTAGGTCACTTTTAGAATATTGCTTGCAATTATGGTCTCCCTTCTATCGGAAGGATGTTGTGAAACTTGAAAGGGTTCAAACAAGATTTACAAGCATGTTGCCAGGTTAGGAGGACTTGAGCTATAGGGAGACGCCGAATAGGCTGGGGCTGTTTTCCCTGGAGCATTAGAGACAGACGGGCGACACTATAGAGGTTTATAAAATCATAAAGGGCATGGATAGGATAAATAGACAAGGTCTTTTCCCTGGGGTGGGGGAGTCAAGAATTAGAGGGCTAGGCTTAGGGTGAGAGTAGATAGGTATAAAAGAGACCTAAGGGGCAATATTTTCACCCAGAGGATGGTGAGTGTATGAAATGAGCTGCCAGAGGAAGTGGTGGAGGCTGGTACAATTACAACATTTAAAGAATTAGAGGGCTAGGCTTAGGGTGAGAGTAGATAGGTATAAAAGAGACCTAAGGGGCAATATTTTCACCCAGAGGATGGTGAGTGTATGAAATGAGCTGCCAGAGGAAGTGGTGGAGGCTGGTACAATTACAACATTTAAAATGCATCTGGTGAACAATAGAAATGCTACAACATTCAACATTATGGGCATAGTATGGGAATGAGGGAAGAGTGTAGATTGGTGATGGTTTTATTTTGTTGGTGCAGATACGATGAGCTGAAGAGCTTCTTCTATGAATCTATTACTATGTCAATGGCTATGACTAAGTAATAGAATGCAAGCTACCTGGTTATGATGAGAAATCGGTAATATATTTAATATCAACCTTGAAACTTTGGAGCAATTTTAATTGTGTGTAAGTGTAAAACCAATGAAATCAATTCAACATCATAGTATATATCTTTCCTGAGTTTACACTTCCATTGAAGGCAATACAAGGTAACATCATTCCAACCATATGTCAGTATTCATCACAGCCCATGTTGCTGTGCAACTGTACTTTCTAACTGAAGAGTATACTATGTTTCTTTGCTAATTTTCTCATTAAAATGGTTCCAATGGTTGGCAGCAGTGAAGAATCTTAAAACATGACTTTAAAAGAATTTGTCTATAGCTTGTCTATAGAAAATTTATATTCATTTGTTTGTGAGGTGTAGGTATTGCTGGATAGGCCAGTATTTATCATCTAATTGGCCTGAAAAAGGTGTTCGTGAGCTACTATCTTAAATTGCTGCTTGGAATGTAGGGATACTCAAAGTGCCATTAGGAAGGTAGTTCCAGGATTTTTACCCAGTAACAGTAAAGCTACAGTAATATATTTTAAAATGGAGTTGGTAAGTAATTTGGAGGGAAACATTTTGGTGGTGGTGTTCCACTGCAGGTGCTGTCCTTGTCCTTCCAAATGGTGGAGGTTACAGGTTAGGAAGGTGCTGTTCAAGTAGCATTGTAAATTATCTGTATCCTTCTCATTTATTCATCCTTCCTTAGTTTTAATAGAACCTCAGAAGCACACTTGTCACTTGGTTCAGATTGTCTTGTCTGTTTTTGATCCCAGCTAATGTTATTACTGGACAAAAGAAATCCCAGACTGAAATCTGGTTTGATAAATCATGGTTTTTAATTTAACATGGTCCAACACTGAAACACAAGCACATAATGCTGGAGATGTAGTTTTAACAATGAAACAACAATTATACAATAGAAAATAAAGTACACCAAACTATTTACATATAACACAGTTTGAAAGATCTTAAAACACATGGTTAAACAAAATCACATATTTTCCAACACTATCAATGTACAGTATCCAACTATCAGAGAGTTCCATTTTCTATCACATCCATAGGTCTGACTTAACTTTCTTTCAGTTCCCAGTCTTGCGAGCTTGATAAGCTTTTCTTGATTAGTCATACAACTGAGCTTAAACTTTTTTAGCTTCAAATAACTCCTTCAGGTTTCCAACCATACTCTGTTAAGCTAGATTGTTCAAACTAAAACCCTTACCCTGAGGTAACCTTGTTGTTCTGAACTGATTCCTTTCTCTAGGAGAAACGCCCAACCTCAGCTCCGTCTTCTGTACATTGAAGCTTAGAGCTTTCCAATCTATGCATCTTTCCCCTAAGCAAAATCAATTCCTGATTCGTTTAAACCACAATTCTTTTCAATATTTACTCTCTTTCAATGGTATAACTCTCTGCGTGCAAACAAATTCCCAATATCATTATAGGACCAGGTCTCTCTTTCACTGGTTTAAAATCATGGCTGACAAGTTAACTATGAAATCCCCTTGTAAATATAAATCAAAACCCACATGTCTCTAGTTCAAAATATAACCCTAAAATTAATCAGATCATTATAAATAATTCACATACCTCATATCACAACAGGCACAAACCTTCTTCTAATTTATTGGCAACAATCAGCACTCATGGAAGTTTTTAAATAGTACTAAACAAAAAAAACAAAAGAGCTGTGGATACTGGAAATCAGAAACTTGTTTGTCTCAGAAATTGTTTACTCTCCCACCCCATTTTTTGTATAAATACCAATCTTTCCCTAACTTCCACCAGTTCTGAAAAAAAGACTCACTGGACCTGAAAAGTTATCTCCACTTTCTCTCCACAGATACTTCCAGACCTGCTGAGAGTTTCCAGCAATTTCCGTTTTTGATTTTGAAACATTGCTTGTATCAGCCCTAACTCTGTTTCCAGATCTTATAGTCTTCTGTATCCATTATTCTACAATTTCATTGAGAAGAGTTCCTCTCTCATTCATCTGCCTTCATTTCATCACCTCACCATTCAGAACATAATTAGTGTCACACTCTGGTATCACAACTCTATTAACAGGTTTAAAAATAGTCATGAAGATTTTTAAATTTCCATTCTTTTTCAAACATATTTGGATTGCATATTAATTCATCTGATCTGTTTCAAATTCACTACCACTAATTTCTCAGAAACAGTTTTCATCTTAGCTACTAATTCAAGATGCTCAGTAGGGAAATCGCCCTTTCTCCCATGTACCCAACATTTGATGCTGGTCAATCTCTCCAACACTGGATGATTGCTGAGTGAATCCACCATCGTCTGCTTTTGTTTGTGTTTGCTATTGTCTACTTGATTTATTGCTCAAACTTACAAAAGAAATGGTGCAATCTTGCAACAGTATAATAACTACCTTCATGTCTTTTAATAGATGATATTAATTATTGGTGGCTAATTTTGATTTTTGGTAAACTATAATTGTACTTGTGAGAAAGTATAATTCACTGAACAACTCTTATGCAAAAGCTTTCAGTTGTTAAAATGTGTCACTGTTTTTCATTACTACTGACAATGGATTAATAGCTTTGTGACTCTCAAGACATTGTGATTTTTGGCTGAGTTTAAATAAATGGTTGTTTTTATTAAGGTTGCTAACCCCTGTCCTGGAAGGTTTAAATATAAACTTAAAATATTTGTGTTAAATCCAGTGAAACCTTCTAATGAGTTAAACCTTTCTGTTGAGCGGTGGCACAGTGGTTAGCACTGCTGCCTCACAGCGCCAGAGACCCAGGTTCAATTCCCGCCTCAGGCGACTGACTGCGTGGAGTTTGCACATTCTCCCCGTGTCTGCGTGGGTTTCCTCCCACAGTCCAAAGATGTGCAGGTCAGGCGAATTGGCCATGCTAAATTGCCCGTAGTGTTAGGTAAGGGGTAAATGTAGGGGAATGGGTGGGTTACGCTTCGGCGGGTCGGTGTGGACTTGTTGGGCCGAAGGGCCTGTTTCCACACTGTAATCTAATCTAATCTAATAACCCCCAATCGAACATGTTAATTTGAGAATAGAAAATTTGTAACAGAGCTGGAATAAAACATGGAGTTGATTCTAAGCCAGATTACGTTGAAGCAACAAGGAAGGTGGGGAAATTAGTTACAATGAAACAAAAAACTAAGGTCTTGGTTGTGTCAATAGAAGTAGATACCACTTCTGCTGAAGTGACATGCAGTTGGCTGAACATGATTACACATTGGATGACCATTCAACACAGATTCAGAGAATTATTACAGTACAGGCGTTATTCACTGGCTCCTCAAAACTTACCGAATGCTCATCTCCT
>NC_057731.1:46095733-46104688 GCF_004010195.1 Chiloscyllium plagiosum | reverse complement strand
AGGAGGCGGGGGGGGGGGGAAAGGAGAAGAGATGGGGTCCAGTCACCCTTCCTCAGAAGAATGTCAGAAGTCACATGATGTCAGGTTATAGTCCAACTGGCCTATTTGAAATCACATTCTTTTGGAACAGTTCCCCTTCATCACTTGGCCTGACAAAGGAGCAGCGCTTTGAAAGCTTGTGATTTCAAACAAACCTGGCTTCATGTGACTTCTGTCCAACCCAGTCCAACACCTGCACCTCTACATCATTCCTCAGATTCTAATCTAGCTGTGAATCTAGAATCTTACATTTCAATCCCAGTTTCCAACACTTGGCATGTCTGTCGCTTTGTACCCTGCAGCGGTTCAACAGATCATCTAAACAGCCTAAAAGAGTTCTTGCCTCTACCACCTTTTCGGGTATGGTCTTGCAGGTACCCATCACCCTCTGGGCAGAATAGCTCTTCCTCAAATCCCCTCTAAACCTCCTGCACCTTTCCTCAAAAGGTTATTGATCCCTCTGCTGAAGGGGAAACAGTTTCTTCCTACCTACGCTGTCTGTGCCCCTCAGCTTCCTCCCCTCGGAAGAAAACCACTCCAGCCTCTCCATCAGCTAGTGTATAAACCGCTGAGGGGGATTAGATTGGGTGGGTGGTGGTGTGCAGATCAAGACGACACTTGGTTTTCGATAGTATCCAAGAAGATTCCAAGGATCAAAAAAAATAGAAATTGCTGGAAGAGCTCAGCAGGTCCGGACCAATAACCCTTCCCTTTGGTTCTGAGTAAGGGTCACTGAATCCAAACCATCAACTGACTGCTCTGCACAGATGCTGCCAGATCTGCTGAGTTCTTCTAGCAACTTCTGCTTTTTTTCTGATTTACAGCATCTGCAGTTCTTTTAGTTTTATTAAGATCCTGAGAAGCATCTCTTCCCCTTCTTGCAAGAAGAAATATCTGGGAATCTAACTCCTGACAAAAGTATTGCATTCTGGGCTTTAAACTAGATCTTTCAAGACCGGGCTTGAGAGAGTTTGTCTTTTTTTCCTGTCGAGCTGGAGCAGATTCAAGGGGCTGATGGTCATCTCTATAATGATTATAGCTACACCCTGGTCCGCTTATCCACTGGCCTCTGACTCCAGTGAGCAACACTTGGCACTGATCTCTCGCCTCTGTGAAAGGACAGTTACGTAGGAGGAAGAATACCGCAGCAGAAATAGTTTACAACCTCGGCCCTGCGTTTAGGGATCACATCATGCTCCAGATGAGTAAACTGACCTTGGAGTGATGCCACAGCTGGGTGGGAGTGGACTGGGGGCTGTACAGTCACAATAGGGTCTGTGTCTCTCACAGTACCCAGACGATGCCAAGTTCCTTCAGATACAAAACAAGTCCACTGTGGAATGGGACCTCAGTTACACACAAACAAAAACAAACATAATGAGAGGCTGACAGAGGACGCCTCCCTCACACAGCGATTCAGTAAAAAGTAACCTTCCAACCTTGTTTCACGGGACCTTGAATCATTGCATGCGACAGCTTGACGTTGTTCTCCCTGATTCATTTCTTGGCAGGCACGTGGGGTGGGGGAATCAGGGGAATTACAGACATCCCGTGCTCCAGTTATAGCTGGAGAAAGGCAATTACGATGCGATTAGGCAAGGTTTAGGGTGCATAGGATGGGGAAGGGAACTGCAGGGAATGGGCACAGTTGAAATGTGGAGCTTATTCAAGGACCAGCTACTGTGGGTCCTTGATTAATATGTACCATTAGGCAGGGAGGAAGTTTTCGAGTGTGGGAGCCATGATTTACTAAGAAAGTTGAATCCCTTATCAAGAGGAAGCCGGCGGCTTATGTTAGGATGAGATGTGAAGGCTCATTTAGGGCGCTTGAGAGTTACAAGTTAGCCAGGAAAGACCCTAAAGCTTTCCATAGGTATATCAGGTATAAACGAATGACTAGAGCAAGATTAAGGCCAATCAAGCATAACAGTGGAAGTCATGCATGGAGTCAGAGGAGATAGGGGAAGTACTAAATGAATATTTTGTCAGTATTCACACTAGAAAGAGACAATGTGGTCAAGGTGAATACTGAGACACAGACACAGGACGGGACTGAAGTTCACAAGGAGGAGGTGTTAGCAATTCTGGGAAGTGTGAAAGTAGATAAGTCTCCTGAGCCAAATGGGATTTATCCTAGGATTCTCTGGGAAGCCAAGGAAGAAATTGCTGAGCCTTTGGCTTTGATCTTTATGTCATCATTGTCTACAGGAGTAGTGCCAGAAGAATGGAGGATAGCAAATGTCCTTGCTCAAGAAGGAGAGTAGAGACAACCCTGATAATTATAGACCTGTGAGCTTTACTTCGGTTGTGGGTAAAGTGTTGGAAAGGGTTATAACGGTTATAACAGATAAGGAATAAGTTGATTAGGGATGGTCAACATTGTTCTGTGAAGGGTAGGCCTTGCCTCACAACCTTAATGAGTGACCAAACAGGTAGATGAGGGTAAAGCTGTTGATGTGGTGTATATGGATTTCAGTAAGGCATTTTATAAGATTCCCCACGTAGACTATTGCACAAAATACGAAGGCATGGGTTTGAGGGTGATTTAGTGGTTTGGATCAGAAATTGGCTAGCTGAAAGAAGACAGAGGGTGGTGGTGGATGGGAAACATTCATCCTGGAGTTCAGTTACTAGTGGGGTACTGCAAGGATCTGTTTTGGGTCCACTGCTGTTTGTCTTTTATATAAGTGACCTGGAGGAGGGGATAGAAGGATGGGTTAGTAAATTTGCAGATGACACCAAGGTCAGTAGAGTTGTGGATATCAAGGAGGATGTTGTAGGTTACAGAGAGACATAGGTAAGCTGCAGAGCTGGGCTGAGAGGTGGCAAATGAAGTTTAATATGGACAAGTGTGAGGTGATTCACTTTGGAAGGAGCAACAGGAATGCAGAGTACAGGCCTAATGGTAAGATTCTTGGTCGTGTAGATGAGCAGAGAGATCTCGGTGCCCAGGTACATAGATCCCTGAAAGTTGCCACCCAGGTAGATAGGGTTAAGGCGGCATACGGTGCGTTAGCTTTTATTGGTAGAGGGATTGAGTTTCAGAACCATGAGACCATTCTGCAGCTGTACAAAACTCGGCCACATTTGGAGTATTGTGTACAGTTCCGGTCACCACATTATAGGAAGGATGTGGAAACTTTGGAAAGAGTTCAGAGGAGATTTACTAGCATGTTGCCTGGTATGGAGGGAAGGTCTTATGAGGAAAGGCTGAGGTACCTGGGCTGTTTTCGTTAGAATGGAGGGGTGACTTAAATTTGGACTTATAAAAGATAATCAGAGGGTTAGATAGGTTGGACAGCGAGCCTTTTTCCTCAGGATGGTGATAGCTAGCACGAGGGGACACAAGCTTTAAATTGCGGGGTGATAGATATAGGACAGATGGCAGAGGTAGTTTCTTTACTCAGAGAGAGTAGGGACATGGAACACACTGCCTGCAATAGTAGTAGACTCGCCAACTTTAAGACCATTTAAATGGTCATTGGACAGGCAGATGGATGAGAATGAAACAGTGCAGGTTAGATGGGCTTCAGCTTGGTTCCACAGGTCGGTGCAACATCAAGAGCCAAAGGGCCTGTACTGCACTGTAATGTTCTATGTTCCATGTTAACTCAGTGGGTGGCACATTTACCTGTGAGTCAAACAAACAGTCATCAGCTCAAATCCCCACACTTTGAGAGTTGAGTACAAAACTCCCAGTTGACGTTCCCAGCGTGGGACTGAGGGAATGCAGCACAATCAGTGACTCTACTCGTCACACAGCATGCTAAACAGAGACCCTACCTACCCCCTGAGAGGGGGGCACAACACCCCATAACATGTACTTCAAAGGAGAGTGGGAACATTTCCCAGCATTTTGCCGAATACTCATCCCTCAACCTTTCGGTGTTAATGCTCCATCATTGGTGGCCATGCCTTCAGATTTGGAATACCCTCTCAAAAATCCCTCTCTTCTTCCTAAAGATACTTTAAAATCTTTCTGGCCCGGTCTCCAAGCACTTGTCCATATTCTATCACCTGGACCAGTGCAAATTGTCTGAATCAGAGAGAAAGGCCATTAACTATATGAAAATCACAGAATCCTACTGTGTAGAAACAGGCCCTTCGGCCCAACAACTCCACACCGACCCTCTGAAGAGTAACCCACCCAGACCCATTTCCCCCTAACCTATATTTACCCCTGACTAATGCAACTAACCCACACTTCCCTGAACACTATGGGGCAATCTAGCATGGCCACTCCACTGTACACTGCACATCCTTGGATTGTGGGAGGAAACTGGAGCACCCAGAAAAAGCCCTCGCAGACACAGGGAGCATGTGCAAACTACACACAGATAGTCACCAGTGGCTGGATTCGAACCTGGTGCTGAGAGGGAGCAGTGCTAACCAATGGGCTACCGTGCCACCCCAAAAGGTGCTACATAAATGTAACCTGCCATTGCTGCCATATTTGCCCCAGGTTATAATTCGTACAGATATCCGTCACTGTAGGGGGTTAATTTTCTCTTAAATAACCTGAAATATCACTACACTCACCACGTCGGAGAGACAGGTCGCTGCTGTTGGCTGCAGTGAAGTCATTAATGCAAACGCACAACCTCTCCCCTTGCTTAGTGTTCGGGATCGAGACAGTTTCCACAAAACTGCTGGGGAACTGCCCTAGAGAGGGGGGAAAAGAGAAGACAAGAGACACCACCATCAGACAAAACACAAACTTGTCCTCGTGCACACAACATGCAGGACAGCGTCTGCCCCAAATCACTGGCACAGGAGGTCAAAGTTTAAGGAGTTATCGGTCCAACTGCACATGGGGTTTAGTCCTAAATCAGGGACGGGCAGAAAGGGGAAATAAAACATTGAGTTCTGAAGAAGGGTCACGGGACCTGAAATGTTAACTCGGACTTCTCTCCACAGATGCTACCAGACCTGCTAAAATGTCTGATTTTGCTGTTGGTTAAAACGTTAACTGACTCAGTTTGAGGACAAAACCCAGAACCAAGGTGGTTCATAGCCCTAACTGGGAGGCTAAGCCAATCCCAGGAAACAAAATGAAAATTCCCAGGATAAAGGGCGATGGAGTGCAGACAGGTAAGGGGCATTGGCACCAAGATTCAGATTAGCTGTCATGTTAAATGGCAGAGCAGGCTAAAAGGGCTGAATTGCCTACTCCCCTTCCTAATTCCTATGTCCCCATGTTGTAAAATTGATGTGGTCCAAAATTGTACTGATTCACGTCAATAGTTAGGGGCGCATGACAGTAGTGACTCAAGTCTGAATCTGCGCTGTACGTGTCCTGGGAGTGTTTGAAGTGGACAGTGTAGAGAGCGCTTTTCCTCTCTTAACTGAAAGTAAAAAGTTTTATTTTCAGGTTAAAAATCACACAACACCAGATTATAGTCTAACAGGTTTATTTGGAAGTACTAGCTTTCAGAGCACTGCTCCTTCATCAGTAAATGAGTGGGACAGGATCCTAAGAATTTATTGATTGGTGACGGTGTCCTGGTGATATTCTCTGAAGCGCTCTGCAAGTAGGCGTCCTGTCTCCCCAATATAGGAGACACCGAATCAGGAGCGATGGATACAATAAATGACGTGTGGAAGTGCAGGTGAAACTTTGATGGATGTGAAAGGCTTCTTTGGGGCCTTGGACGGAGGTGAGGGGGGAGGTGTAGGCGCAGGTTTTGCAATTCCTGTAGTGGCAGGAGAAGGTGTTGGGGATGGGGGTGAGGACCTGAGAGGGAGTTGTGGAGGAATGGTCTTTACGGAAAGCAGATGGGGTGGGGAGGGAACTATATTTCTGGTGGTGGGGTCTGTTTGTAGGTGGCGGAAATGGCAGAGGATAATGTGATTTATGTGGAGCTTAGTGTGGTGGAAGGTGAGGACCAGGAGGGATCTGTCCTTGCTGCAGTTGGAAGGGTAGGGTTCAAGGGCTGAGGTGTGGGAAGTGGATGAGATGCGTTGGAGGGCATCATCAACTATGTGGGTGGGGAAATTGTGGTCTTTAAAGAAGGAGGCCATCTGCTGTTCTGTGGTGGAACTGGTCCTTCTGGGAGCAGATGCGGCAGAGGCGGAGGAATTGGGTAAAAGGGATAGCATTTTTACAGGAGGCAGGGTGGGAGGAGGTATAATCCAGGTAGTTGTGGGAGGCGGTGGGTTTGTAGAAAATGTCAGTGTTGAGTTGGTCACTGTTGAAGGAGGTGGAGAGGTCCAGGGAGGGAAGGACTGTGTCTGAGATGGTCCAGGTGAACTCAAGGTTGGGGTGGGATGTGTTGGTGAAGTTGATCAACTGTTCAACCTCATCGTGGGTGCACGAGGTGGTGCCAGTGCAGTCATCAATGTAGCGGAAGAAGAGGTGGGGAGCGGTGCCGATGTAACTACGGAAGATGGACTGCTCCATGTAACCGACAAAGAGATAGGCATAACTGGGGACCCATATGGGTGCCCATGGCTACCCCTTTCATCTGGAGGAAGAAGTGGGAGGATTGGAAGAAGAAATTGAGGGGGAGGACCAGTTCAGCCAAATGAATGAGTGTGTCAGTGGAAGGGTACTATTGGGGACGTCAGGAGAGGAAGAAACAAAGGGCTTACAGGCCCTGATCATGGCAAATTGAGGTGTATAGGGACTGGATTCCATGATGAAGATAAGGCATTGGGAGCCAGGGAAACGAAAGTCTTGGAGGTGGTGGAGGATATGGGTGTGCTCCGAACATCTGTGGGGGGGGGTTCCTGAACTGGGGGGAAATAGGACAATATCCCCAACCGAACTCATCTTGGTATGCCAAGATGAGTTCGGTGGGGCAAGAGCAGACTGAGATGATGGGTTGGCCAGGGTAGTCAGGCTTGTGGATCTTGGGTAGGAGCTAAAACTGGGCAGCGTGGGGTTCCCGAACTATGAGGTAGGAAGCGGTGGGTGGGAGTTCGGTCTGGGAGATGAGGTAGTGGTTGAGAGGGCAGTAGGAGGAGATGTCTTCAAGTTAGTGCCTGGCTTCAGCAGTGTAGAGGTCAGTGCGTGAAACTACCACTACACCCCGCGCCCCTCCCCCCACCATCACCCGCATCCGCTGGTTTGATGGTCAGGTTGGGGTTAGTGCGGAGGGAGTGGAGGGCTGCGCATTGAGAGGGTGAGATGTTGGTATGTGTGAGGGAGTGGACAGGTTGAGGCGGTTAACGTCCCGGTGGCAGTTAGAAGTAAAGAGGCAGGACGCCCACTCACAGAGCGCTTCAGAGAACATCTCCGGGACATCCGCACCAACCAACCCCACTGCCCCATGGCCGAACACTTCAACTCCCCCTCCCACTTCCCCAAGGACATGCAGGTCCTGGGTCGCCTCCACTGCCACTCCCTTACATAGAACATTACAGCGCAGTACAGGCCCTTCGGCCCTCGATGTTGCGCGACCTGTCATACCAATCTGAAGCCCATCTAACCTACACCATTCCATGGACGTCCATATGCTTGTCCAATGACAACTTAAATGTACTTAAAGTTGCAGGCAAAGCAACTACCGTTGCAGGCAAAGCATTCCATACCATTACTACTCTGAGAAATGAAACTACCTCTGACATCTGTCTTATATCTATCACCCCTCAATTTAAAGCAATGCCCCCTCGTGCTCGCCGTCACCATTCTTGGAAAAAGGCTCTCCTCTGATTATCTTGTACGTCTCTATTAAGTCACCTCTCAACCTTCTTCTCTCTAATGAAAACAGCCTCAAGTCCCTCAGCCTTTCCTCGTAAGACCTTCCCTCCATACCAGGCAACATCCTAGTAAATCTCCTCTGCATCCTTTCCAAAGCTTCCACATCCTTCTTATAATGCGGTGACCAGAACTGTACACAATACTCCAAGTGTGGCCACATCAGAGTTTCATACAGCGGCAGCGTAACCTCCTGGTTCCGGAACTCAATCCCTCTATTAATAAAAGCTAAAACACTGTATGCCTTCTTAACAACCTTGTCAACCTGGGTGGCAACTTTCAGGGACCTGTGTACATGGGCACCGAGATATCTCTGCTCATCTGCACTCCCAAGAATCTTACCATTAGCCCAGTACTTTGCATTCCAGTTACTCTGACCAAAGTGAATCACCTCTCACTTGTCCGCATTAAACTCCATTTGCCACCTCTCAGCCCAGCTCTGCCGCTTATCTATGTCTCTCTGTAACCTACACCATCCTTCGTCATTATCTACAACTCCACCGACCTTAGTATCATCTGCAAATTTACTATTATACCCTTCTACGCCCTCATCCAGGTCTTTTATAAAAATGACGAACAGCAGTGGACCCAACACTGACCCTTCTGGTACACCACTAGTAACTGGACTCCAAAATGAACATTTCCCATCAACCACCACCCTCTGTTTTCTTTCAGCAAGCCAATTACTGATCCAAACTGCTACATCTCCCACAATCCCATTCCTCCGCATTTTGTACAATAGCCTACTGTGGGGAACCTTATCGAACGCCTTGCTGAAATCTATATACACCACATCGACCGGTTTACTCTCATCTACCTGTTTGGTCACCTTCTCAAAGAACTAAATAAGGTTTGTAAGGCACAACCTACCCTTCACAAGACCATGCTGGCACTATTCCTGTCGACAATGACGATTTAAAGTTCAATGCCAAAGGTTCAGCAATCTCCTCCCTGGCTTCCCAGAGGATCCTAGGATAAATCCCATCCGGCCCAGGGGACTGATCTATTTTCACACTCTGCAGGATTTCTAAGACCTCTTCCTTGTGAACCTCAATCCCACCCAGTCTAGTAGCCTGTATCTCCGTATTCTCCTCAACAACATTGTCGTTTTCTAGAGTGAATACTGTCGAAAGATATTCATTTAGTGCTTCCCCTATCTCCTCTGAATCCACACACAACTTCCCACTACTATCCTTGATTGGCCCTAATCTTACTCT
>NC_057731.1:46087623-46095198 GCF_004010195.1 Chiloscyllium plagiosum | reverse complement strand
CCTTCACCCCCCCCCCCCCCACCTCCAACTACCTATCGTATTGTCAGCTATCTTCACCACAGCCCCACACACCTCCCTCCCATTTCTCTCTCCACCCCCAAGGCTCAGCCTCATTCCTAATGAAGGCCTCTTGCCTGAAATGTCGACTCTCCTGCTCCTCGGATGCTGCCTGACTTGTTGTGCTTTTCCAGCACCACCCTCTCGACTCTAATCTCCAGTCCTCACTTTTGCCTTGACGGGGACAGTGTCAAGGACTTTAAACTTTCAGTTTGAGAGTAAAGGGAGCTTTACTTTCAGGTTGTAAAGAGTGGAAGGAGTTTCACTCTGTATCTAACCACATACCATCTCTCTCCAGGGAGGGCTCGATGGGGACATTGTCAAAGGAGCTTTACTTTCCGTTTACTTTCCATTTAAAAAGAGTAGAGGAAGTTTTCATTTTACTTCAAAATAAAGAGAGGCAGCTATGCTCTACATTTAACCCCATTCAGTATTGTCTTGGGAAATCATTGATAGGGACAGTACCAAGGGAGCTTTACTTTTAGTTTGCAAGAGTAAAGATAGTTTTACTTTCAGGTTGAAATAGCAGAGCGAACTTTAGCCTGTATCAAACCCTGTGCTGTCCCTCTCCAGGGAGTGTTGGGTGACAGCTGAGTGAGCTTTACTTTCGCTTTAAAAGAGTAGATAAAGCTTCACTCGGTATTTATGCGTGGCAAGGGGATTCCCAGGACAGATCCAGCAATGATAACTGTCCCATCTCAGGGAGCAGGTTTCCAGGGTTGATATTTGGTCTATTTTCCCCGAGATGGAGAGGAAACACGGGTTTGCCAGGTCACACACAAGAAACAAAAAAAGGAAAATGCTCCAAAGAAGCATTTATCCAAACACAGACTTTCGAGGATTCCAATAGATAGCATTCACCCTCAGTGAGGTGTTACCCTTAGCACATGACCATTACATCAGTTCACGATCTGTTACTGCGGGATGTGAAAAGGGGTGGAGAAAGGAGGGAAGAGATACTGAGTGAGCCACTCCCTTTTTTCTGTTCTGTCTTGGCATCTCAGCATCGCTGGATGGACCAGTATTTATAGTCTGTCCATAGTTTACCCTTCAGAAGGTCGTGGCGAACTATTGTGGGACACACAGTGACATCAAGCGGGGAGTTCTGGGGCTTTGACCCAACCACGCTGAAGGGACGATGACATATTTCCAAGTCAGGATGGTGAGGGGCTTGGAGGGGGAGCTTGCAGGTGGTGGTGTTCCCATGTATCTGCTGCTCCTGCCACTTCTAAACAGAAGTGTTCGTGGGTTTGGATGGAGCCTTGGTGAATTTCTGCAGTGCCTCTTGTAGATAGGAGCAGCAGTGTGTACTGAGTGTTGATGGTGGAGGGTGCGGATGCTGGAGGATGTGGTGCCGATCAATTGGGCTGCTTTGTCCTGGATGGTGTCAAGCTTAAGTGTTGTTGGAGCTGCACCCATCCAGGCAGTGCTAGAGTATTCTATCACATTCTGACATGTGCCTTGTTGATGGTCAACAGGCTTCAGGGAGACGGGAGGTAGGTTACTCGCTGCAGGATTCTGAGTCTCTAACACATTACTGTACCCACAGTACTGATAGGGCAGGTCTAGTTCAATGTGTAGTTAACAGTAATCCCCAGGATGTCGATAGTTGGGGATTCAGTGACTTTAATGCCATTGTAGGTGAAGGCGGTGATAATTGGAGATGGTCATTACCTGGAAGTTGGTGTGGTACGAATATTCAGGGCAAAGGCAGGGAAATGTTCAGAGAAAGGTTGGTTGTAATGCAGTTGTTATATTTGAGAAGAGCACTAAGGGTCTGAACAGGGCCGAAGTGCTACGCCTGTCTCAAATAAATGGGGGGGGGGGGATCCAGACCAAGTTGCTAATACACTTACCCGTCACGCCATCTTTCTTCCCCAGCAGCCAGAACTCATCAAGCACACTCAACACCTCAATGACATCACCCCCAAATATGGGCAGCTCCTCCGAGACACTGGGCAGGAAATCGAAGACTGCTCGGACAAGGGAGCCAGGTTCCATCATGGCCTGTAAAGCAACAAAACCAACATCAATTCCAGAAATTCGTAGCAGATCAAACTGAGAGCACAGGAGTTTAATATCCCCACATCTCAGACCTGGTATGGCTGGGCCCTGATGACAAGAGCAGTGCCAGAGAGCAAGGGCAGGGAGCAGGGCTAGTCAGTGTACGATAGAGGAAAGAGAGGCAGCAAAGAGAGACATACATTGAGGAAAGAAAAGGTAATTCTCTTCCATAATTCTTGTGCTCACAACCAACAGCATATCCCAAAGCCCTGTGCAGCCAATGACATATTTTTGCCTTGCGTTCTCCATTGTAGTGGAGAAACAAGGCAGGTATTTTGTGCATAGCAAGATCCCACCAGCTGCCATATAATGGTGGCGGCCATGTAGGTGAGTTTTGGCTGAGGCATAAATAACAGCCAGCACACCTAGGGGAACTCCTCTGGCTCTGTATGAGATTTTGACGACGGAATACATCACATCCCTGAAAGCGAGACAGAGCCGGCTCCCCCAGCAAAGTCTGGCAGCGATATCCAGTGCAGAGGACAACGTTCAGCATCAGTTTCGTATGTGGGGGTGCACCGTAAGGGGACAAGAGCTGAGTGTTCCCCACCATGGGGGGCTTTCACTCACTTTTTGGCAGCATTTCCAATGCTGGAATTTATATCTCAGACCATAGTGCTGTTCCAGCCGCAACAACCCCTCAGAGCCGCCAAGACAGGAACTCTCAGCTCTGCAAACGCACTTGCTCTGACCCAGCTTCCTGCCCCCGTCCAGGGGAGTTACCGGAGCTGAAAACACACCAAACAGGACAACACTTTGTCAGAGGACGCACTGTCTTCCTCCCAGGAGATGATACTGGCGACGGATCGCCTGCCAATTCTTCTGAAACCTTCCTCCTTGATCATTAGTTTTATATTTAACCCATTCCAATCCTGGCCCACCCCCATCAGTCCAAGCCTTTTTCTTTCCTTCTCTCCCTCCACTCCACCCCTTCCCATTCTGGTTCCTCCTCCTCGCACACAGTCTTTTCCTCTTTCCCCCCCCCCCCCACAGCTGCAAACCCCACTCTCTAGAGACAGACCCCGGACAGTGTTGGTCATTGGACCACCTGCGGGTGCCCAGCCGACTGGCCCACCAAGTGAGGCCGTGACTGTGCCCACAATGAGCTGCTCTCCCTCAGGTTCAGGGTGAGAGTCCGAAAACGGAGGGCCCAAGGAGCCATTGGGGGGAGATTAAAATCATGGACGTGCAAGAATCCAGAACTGGAGGGGCGCAGAAAAAGAGGATGAGAATTTTGGTGTTATGTTTGGGGTGGGGTGGGCTTGGAGATCAGTTAGAATCACATGGGGGTTAAAGGTATCATTAAAAGTCAGATACTCTTACCAACCCATATGGTTGCTTCCTCTCATTAGAGACGGGGATGACTGATGGTGGTTTAACCTGAGGGTCACCACACCTCAGGTGAGGCAAGACGTCGAGAAGGAGAGTCCCTCATGGTCACCTCAGCTGGTGTGGGAATTGAGCCCCCGCTGTTGGTGTCAATCTGCATTGCAAACCAGCCGTCCAGCCAGCTGAGCTAACATGTGACACACAGAGACCGTGGTGAGGGTGCTCTGCTGGTCCGCAGGCAGACGAGGGTAAGTGCACGTACATACACATGTACACACACACGTACACACACAGACTGGCCCGAGCATCCCACTAAGCACAGCCTGCTCAGTCAAATTCACAACAACCTCTGCATTCAGTCAGATTCAGAAATCTCAATCATTACAGTGCAGAAGATGATAGTCCCAACTCATCCTCTCCAAAGGAGCAATAAATTTACTGCCCCTCCCTCCACCTTATCCCCACACTCCTCCTTAGATATTTAAAATATTTAGACAACATGGAAAAATTTGTAGCGCAGAGAGAGGCCATTCTGTCCGTCACGTCAGCAACAGCCTCCAACTGACCCACCCAGCCTCGTGCTACTTTCCAACAGCTTACAGCCATTGAGGTTTGTGTCTCGGCTAACTCTTTCAGGCAGCGACTACCACATTCTGATCACTCTGTGGGATAGGGACCTTTTGCTCATCTCTGCCCTGATCCTTCCACTAATCACTGATCTCTCTGCTCAGGTGATTAGGCCCTTCCCGTCCACTCTCTCCAACCTCTCCTCAGCCTCCTTTGTTCCAAGTCGGACCACCTCAACCTGTCCAAGTATTCCACATAGCTACGATTTTTCAGTTCTGGCAACATCTCTGTAAATCTCCTTTGTACCCTCTCCAGGGCTATTACACCATCTGGGAGGACTGCAGAAGCTGGTGAGTCAGAGTTAAAAAGTGTGGCACTGGAAAAGCACAGGTCAGGAGAGGTGAGGTCATGGAAGAGGGGGCAGTAGGAGGTGGTGTCTGAGAGTTGGCACCTGGCTTCAGCGATTGAGGGGTGAGGTGAAGCCATTCCTGATGAAGGGCTTATGCCCGAAACATCGATTCTCCTGCTCCTCGGATGCTACCTGACCTGCTGTGCTTTTCCATCACCACACTTTTCAACTATTACACCCTCCCTCTGGTGAGGGGACCAAAACTACACAGCGTACTCAAGCTGTGGCCAAACTGAATGACCCAGTGTAACCTCACGGAGACAAAGCTGGTATAATGCCTAGTGGTATTATTGAGAGACTATTAATCCAGAAACTCGGCTAATATTCTAGGGTTCAGGTTCAAATATTGAATTCAA
Source organism: Chiloscyllium plagiosum (assembly GCF_004010195.1). Classification (NCBI taxonomy): domain Eukaryota; kingdom Metazoa; phylum Chordata; class Chondrichthyes; order Orectolobiformes; family Hemiscylliidae; genus Chiloscyllium; species Chiloscyllium plagiosum. The sequence continues at coordinate 46,090,416 of NC_057731.1, read as the reverse complement.
TAAAGAAAATAGAATTAAGAATCAAATGATGACCATGAATCCATTGTTGATGGTCAGGAAAAACCCTTCTCATTCATTGCCATCCTTACCGCTTTGGTCTATATGTGACTCCAGACCCACAGCAAGGTGGTAGAGTCCTAACTGCCCTCTGGGCATTTGAGGGATGGGCAAAAAATACTGGCCTAGCAAGAGATACACACAACCCGTGAGTACATGAAAAGGAAAACTCCCTTCTCTCAATCTACACTTTGGCTAACAATGGGGAGGATTCCATTTACCTTGTGCACCATGTATTGACCAGGTAAACCAGCTTCAGTGATCTGTAGACATTGAATCCAAGTCCCTCACTTCCTTGATAACTCTCCATATTCTGCCATTTACTGTTCATGTTTTTGCCTTGTCTGACCTCCCCAAATGCATCACCTCAGGCCCCTCTGGGTTGAATTCCATTTCCCACTTTCCCACCCACCTGAAAATCCATTCGAACCCTCCTGCTGTTACAAGACTTCAACATATATTATTATTGAGAACTTGGGTTCCAGTGGAAGAGAAAATAGTTTGAGATTCTCAAGTTTTTGGCAAAGTGTCTCAGAGATAGCCACTAACTGAAGAAAATAGCATTGAGTTGATGCACGGAGACTTGTCTAAAGGTAACCTATTACAGCTGGGCCAGCTGATCACCAAAAGCTTTAATGTGGAGATAGGGGGAGATCTCCTCACTTGAGGCTGGACTATCCAAAAGGGTATTGTTGGGAGAAAAGGGAAGACCATTCAGCTATAAGATATAGGAGCAGAATTAGGCCATTCAGTCCATCAGGTCTGCTCCACTATTCAATCATGGTTGATACATTTCTCTTCCATTTCTTACCTTCGCCTATAACCATTGACTCCTAAACTAAATCAAGAACCTCTTGGTCTTAATTACACTCAATGTCTTGGTCTCCACAGCATTCTGCAGCAATGAATTCTCCAGATTCACCACCCTCTGGATGAAGAAATTCCTCATTTCAGTTTTAACAGATTGCCCCTTCACTAGGAGGCTGTACCCTAACGTGCTCGTTTCTTCTATTGGGGGAAACATCTTCTCCATGTCCTCTGCATTCAGGTCTCTCAATCAGATCCCCCACCCTTCTAAACTCCATCAAGTACAGACCCACAGGCCTCCACCACTCCTCATATGTCAAGCCCTTCATTTCCAAGACCGTTCTTGTAAACCTCCTCTGAACGCCTTCCAACCCCACCACTTTTTTCCCCTTTATTCATTCACGGGATGTGGGCTTCACTGGCTAGGCAGTATTTATGCCCATCCCTAATTGCCCAGAGGGCAGCTAAGAGTCAACCACATTGCTGTGGGTCAGGAGTCACATGCAGCCTAGGTAAGGGTGACAGTTTCCTCCCCTAAAGGATATTAGTGAACCAAGTAGGTTTTTTTTCCCCAACAATCGACAATGGATTCACACTCTTCATTCCAATTTTTTTTTAAATTGAATTCAAATTCCACCATCTGCTATGGTGGGGTTCAAACCCAGGTCCCCACAACATTATCTGGGTCTCTGAATTAACGGTCCAGTGGTAATGCCACCAAGACCATCACATCCTTCCTGAGATACAGGGCCCAAAACAGTTCTCAACATTCCAAATGCAGTCTGACGAGAGCCTTCTACAGCCTCAGCAATACATCTCTGCTCTTATATTCCAGCCTCTCAAAAAATGAATGCTAACGTTGCATTTGACTTCCTAACTACCAATTGAACTGACAGGCTAACCTTAAGAGAATCCTAAATGAGGACTCCCTGGTCCCTTTGTGCTTCAGATTTCCATAGCCTTTCCTTGTTTAGAAAATAATCTAGACCTTTTTTTTCTGCCAAAGTGCATAACCTCACATTTTCCCATATTGTATTGCATCTGCCACTTCTTTGCCCACTCTCCTGGTCTGTCCAAGGCCTTCTGCAGCTTCCCTCCTTCCTCGACACCATCTGTCCCTCCAGCTATCTTTGCGTTACCTGCATACCTATGCAACATCACTCAGTTCCTTTGTCCAGATCATTAATACATAACATGAATAGTTGTGATCCCAACACAGAACCAAGGAACTCCATTACTCACCGACTGCCAACCTGAAAAATAAACCCTTTATTCCCAGACTCTGTCTTCCGCCAGTCAGCCAATCCTCTGTTTATACCAATACTGTGTCCCTACTACAATGGGCTCTTATCTGACTCAGCAGCCTCCTATGCAGCATCTTGTCAAAGGCCTTCTGGAAATCCAAATAAATCACCTCCAATGTCTCTCCTTTGTCTAACTTGCTTGTTACTTCCTCAAAGAATTCCAACAGATTTGACAGGCATGATCTCCCTTTGACAAAGCTGTGCTGACTCAGCCCTATTTTACTCTGCAAACTCATCCTTAATAATGGATTCTAAAATCTTACCAAAGATGGAGGTCAGGCTAACCAGCCTATAATTTCCCTTGATTTGGAGATGCCGGGGTTGGACTGGGGTGTACAAAGGTTAAAAATCACAGCACCAGGTTATAGTCCAACAGGTTTAATTGGAAGCACACTAGCTTTCGGAGTGACGCTCCTTCATCAGGTGGTTGTGGAGGGCTCGATCGTAACACAGAATGTATAGCAAAAATTTGCAGTGTGATGTAACTGAAATTATACATTGAAGAATTGATTGTCTGTTAAGCCTTTCATCTGTTAGAATACAGTGATAGTTTCACTTCTTTCATGTGTAAATCACAAAACACTTTTTTTGAAAGTTGCATTCTCGGGGGAACACTTCAGTGGTC
>NC_057731.1:46079656-46087243 GCF_004010195.1 Chiloscyllium plagiosum | reverse complement strand
CATTGTTAACAGCTAACCTGAGAATGCAACTTTTTAAAAAAAGGTTTTGTGATTTACACATGAAAGAAGTGAAACTATCATGGTATTCCAACAGATGAAAGGCTTAACAGACAATCAATTTTTCAATGTATAATTTCAGTTACATCACACTGCAAATATTTGCTATAAATTTTGTGTTACGATCGAGCCCTCCACAATCACCTGATGAAAGAGCGTCGCTCCGAAAGCTAGTGTGCTTCCAATTAAACCTGTTGAACTATAACCTGGTGTTGTGTGATTTTTAATTTTATAATTTCCCCTCTTGTGCATCTTTCCCTTCTGAAAGGCAGGTGTTATTATTTGTCATTTTCCAGTCATCTGGCACGTTCCCGGACTCCAGTGATTCCTGAAAGATTACCACCAATGCCTCCACAATCTCAACTATCTCCTTCAGAACTCTGGGGTGTCGCCCATCCAGTTCAAATGATTTATTCAGACTTTTCAACTTCTCCAGCACCTTCTCCTTAATGAAAGCCACTCCACTCCCTCTGGCAGGTTAATATGCTGCTGGTGTATTCACCCTGAAGATTGATTGAAGGTATCTCTTCAGTTCCACCACCATTGCTTTGCGCCCCATTACTATCTCTCTTGCCTAATTTTCCAGCAATGTACATTTTTGTCTCTCTCAAAAACAAAGCTCTTGCAATCTTCTTTTACATCACTATCCAGCTTATTTCACTTTCCCTTTTATTGCTTTTTAGTTGCCCTCTGCTGTTTTTTTTTTAAATTGCTTCCCACTTATCTTCACCACATTGAAGGCTTTCTCTTGCATTTCACACTGTCTGACTTCCCCAATCAGCATGGCTCCCCTTAAGTAGGTTTCCTCTTCCTCGGGATGAATTTCTGCTGTGCCTCTCGTGTTACCGCCAGGAACTCCTGCCATTGCTGCTCCACTGTCTTCCCCACTAGGCTCTCCTTCCTTGTGAAGGGCTTATGCCCGAAACGTCGATTCTCCTGCTCCTCGGATGCTGCCTGACCTGCTGTGTTTTCCCAACAACACACTCTCGACTCTGATCTCCAGCATCTGCAGTCCTCACTTTCTTCCACTTCCAGTCAACTCTGGCCAGCTCCTCCCTCACATTTTTGTAGTTACTTTTTACTCAACTGAAGTACCACTACATCTGATTCCAGCATCCCTCCTCTCAAACTGCAAAGTGAATTCCATCATATTATAGCCATTGCCTCTTATGGGCTCCTTTACCTTAAATTCCCTAATCAAATCTGACTTGTTACACGTCACTAAATCCTGAATTGCCTGTTCCCTTTTGGGCTGTATCAGCAGCTGCTCCAAACAAAAAAATCTCAGACATTCCTGGAATTCCTTTTCTTGGGCTCTGCTACCGACCTGAACTTTCACAGTCCACCTGCATATTAAAGTCCCCCATGATAATTGTAATAGTGCCTTCCTTGCATACCTTTTCTGTCTCCTGATTTATTTTCTGCCCCACATCCTGACTGTGACAGGGCCTGTACATAACTCCCATCAGGATCTTTTTCCCTTTTCAGTTTCTCAATTCTGTCCAGATTCTATGCCTTCTGACCCTATTATCACTTCTTGATATCAACTGAATTCCATTTCTTACTGATAAGGACAAGCAGAGAGGGCAGGGCTGCCTTTCGATAGGACGTGCATCTGTAGATATTTAGTTCCCAATCCTTATCCCCTAGCAGCCAAGTCTGTGACCCCAAAATATTGTAGCCAACAATGAAACTTACCTTGTTGCATATAGTGAGCGCTGTTAAGGATAACAGTGCTGCATTGATTAGATTAGTTTACTTAGTGTGGAAACAGGCCCTTCGGCCCAACAAGTCCAAACCGACCCTCCGAACAGCAACCCACCCAGACCCATTCCCCTACATTAACCCCTTCACCTAACACTACGGGCAATTTAACATGGCCAATTCACCTAACCTGCACATCTTTGGTCTGTGGGAGGAAACCGGAGCAGCCGGAGGAAACCCACGCAAACATGGGGAGAATGTGCAAACTCCAAACAGACACTTGCCTGAGGCAGGAATTGAACCCGGATCTCTGGTGCTGTGAGACAGCAGTGCTAACCACTGTGCCACCGTGCCGCCCCTTCCCTGCTGTGCCTGAAGTTAGGTTCCTGACCCTTTCCATCATGTGTCCTAATACTGGTTGTGAAAACTTTAATAATCTCTGCTGAGCCCTCCTTCCTTTTAAAGTCCTTATCACTGTCTTAATTAGCCTGTCCACTATGACCCTGGTTTAGGTGCAGCCCACTTTTTTCTTTCTGATGTTTGCAATGAAATCGTTCCAACTGTCGTTATCTAGTGCGATGCAGTTTATGCTCCTCTTTAGTATCATAACTTATAGAACATTACAGCGCAGTACAGGCCCTTTGGCCCTCGATGTTGCGCCAACCTTTGGAACAAATCTGAAGCTCATCTAACCTACATGATTCCATTATGATCCATATAGAATATTAACATTTTTCAAATATTCTAAAAGTAAAATTATGTTCTTTTCTTAAAAGTATATTGGCAGACTTTAGTTAATATGTTCAGTGAGTGACCACCACGGAAAACAAAAAGAAAAGTAAAACTCAGTGTATTAGACCAGGTCTCACTATGCAATCAGACTTGTCCAGCATTACCATCTTCGGGAATCATAACACTGCAGTCATTTTCACCATCAACACATGGCAACTTTTGTGACACCTGTAAACATCTTGGATCATGCACTTAGATCCAAATCAGTAAAGCAAGGGAGGTCTGGTACTCTGTTGAAAGGTGTGTTGCTGGAAAAGCGCAGCAGGAGCAGGAGAATCGATGTTTCGGGCATAAGCCCTTCTTCAGGTATGAGGCTGGTGTGCCAAGCGGGCTTATATAAAATGAGGAAGCTGGAGAAATCTACATTCATCCTGTGTGGTTGGAGGGTGCCTAGGCATCACGTGGCCAGGGTCTGGCGATGGAGGTGGCCAAGAACCTGCATGCCCTTGGCAGAGCGGGAGGGAGTGTTAAAGTGTTCAGCTACAGGGCGGTTGGGTTGGTTGGTGGGGGTGTCCCAGAGGTGTTGCCTGAAACATTCCACAAGTAGGCGGCCTGTCTCCTCAATATAGAGGAGGCCACATCGGGTGCAGTGGATACGTAAATGATGTATGTGGAGGTGCAGGTGAATTTGCGACGGATATGGAAGGATCCATTGGGGCCTTGGAGGGAGGTGAGGGGGGAGGTGTGGGCGCAAGTTTTGCACTTCTTGCGGTTGCAGGGGAAGGTGCCGGGAGTGGAGGTTGGGTTGGTGGGGGGTGTGGACTTGATGAGGGAGTCGCGGAGGTACTCTGGTACTCTGCAAAACACTCTGGGAATAGCCTTTCAATAACAGAAACAATAATTAACAATTACCCTTTGCCTCATTGGCGGGAATCAATTCTACTTCCAACTTGCTACATTCCCCTGGATTCCATAGCATGATATTTTGTTTCAAGCCAAGCTGTAATGTGACACATCAAAAGTCTTGCTAAAAATCCATGTGGACCACATCAAATCATCAATCTCTTTGTTACTTTCTCAAAAGATTTAGTCAAGTTAGTCAGGAACAATCATTTCTTAACAATTCAGTGCTGACTGTCCCGGATTAATCCAATATTTTCAAAGTCACAGTTTATTGTTACTCTTGGCACTGATTTCAATAACTTGCTCACTGCGAACATGAGGCTGACTGCCCTGTAATGATTCACTCCATTCTTAAAGAAAGGTACATCAGCAAATCTCCAACACTCATTCACCACTCTCCACTGGAGGATCCCTCCCACCCCACCAATATCTGACAGTCAGTTAATGGCTCCCTTCATGAATAGGCAAATTACACAGGCCTTTCTACTGTGTCTCAGTCTGCATAAACACCCACTGACTGACCTGATTAGAAAGCAGCCCTGTTGTGGTGTCCCCAAACCTCTGACTATTCAGCTTGTGAGTGAAAGAATGATTAGGGGAGACCACATGACGTGGATAGATTTAAGTTGGGATTGTTCTCCACTGAGAGAAAATTTGATAGAGGTTTTCAAACACATGAGCAGGCTGGGTAGAGTAGAGTGGGAGAAACCATTTCTATTCATAAAAGAGACGAGAGTGAGACAGTATTGGTTTAAAGTGATGTGCAAATGAAGCAGGACTGATGAAGGAGAAAACTTTCACACAGGGAGTAGGGTGTGGAATGCCCTGCCTAGAAACATTGTGGAAGCAGGTTCAATAGAGGCATTCAGGAGGTCATTGATGATTATTTGGATAGAGATAATGTGCAATGGTATGGGTAGGAAACAGGAGATTGGCACCAGGTAATGAGGCTTGTTTGTCGAGCCAATGCAGGCACAATGGGCTGATGGCCTCCTTTTGTGTCATAACACTCCTATGATTCCATATTTGATCGCTGCTCTGTATGGAGTGAGCTGACCTGACTGCTATGACTGAGCTGGGCCTAAACAACCACCATTCTGGTATTAACTGACTTGCAAACCACTTCCCGCAGTCTCCCCCCTCTCCATCTTTGATCACATCCCAGCTTAGAACCTGGCAAGGTCTCCAAGTTTCTCCAATTCTAACTTCTTGCATATCCTCAAATTTTATTACCCTACACCTGCACCTTCATTTCCCGGAGGCTCCAAACTCTCGAATTCCTCTCGGAGCCTCTACCCTCTTCCCTTAAAGAAACTCCTTGAAAACAAAAGCTTGTTTGATAACTATCCTATGAAGAATTTCATGATATGTTACTCCATTTAAGGCATTACATAATGCTCACTGTCACAATCATATTTCTATTGGATAACTGGCAAGGGAATGATTGGTATCAATGAGAGATCAGTCTACAGTCAGAGCAGTGTGCACCATCTATGGGAAGCATGGCTATATCTAACCAAGGTTCCATAGGCAGCACGGTGGCTCAGTTGTTAGCACTACAGCCTCACAGCACCAGGGTCCCAGGTTCAATTCCAGCCTCGGGTGATTGTCTGTGTGGAGTTTGCACGTTCTCCCTGTGTCTGCATGGGTTTCCTCCCACAGTCCAAAGATGTGCAGGTCAGGTGAATTGGCCATGCTAAATTGCCCACAGTGTTAGGGTGCATTAGTCAGAGGGAAATGGGTTACTCTTCGGAGGGGCGGTGTTGACTGGTTGGGCTGAAGGGCCTGTTTCCACACTGCAGGGAATCAAATCCAAATCTTCAAAACCCATGATTACTACCACCTAGAAGGACAAGAGCAACAGATAAATGGCTACTCGCTCCTCTCCAAGTCACTCACCATCCAGAGTTAAAACAAGGGCCTTTGTTCCTCTAGTGTCCCTGGGTCCTGAAACTGCCTCCATGACAACACCAAGGGTCTACCTACACCCCAAAAGATGCAACAGACATTCAAGTGATTGGCAATAAATGGATGCTTTTTATTTGTTCTTGGCAAGAATATGTAATTGACAAGATGAGGGGTGAGAAAGACAGAGTCAGTGTTTGACAGAGCATTCTTGAACTGATTTTTAGATTTTTTTTGCCACGTGTTGCCAAGTAACAAGCATTTGTTGAGTTGAAGCTTATAACTGAAACCATATTCATGTTGCAATAGGGCAACTCAACCCTGGTGAAGAGAGCACAAACACATGAGGAGATCTCATTAATTCTGCCTCTGCAAGATCTCATTATCATCTTCTCCTGGAAGACTGGTTTGTGTCAGCGCCCACTTCTACTTTGTTGGTGGATGCCTGGAGAGGAAGGGGGAAGTAGAATTGAGTCGGAGCATTGTTCATTTCGAACAGAAACCCTGGAAAGGTGGCACACAAACTGGTCGATACTGTAAATCATGGTCTGATCCTAAAAAAAAAAGGGAGGATTCTTCAATCTGGGATATGGAATAATATCCAGAGATAGAACCTGCAAAAACAGCATTTCCCCCAATATTGACAGATTGGAGAAGCATGTCTGGGTGAAGAAAGGAGGGGAACATAAGTGGAAAATGCATTTTTTTAACCTCTTTCCGACACTGCATTAATATCTCGCTTGGAATAGTGTCCGAACTGAGTGGAAGTTAGTGCTTATATCGGAATCAGTGAAAAGGGATGGAGAAAGATTTTGAGCAGTGATGTCAGTACACAAATCATCTCAAAACATTGGCATTTACTGGACCAACTCTCCACACCCAACTCACATTCCACCAATTCCCTGCTGCATTCTGTCTCACAAGCTTGCTGGAAAAACAATATTCCTCTATTCCCATCACTGGGGAAACATTGAACATGCACACTTTGAAGAGGGCCAGTTCAAAACGCGTTCAGCCCCATTAATAGCAGTGAGGGAGGGAATGCATGCATGTGTTTGAATGTGCACTCAAGAATTGAAAAGACTTTCACAACTCCTGAACTTCCCAAAGCACTTCAGTCAATAAAATGAACATTAAATAGGAGAAGACGACCATTTGGCCCTTCGAGCCTGCTCTACCATTCAATTAGATCATGTTTGTGTTTTGAATTCCACATTCCAATCTTCCCCCGATAACCCTCTATTTCTCTGCTTAGCAAGAATCTATCCACTGTCATGCCACACTTGAAATCAAGTCACGTTATTCCCAAAGTAATCACAAAAAGTTAAAAATTAGTACGCAGAGTCCTCAGTTAAACAGTTTGGATAGGTCTCAGTTAACGGACCAGGTTTCTGTTCTCAGCACAAACTACTATTTATTATAAATACAGAGGAAACTCAATTATCCAAATACCAATTATCCGAAAATCGGATTATCCGAAAGGAGATCTCTAGGTCCCGACAGTAACATTACATCAAAGACGTGTTTCCAGGAGTGATCGCGTCTTTTGTTTAGTGATTAAACAGGCACCGTCTCCAAACGACTGACCTCCTGCCCCCCCTCTCTCTCCCCACACTTTCCCTAGAGTTGAATATAGTGGGTGAGGAGCGGTGTGGGACCGGGTTGTGAGGCAGTGTTGGCCGGGGGGGGGGGGGGGGGGGGGGTCGCGCGCGCTGTGTGCTGCTGCAGTCGCCTGAACGAGGAGCAGACTTTAAAATGAATGAAATAGTGCCCGCTTATCTCGTTCAGATAATCAAGTTTCCACTGTAAATGATTCTAGAGGAAAACAAATTATGAATCGTCGAGGGTTCAGAAGAGATCTACTAGGAGGTTGCCAGGAATGGAGGGTCTGAGTTATGGGGATAGGCTGGGACCTTTTTTTTTAACTGGAATATAGGGAGTGGAGGGATGACCTTAGAGGTTTATAAAACCACAAGGGGCATAGATAAGATGCCTTTTCCCTACCAGTAGCAGGGGGCATATTCAAAGTTTGGGTGAAGATTTGTAGCTCGGGTGCTCGTTGTTGTGGTTCTGTTTGCCGAGCTGGGAATTTGTGTTGCAGACGTTTCGTCCCCTGTCTAGGTGACATCCTCAGTGCTTGGGAGCCTCCTGTGAAGCGCTTCTGTGGTCTTTCCTCCGCCATTTGTAGTCGTTGACAACCGGAAGCGGCAGATTCAAACCACTACAAATGCCGGAGGAAAGATCACAGAAGCGCTTCACAGGAGGCTCCCAAGCACTGAGGATGTC
>NC_057731.1:46028413-46079376 GCF_004010195.1 Chiloscyllium plagiosum | reverse complement strand
CTCCTAGTTCTGGACTGACCCACAAGAGAAAGCATACTTTCTACATCCACCTCATTATGAACATTGGGATCTTAAAACACTTCAAAAAAAAAACAGAAGTCATATTTCTAAACACCAGGGGAAACCAGCTCAGCTCGTCTAATCCTTCCTCATACGACCACACATTTATTCCAAACAGCGATCTAGTTAAACAGATCAATGGAACACCTACAGACTCACCCATCCCTGGGCTCATAGCAGATGCAGTGATGCCAAGATTGGAACAAACAGCCCTACCACAAATCCAACCCAAACACTGGATCAGATACATAGACAACACTTTTGTTATCATTAAGAGAACAGTAATCGAGAACACACCAGATTATCGACACCATACTATAAGGATCATACTTACGAGAGGACACCAACAATCAACTCCCATTCCTGGCTGGGATGGTGGAAAAAACACAGGAAGGTGAATGCACCACAAAAGTGTACAGGAAACACACACACACACCCCAATCAGGCTGTGAACTACAACAGCAACCATCCAAACACACACAGGAGAAGTTGCATTAGGACCCTGTTCAAAGAGACTGTAACATGCCTGACCTACGAAGGGATGAACAACATCTCGACAGAGTCGTTGCTAGGATCAGGTATCCCCGCAACTTCATCCGCAGATGCCTAACGACACAATGAGGACATGCCACAACCTAACTCACTGGCCACGCTACCTTACATTAAAAAATATGTCTTCGAACTGACAGTCAGACTTCTCCAACCACTTGGGTTCATGACAGCCCATAAACCAACAGCCACACTCAGACAACTCACCAGGACAAAAGACACAATACCCATCATGTGCAAAACTAATGCAATTTACAAGAGTCCATGCAAAGACTGCACAAAACATGAGAAAGGGCAAACAGGCAGACAACTAGCAATCTGCATCCACCAACACTAACTAACCACAAAACACCATGACCAGTTGATTCTAGTAGCCATACACATAGGTGACAAGGGCCACAAATTTGACTGGGACAGCATGACCATAGGACAAGCTAAACATAGGAAAGGCAGAGAATTACTAGAAGCATGGCACTCATCCACGGACTCCATCAAACATGTAGACCTAGACCCAATGTACCGGCCACTACACCAAACAACTGGAACCGGAAGCAGCAGGAACAGAACCAAATAAATTTCAGAAGAGACAGGACAGCAGTGCTTCACAGGAGGCTGAGAAGCACTGCAGATGTCACCTAGACAGAGGATGAAACATCTGCAAATCAGCTGCCCAGCTCGGCGAACACATCCATAACCACGGCAAACTCGACACACATTTTAATTGGTTTCACACATGGTGATGGAAAATAAAATCAATGGAAATAGTTCAATGACACTAGCCCTCAGGATTCAATGCAGTACACGGACATTCCATTTCAGTTCACAATCAAAGATACAGGGAAATAAAATGGTACAGTCTTCATTACTTCCGTCTTAGAAGTATTCAACGCCCTCGCTTCCACGCCATCCACAAGTTTCACCCTCACAAAAATTCTCATCTCTATCCTGAAAGGGTGACTGCTCATTTTAAAAGCCGTGCCTCCTAGTTCTGAAGTGACCTACAAGAGGAAACATTCTTTCTACATCCACATTATCAAGAACATTCAGGATTTTAAACACTTCAAAAAAAAAACAAAAAAAAGAGATACTTCTGAACTCCAGGGGAAACCAGCTCAGCCTGTTTAATCCTTCCTCAAAAGGCCACACACTTATTCCAAATAGCAATCTAGTAAACCTCCTCTGAATCATCTTCTTACACTCCCCCTTCAATAGGGCCACAACTGCACTCAGTATGAAACTAAAATAAAAACAGAAATTGGAGGAACTCAGCAGATCTAGCAGCTCCTGTGGAGAGAAAACAGAGTCAACAGAGTCCAGTGAGTCTTCTTCAGAACTGACAATGCTGCCAGACCTGCAGAGTTTCCTCCAGCAACTTGTTTTTCTTTCAGATATGGAGCATCCACATTTCTTTTTTTTACTGAGAGCAGAAGATATGGTCCCACCAATTCTCTGTAGAACTGAGGCATAACATCATTGATGTTCAATTTCTCACGCATTTTTCAATTTTTTGAACATTAATTGTTGAACCTGTTGTAATGATCTGCCAGCTAATTAATGCATGATATGAACTTATAAACAGCACTGTAAAATGACTGGATCATTGGTTTTGTCTGCAATGTTGTCAAAGCTAAACTACTGTAGTACCACTTCAGCTTACAACCTTTGACTCAGAAGAGAGTACATTACAGCTGACAGTATCACACAAACCAGCCTTCCATCGACTCTATCTATATTTCCCGGTGCCTGGGTAAAGCGAGCAACATAATCAAAGATGCCTCCCACCCCAGTTACACTTTCTTCTACCCTCTTCCATCAGGCAGAGATGTAAATGTTTGAATGCATGTACAAACAAATCCAAGAACAGCTTCTTTCCTGCTGTTAAGACTTTTGAACAGATCTCTCAAACGTTAATATTGATCTCTTCTTCTGTGGCTGTAATACTGTATTCTACACTCTTTTCTGCTACCCTGATGCACTTCGTATGGTATGATCTGACTGTATAGCACGCAAAACAATACTTTCCACTGTACATGTGACAAGAATAAATCAAACTCAAACACAGAAACAGAGAACCACTCCCCTGGAGATCTTTCCTGCACCCTTTCCAGTTTAATAACATCCTTCCTATAGAAGGACGACTAGAATTGTACATAAGATTTCAAAAGTGGTCTCAACAATGTCTTGTCCAGCCACAACATGATGCCCCATGTAAACTGTCCAGCTTTGATCCAGCCTCGCTCCCCTGTTGACTTTGAGGTTGAGCTTGTGAAACAAAGGGGACATCCAAATTCTCTGGTACTTACTCACCGTGGCCCAGGGGGATTCAGCAGGCCAGGAGGGCACACAGCTGTATCGAGTTTGGAGCCACAGGCAGTAAACAGATGTTGAAATCTCACTGTCAGCCTGTGGGGGGGGCCCTCATCAGTGAACTGCCAATCAGCCATCCTAGGCTGACACTGGCTGCCTGACCTCATCTGGGTTGAGTTATTATACAACTGTGTTCCCATTATGGGTCCTGCACCTTTTAGCTATAGCTAAAAAGAGTGGTTTCCCTCCCTGTCCCTCTCAAAAGTGTGAGCTGCATGGCAAGGCACAAGATCCTTGCTGTCTGCTCCCCCCCACTGCTGCCTGACCTCATCTGGGTTGAGTTATTATACAACTGTGTTCCCATTATGGGTCCTGCACCTTTTAGCTATAGCTAAAAAGAGTGGTTTCCCTCCCTGTCCCTCTCAAAAGTGTGAGCTGCATGGCAAGGCACAAGATCCTTGCTGTCTGCTCCCCCCTCCCCCCCTCCACTCCCCCGGGTATTGTGCTGTGCATCAGCAAATAAACACAAAGACAGAATAGCAGAAGGCCACCATTTGGCCCTTTGAGCCTGTTCTACCATTCAATATGATCATCCAACTCAGTGCCCTCTCTGCGTACCTTTCGATTCCTTTAGCACTAAAAGCTATACTTAATTCCTGCTTGAAAACAACATTTGGGCCTCAATTACTTTCTGCATTCACTAGCTCACCACACTCTGGGTGAAGACATTTCTCGTCTAAATGGTCTACTCTGTATTTTTAGACTGTGGCCTGTAAGTTACTCCCACTGTGACCAGCACAAAGAGGCTGGGGGCTGTGCCACGGGTCTGCGTATGGACTTAGAGACTTTCAGCCGGTTTTCCACTCACCCACCCTGCAAAATAGAAACATGAGCTGAGCCCCTCAGAGGTGAGGATTGGGCATGGATATCACTCACTTCTAATGTTAGCTTTTGACCCCAGCACTCCCGTCTGGGAGTGAGGTCACTGCTCCTGGTCCCACTTCAGAGAGCGCAGCACAATCTCTAGCCCAATGCTCCAATTCAGTACCGAGGGACAGCAGCCCTGTCATTGTTCACATGGGACTATGACTGTGAATCTAATCGCAGAGACGATTAACCACAGCCCAATCAGCTACAGGATCCCATTGTCGCTATTTCAAAGAGCAAATAGATTTCCCCAAAATCTATTTACAAACAAGCAATTTTAAAAACACAGGTTACCCAGTCCTTATCAAATTTCTAACAAAGACAGAAGTTGCTGTAAAAGCTCAGCATGTCTGTGAAGGGAAATCAGATTTAACATTTCGGGTCCGGCGACCCTTCCTCAGAACAGTTCTGAGGAAGGGTCACTGGAGCAGAAACGTTAACGCCGATTTCTCTTCACAGACACTATCAGACCCGTTGAACTTTTCCAGCAATTTCTGTTTCTGATTTCTTATCAAATTGCTGTTTGTGGGAACTTACAGTGAGAGACATAGAGACACAGAGACGAAAAGAGAGCAAGGAGAAATAATCCTGAGGAGTTTCTGGCTCCTGATCATTCACCTACCCCTGTATCAAGATGGGGCTTGTCCAGGTTAAGCCTTGACCTGAAAGCCTACCACATTGGAGAGAGCTTTCTGACCATCCCAGCTCAGGTTCAGAGGGAAGGCAATACGTGGGCAAAAAATATGCACCACCACAGGGCACTGACTATAGCCGAGCAAAGAGCCACATTTGGCCAGAACAAAGAGGGAGACGGGAGCAGGGCTCCAGCTGCAGGGAGGCGGAGGCTCTTGCTGATTTGGTTCTACAAGACGGACGTGTCCCAACAAGTTACTCGCTCTAACCCTCTCTGTTCACATTCCCAAGCATCCAGCTCTCAGCTGCCTGCTGTCACAGGCATCCTCACGTTTGCCCAAAGTGACAACTTCTATTTATATAGCACCTTTAAACAGGGCAAGAAATGTGCTTCACATGAACATCAACAAAAATAAATATTTGATCCTGCACCACAGAAGACATCTGGATAGGGGACCAAATGCTCAGAGAATGAGGTAGGTTTTAAGGTGCACGTTAAAAAGGATGTGGTGAGGGAGGTGGGGAGGGGTGAGGGAGGTGGGGAGGGGTGGGGGAATTCCAGAGATTGGGACTCAGGCTGCAGGCAAAGGAGGGATTAAACTTGGGAACGTTCTAGAGTTCAGAATTAAAAAGGAGAAACAGAGATCTGGGAAGATTAATTCTCCTTCAGGGGATGCCCGAGACAGTGAAGGGCAAGGCCATGAAAGGATTTGGATGGAAGGAGGGAGAATTCTAAAATCAAGATGTTGTTTGATACGAGTCAACGAACATCAGTGAGCACAGGGTGTTGGTGAACAAGCTTTGGTAAGTTAGGGCAGTAGAAGGCTGTACGAGCTGACCGACACTAACGTGGAATACTGGCAGAGAGAGCACTGGATTAGTCAGCCCTGGAGGCCGAAGGCACACAGAGATTCAGCAGCGGATCAGCGCCATTTTATTTATTATTATTTCTATTATGATGATGGAAGGGGCAGCCTCAGCGTGCATAGGATATTGTGAGAGAAGCTCATCCGGAGTTCTTTTAAAATCTGATTGATGATCGGACAGAGCCCTGTAAGTGGATGCAGTAATAACTTTCATGGGCAAATTAAATAAAAACTGTAAAGAAAAAAAACTCGGAAGGACAAAGGGTGGGAGCGGAAGTGGAAATGGAAATTGAGAATATTTGGAGCTACAAAGAGCCATCACTGAATTAGATTAGATTAGATTACTTAGTGTGGAAACTGTAAGTGGGTACTGGGTAGTCCATACCCTGAAATGGAGATGCAGAGCTCAAGGAAAGAAAGGGAAGTGTCAGAAATGAGAGCTCAAGGAAAGAAAGGGAAGTGTCAGAAATGTGAGTTAGAGGGGTGGAAATTGGAGGCATAATGAATGAAGTCTTCTCGGTTCTTGCAGGAGCATGAAGTGGCACCAAAGCCCAACAAATCCACATCGATCTTCTGAAGAGCAACCCACCCAGACCCATTCCCCTACATTTACCCCTTACCTAACACTACGGGCAATTTAGTGCGGCCGATTCTCCTGTTCCCTAGATGCTGCCTGACCTGCTGCGCTTTTCCAGCAACACATTTCCACCCCCGGAGGAAACCCACACAGACACGGGGAGAATGTGCAAACTCCACACAGACTGCTGCCTGAGGCAGGAATTGAACCCGGGTCGCTGGCGCGGTGAGACAGCAGTGCTAACCACTGTGCCACCGTACCGCCTGAATGGACCAAACGGTCACCTTTTGTGCCTCGATTCCTGACTACTTGCAATCTACAAATCCAAGATGGGGGATAGAAAGTTGATGGGATGTCCAATCCCTCTACACCTCCATTCCCCATCAGGATGGCCTGAGCGCTCTCCTTGACCAGAGACTTGAACAATCCCCATCTACCTCTAGTCACCTCCGCCTGGGCAAACTTGTTCTCTCACCTGAGAAATTTCTCTTTTACTCCATCTCACACCTGCCAAATCAAAGGACTGGCTGTGGGCACCAGCATGGGTCCCAGTTATGCCTGCCTTTTTAATAGAGTTTGTGGAACCATCCTTGTTGCAGTCCAACACTGGCCCCCTCCCTCAATTCTTTTCTTGGTAGATTGACGACTGCTTTGGTGCCACTTCATGCTCCTGCAAGAACCGAGAAGACTTCATTCATTATGCCACCAATTTCCACCCCTCTAACTCACATTTCTGACACTTCCCTTTCTTTCCTTGAGCTCTGCATCTCCATTTCAGGGTATGGACTACCCACTACAAGCCACTGACTCCCATAGTTACCTACAACAGCTCGTCACATCCCACGCCCTGAAAGAACTCAATTCCATTCTCCCAGTTCCTTCACCTATGTCACATCTGTTTGGATGATGCCACCTTCCAAAGCAATGCTGCTGACATAGAATCATAGAATCCCTACAGTGTGGAAACAGGTCATTTGGCCCAACAAGTCCACACTGACCGTCCGAAGAGTATCCTATTCAGACCCATTTCCCCTGACTAATGCATCTAACCTACACATCCCTGAACACTACAGGCAATTTAGCATGGCCAATTCACCTAACCTGCACATCTTTGGACCGTGGGAGGAAACCGGAGCACCCGGAGGAAACCCACGCAGACACGGGGAGAACATGCAAACTCCACACAGACAGTTGCCAGAGGCTGGAATCAAACCCGGTTCCCTGGCGCTGTGAGACTGCAGTGCTGACCACTGAGTCACCATGGCCTGCTTCTTCCATGTCCGTGGTTTCCCACCCACTATGGTTGACCAGGCCCTCAACTGCATCCGACCTATCACCCGTACTTCAACTCTTGCTCCTTTCTATCACTCAACAGCATGATCGGGCTCCCTTTGTCCTGACTTCTCACCCCCACCCCAGTCTCCGCATTCAAAAGGGATCATTCTTCGCCATTTTAGCCAACACCAGCAGAAAGCCACCACCACCAGAGTCATAGAGTCTTACAGCACTGAGACAGGCTCTTCGGCCCAAACTTGTGTCTGCCATCAAAAAAAAGTGTCCTTCCACGCTAACCCCATTCCCCTGCATTTCACCCTTATCTTTTTAATCCTTTCCTAACCACTTCTGCTGGCAGCCCATTCCAAATGCATACCACCGGCCGTGTAAACAAGTGGCCCTTCGGGTTCCCTTTATTTTTTCCCCTCTAACCTTAAACTGATGCCCTCTAGTTCTCGATTCCCCAACTCTGGGGAAAAGACTGAGTGCATTCACCCACACCATGCCTCTCACGATCTTGTATACCTTTCTAAGGTCACCCCTCAGCCTCCTACACCCTAAAGAAAACACCAAGTCCTAGCTCATACTCTGGAGTCCTGGCAATACCCTTGTAATTTTTTTTTGCACTTTTCCTAGTTTAATAACATCTTTTCTATAGCAAGGTGACCAGAACTGAACATGTTACTGCAAATGCAACCTCACCAACATCCTGGACAACTGCAACATAACCTCGCAATTTCTGAACTCAATGTCGAAAAGGGCGGCACTGGAAAAGGAGCGCAGGTCAGGCAGCATCTAAGGAGCAGAAGAATTGATGTTTCAGGCATTAGCCCTTCATGACATTCCTGATGAAGGGCCTTTGCCTGAAACGTCAACTCTCCTGCTCCTCAGATGCTGCTTGACCTGCTGTATTTTTCTAGTGCCACCATTTTCGACTGACACGCCAGCATTTCACTTTCTCCTCCGACCTTCTGTAGCCGGTCACTTTAACACAGCATCCTGCTCGCACTGACTGTCCTCGGTATGCTGCAATGTTCCATTGAATCACAGCATAAACTGGAGGAACAACATCCCATCTTCAGACTAGCCCTTTTACAACCTTCTGGACTTAATATTGAGCTCAACACCTTTAAATTTTTTTTCAGCTCGTTAGTATGTCCTCCCATCTCCCCCACCATTCCAGTTACTTTCAAATCTGGCAGGAAACACCATTGTTCTGCTGTTCTCACATTGCAATCACTTAATCTGAACCATCAACATCTTTTCTCCAGCAACACCCTATACCCACTACCTCCCAAATTGTAGCATAAATGCTGTCCACTCTGCATTTCACTGCAGTTATGAGGAGTCATCTAGTCTCAAAATGTTAGCTTGTTTTCTATTTCTCTCTTCGCCCATGGATGCTGTCTGACCCACTGAGAGCTCCAGCATTTGTTGTTTTCAGTATAGATTCCAGCATCTGCAGTAATTTGTTCTTACACCTGATGAACAAGCAATGCTCCGAAAGCTATTGCTCCCAAATAAACCTGTTGGACCATAATCTGGTGTTGTGAGATTTTTAACTTTGTTCTGACAAAGTTAATCATTGTGTGTTATGAACGTGCGGGAAGTCGAGAAGAAACGTAATGGTTAAACAACAGAGGGAGTAAATGTTTGAAGACAACATGCAGAGGGAGTGTGACGCCTGTGGTATGAGAAGAACAATAAGCAGAATTTGGCAACCCCTCCGCGAACTGGGACTGGGACAGAACTCTCTCTCGAACATCATTCCATCTGGTTTTCATTAAAAATAAACCTTCCTCGGCTTTCTAAACGAGAAGTATTCAGCACTGCTGCCTCTCAGCAATTCCATTCAGAGTTTACTTCCCCCTCACTGACCTCAGCAGAGCTTGGCTTTGACTCACTGCTTCCTTCCCCACCTCCTCCCCCCCCCCCCCCACCAAACAATCCGCCTCTCCTGATGTTTAAACACAAGACCAAGTAGTAAGCCTGTTCGACTGCAATAGCCATCAAATTTGAGACCAATGCTGAAAATGTGTTGCTGGAAAAGCACAGCAGGTCAGGCAGCATCCAAGGAGCAGGAGAATCGACGTTTCGGGCATAAGACCTTCTTCAGAATTATGCACGAAACGTCGATTCTCCTGTTCCCTGGATGCTGCCTGACCTGCTGCGCTTTTCCAGCGCGCTTTTCCAGCAAC
Organism: Chiloscyllium plagiosum; assembly: GCF_004010195.1. Taxonomy (NCBI): domain Eukaryota; kingdom Metazoa; phylum Chordata; class Chondrichthyes; order Orectolobiformes; family Hemiscylliidae; genus Chiloscyllium; species Chiloscyllium plagiosum. Next base: position 46,069,984 of record NC_057731.1, on the reverse strand, counting down.
ACATTTTCAGTTCTGATCTCCAACACCTACAGTCCTCACTTTCTCCATTTGAGACCAATACCCACTGTTCCCATAATATACGGAGACTCAGGCTTGAACCTGGCGTTTGTACTGGTCTTGCCCGCTTTCCTGGAGGGTGGGCACGATTAGATTGGGCACAGAGATGACATCCTCCCCACTCCACTTCACAGCTTGCCATAACTTGTTAAAACTGCTTCAGACAGGACAAACAGTTATTGAGCGAGATAGTGGGTATTGGAGCCTGTAACGCAACACAATCACAAGACTGCGTGAAGGGGCCCTGACGGATTCTGCTCCCTCCCTCTCACTGGGGCTCAGCTCAGGGTGTGCCTGGAGGCCTGACAGTACAACTCACCGCACTGTCTGATTAACCAGAGGCCCAGCCTGCTCTCTTTGGCCATGGAGTCAGACAGCACAGAGCAGGATCAGCAGCCTGTCAGGTCTGGACCCATTCCCATTTCAAGTGCTCATCCAAGTACTTTTTTAAAGATTGAGAGGTTTCCTGCCTCTAAAACATTGCATACCAGATTTACGCCACCCTCTAGATGAAACATTTTTCCTCAAGTCTCTTCTAAACCTCTTGCCTTTCCCTTTAAAATTATGCCCTCTCATTAATGACCCTTCAACTAAGGGGAGCAGCTGCTTTCTATCCACCCTGTCCAGGGCCCTCATAATCTGATACATCTTCATCAGGTTCCCCCCCCCTCCGCCTTCTCTGCATTTAACAAAATAGACCTGGTGAATGTAGAAGATCCCACAACACTACTAGAACAGGAGGCAAGCTCTCTCTGGTACCCTGGTCAATATCCGGCCCTCAAAAAGATTCGCTCGTCATTGCTGTTTGTAGGAGCTTGCTGGGTGGTAGCCAGTGAATATGTTTACTGCATTACCAAAATAACAATGCCTCAAAAGACACTCAAGTACCTGTAAAGCACGTGGTGAGGTCTCGCGATTGCATAAGTTGCTATGCTGATGCAGGCTGTTGTTGTAAAGTCTCAGTCTTCCCACATGCAACTCTCAACTTACTTTATACACGTTTCCCAGAATAGCCAATAAATTATACATCTCCCCTGGCTAAAATTGAAATCCAACAGAAAAAGACAGCTCCACTTACCCAGAAGTCTCAAGTTAGATTCAACAATAAATGTCATTTTCACTGGAAGAGAGTCTTATAAATATCACCTCCTCTGACCCACAACCCTCCTCATGCCCGGCTCTCTCTGATGTAGCCAGGACTGAATGGCAGCCTTCAAACCCAGTTATTAAAACCATATTTCTCAGCTAGATAAATATTTGAATTCATCTGAAGGGAAAGTTGCCAACATTGGCATGTTGAATATTTTTCTGCTTTTAAATGCATTGGTCCCAAGCACTTCAGGGGCAACTACAATGTGGGGTTTCATACAAAACATGTCTCCTATTACACTTTTAATCTGAAAGCAAAGATCCACCTACACTGTCACTTGCTGGTCTGGGACAGCACAGGGTTAGATACAGAGATAAGCGCCCACTATTCCAAAGCCCCCAGTGCAACATGCCAGTCAAACAACCCAAGGGCAGGGACAGCACAGATTAAAAACACCCGCAACTTTTGAACTGAATGTAAAGCTCCCGCCCCAACACTGTCCCTCTCAAACACTCGCAGGATAGGGACAGCATGGGGCTAGACACAGAGCAAAGCTTCCTCTATTCTGTCCCCAGCAAGAGTTAGGGAGGTAGAAAACCCATCTCCAGCAATTCTTTCCTACTCCATTTCCCATTCTGAGTCCCTGCCACAGGGACAGCTCACGTGTCTACCAGGGCCCCAGTGTAATTATGGTGTTGAATGCTGGATTTGCAGTACAAAAGCAGACAGCTTGTACAGAGAGCAACTCTCGGCCTAACGTGCTGACTCAGTTCCCTTTGGGCCACAGTCCAGCACTGAAGGCACCCAGTCGGCAGAAATCATTGCTGTTGCTTTCGCGCAAGGAGACTGTTTCCATTATTTAATTACCTGCTTCTGCCAAGAGTCAAAACCAGCAACTAGTAACCTAGCAACAATGACCAAAACCACAGTGGGAGAGGTTCAAAATGACCCACGATTAGCCCTCCTGCACTGGTCAATGCAGAAGGTTCATGGCTGATCAGACACCGCACTCCCCAATCACACATTGCAAACAGAGGCCCACATCTTGTCTGCTCTAATCCACAGGCCTCAATTAGATTCCAGCAACAAGCAGAGAAAACCCATTGTTCATTCTACCATCAAACTTTGTAAAAATCCATCAATGCCCTTTAGGGAAGGAAACCTGCTGTCCTTACATCTACTGTGCAGTATCCAGTGTTGGGTCAACTCGCAACCATCCTCTGCATTGGCCCAGCAAGCCTTTTCAGGTCAAGGGCAATTAGGAACAGGCAACAAATGATTGTGTTACCTAGTGGGTGGGGGAAAGAAGGGTCTAAGGGTGTAAGGTCCATCTTTCAGGGATACCTGCCAGTTGATGCCTGCCAGAGCACAGGGGTCCACATTTCTACCGGGTAAGGGAATCTCTTATTGGGACGTGGGCCAGCAATCATTGCCCATTCCTTAATGCCTATCCTTTGTTAACTGCTCTCCAGGTAATCGTCAACCACATCACACTTGGGCCAGACTAGGTAAGGATGGCAGATTTCCTTCCTTAAAGGAAATTGTCATAAACACCCACCTGGTTCACTAAACTACAGTGATTAAATGATTGCCTTTAGACTAGTTTTTAAATTCCAGAGTGTGACTAAATTCAAACGTGACAATCTGTCATTGTGTGCTTTGAACCTATGACCCCAGAACAATAGCCTGGGGGTCTGGGTTTCTAGGCCACTGACATTACCACTACACCACCACCACCTCCCCTCCTGTCCCACTCAATGTGGACCCTAGGCAATCAGAACGATTCTAGTCACCCAGTGCAGTGGATTGAGTCCTTAGCACCAACAAACTGCTTTGGCAGTGAGACCAAGAGAGTTTGCATTGTTCTAGTGCTTTTCGTAACAAGCACGGATGCAGTGTACGATTGGGATCTCACCCATACGCGAGATTAAAGAAATGTTGGCCTTTACTTCATTGGGGTCAAGATCTTGAAAGTAGACAGAGTAATGCATCAGTTCTGCAGAGATCTCGGTCAGAACCCACCTGTGCTCAGTGTTGTTTCGTACAACATATCTCGGGAAGGAAACATTCTAGTTATTTTTAAATTAACCTGCGCAAACATGTTACGATGTAACTCTGGAGTAGGTGGACTTGAACCTGGGCTTCCAGGCTCAGAGATAGGGACACTACCATGACCCTACAGGAGATGTTCTATACTGATTAGGTACATGGACAGGTCAGAATCACCAGAATTAAGCCAGGGTTTAAAAGGTTTCGTGACAGATTGTATAAATTTGGTTTGTCAAGTCTAGCAGCTTGATGGGTGGTCTAATGAATTGCGGAGAATGAGAAAGCAATTCGATAGGGTCAATACAGAGCAACTGTTTTCTGTGTTGGGGGCAGACCAGAATAAAGAGGTACTTGTCTAAGAATCCCAGCAAGCTCATTCAGGCCTGGGGCAGGGAGGGTGCATCTCGAAGCAACTTGTTCGACAAGGTTCAAGATGGCAACTCATCATCACTTTCTCAAGGGCAACTAGGGACAGCAATAAATACTGACTAGTCACACAAAAAAAAGGTACAAATCTCTCCATCTGGAGCTAATTGAATCCTGGAGCAGGTCTGGGGAATAGTCATTGGTTGATTCAAGATGAGGTTGAATTCTCAACCCACAGGTCACTGAGTACACATTTACGATTGGGGTATAGAATTTATTTTCTCTCTTTATCTGCCATTGCTCTACCCCATTGTAAAGAAATTGGGACTCTCAGCAGTTTAATCATAAGGTATAGGGTCAGAAATAGGCTGTTTATTAATCCTGCTCCACCATTTAATGAGATCCTGGTTAATGGACAAGCTGTACCATTTTGAGTAGGAGAAAGTGAAGATTGCAGATGCTGGAGATCAGAGGCGAGAGTGTAGAAAAGCACAGTAGGTCAAGCAGCATCTGAGGAGCAGGAGAATCAATGTTTCAGGCATAAGCCTTTCAGCAGGAATGAGGTTTGTTGGTCAGGGCTGAGAGATAAATGGAACGGGGTGGGGGTTGGGGAAAGGTAGCTGAGAAAGCAATAGGTGGATGAAGGTGAGGGAGAAGGTGATAGGTCAGAGGGGGCAGTGATGTCATCTACTGCATCCATTGAATCCAGTGTGGTCTCCACTACATCGCGGAGACAGGACACCTTCTTGCAGATCGTTTCAGAGAACATATCTGGGACACCCGCACCAACCAACCCCACCGTCCCCGTGGCTGAACAGTTCAACTCCCCCTCCCACTCAGTCAAGGACATGCAGGTCCTGGGCCTCCTTGACTGCCAAACCATTACCACCTGACGCCTAGAGGAGGAACACCTCATATTCCACCTTGGGACTGTGCAACCACACAAGATAATGTGGATTTCAACAGCTTCCTCATTTCTCCTTCCCCCCACATTCCCCTCCAACTTGGCACCACCGTCCAGACCTGTCCATCATTCCCCGCCCCCCATCACTTTCTCTCTCATCTTCATCCACCTATCACTTTCCCCAAACCCCACCCCCCCTCCCATTTATCTCTCAGCCCACCCACAAGCCTCATTCCTGCTGACGAAGGGCTTATGCCCAAAATGTTGATACTCCTGCTTCTCGGAAGCTGCCTGACCTGTTGTGCTTTTCCAGCAACACACTCTCGACTCTGTACCATTTTGAGTGATTGGTAACAAGTTCCTCTCAGTCATCAATGTTAAGAGGGAACTTCAGAGTTCTCTGAAAGGTTCCTCTTATCCTCTCCTGGAATGCTGGCCATTTAAGAATTGAGAAAATGGGTCTTGGCAAGGGTGACCCTTCCACTCCTGATGAACGAGCAGTGCTCTGAAAGCTAGTGCTTCCAGTTGGAATATTGTGTGCAATTCTGGTCTCCTTCCTGTCAGAAAGATGTTGTGAAACTTGAAAGGGTTCAGAAAAAATTTACAAGGATGCTGCCATGGTTGGAGGATTTCAGCTATAGGGAAAGGCTGAACAGGCTGGGGCTGTTTTCCCTGGAGCGTCAGAGGCTGAGGGGTGACCTTATAGAGGTTTACAAAATTATGAGGGGCATGAATAGGGATAAATAGACAAAGTTTTTTCCCCTGGGGTCGGGGAGTCTAGAACTAGAGGGAATAGGTTTAGGGTGAGAGGGGAAAAGATATAAAAGAGATCTAAGAGGCAACTTTTTCACACAGAGGGTGGTACGGGTATGGAATGAGCTGCCAGAGGAAGTGGTGGAGGCTGGTACAATTGCAACGTTTACGAGGCATTTGGATGGGTATATGAATAGGAAGGGTTTGGAGGGATATGGGCCGGGTGCTGGCAGGTGGGACTAGATTGGGTTGGACCGAAGGGTCTGTTTCCATGCTGTACATCTCTATGACTCTATGGTGTTGTGTGATTTTTAAAACTCTGTCCGTCCCAGTCCTATACCAGCTGCTCCAGTGGCCGGAGTGAATTGCACTCCAGACACCGTCTAGTCTATTGTGCCCCATTTCGCAGGAGCTCGGCATGAACGGTTAAGATTGTAAGTGCAGCAGGTGGCGAAGTAGGTAGATGGTACGTTGGCTTTCATAGTGAGATGATTTCAGTACAGGAGCAGGAATGTCTTATTGCAGCTGTGCAGGGCATTGGTGAGGCCACACCCAGAGTACTGTGTGCAGTTTTGGTCTTCTTCTTGATGGATGGATGTCCTGGCTATGGAAAGAGTGCAAAAGGAGGTTTACCAAATTGATTCATGGGATGACATATGAAGAGAGATTGGATTGGTTAGGACTACACCCTCTATGAATACTGGGGCAGTGGAAAGCAGAAGTCCTATTTAAAAACCTTTCAAATTCAAAGCAAAAATATCGCAGAAGGATATTCTCAACAACTGGAGAGTTCAGAATAAGATGCTGCAGTAGAAGGATAAGTGATAGGCCTTTTAGGACTCGGATAAATTTCTTCAATCATTGGTGAGCCTGGTTGAAAGCAATGGAGGCTAAAACATTGAAGGCTTTCAAGACAAAAGTAGATAGAGTTCTTAGGACTGAAGAGAATGAAAAGATATGGGGAGAAAGTGAGTCCAGCCATACTGGGTTGGGTGATTAGCTATGATTATACTGAACAGCCAAGCAGACTCAAAAAGGGCCAAATGGTCTACTCTTGGTTTGATTTTGTGTTCTAGCTTTAAGAAGACACCAGTTTTTGTCAGTCCATCCGTTGTATCCAGAGAGTGTGTAGCTGATGGAAGTTCTCTCGCGCTCTCACGTGTCACAGATACACAGTCCAGGTCTTGCTGCAGGGCAGGAGTTGGGTGATGACAATAGATTGAAGTTTCTGTTGTCAAACACTTGTTGCCATCGTTGGCTGAAGACAGAGTTGGCAGGTTGATCTAGTGTTGAATCCTACTCAAGTATAAGAATAAATTTGACAATAAAATCTAATTCTAGACAATAATTCTAGCATTGGTGTCTGAAAACCACAGAGGTAAGAGCAGTGCTCACCCCAACGTGACATTAGAGTTTCTTCGGGACTGAAGAGTCTCCTCCTGTTCCTATGAAGTGTTATTCACAGTGGATAACGATAGCTCTGCTGGTTTGGCTCTGGTCCATCGGCCATCTCACTTACACTTTACAGATGGTGAGCTACAGCACAGACATAATACCATTGCTGCAAGAGTGCTATACTGCAAGGTGGAGCTGAGAGATAGAGACAGCGCTCAAACATCACATCCAACACAACTTTCAAAACACCACTTATTGTAAATAGAGTCTATCCTAAACTTTGTTTAGGCCTGGGGAATACTTCGAGTAGAATCATACTGGGGTAAGGTACTGCAAAAGCACAAACATACTGCCTTTAAGTAGCACCTGTCATGATCACCAGATGTCCCACAGTTTTATTTTTGAATTCCAACAGTGTGAAAACACCGCCCCTCCGAACAGTAACCCACCCAGTTCCATGCCCCTACCCGATATTTACCCTTGACTAATGGACCTAGCCTACACCTCCCTGAACACTATGGGCAATTTAGCATGGCCAATTCATCTAACCTGTACATCTTTGGACTGTGGGAGGAAACCAGAGCACCCGGAGGAAACCTATGCAGACACGGGAAGAACGTACAAACTCCACCCCAACAGTCGCTGGAACTAAACCAGTGTCCCTGGTGCTGTGAGGCAGCAGCGCTAACTACTGAGCCACCAAAATGACATGCGTTTGAGTTTATAGATCATTATAATGTATGATATGTAAAAGCTAATTCACATATAGATCAAAACATTCCACAACAGAGTGGTAATGAGCAGCTAATCAATCTGTTTTATTCAGGTTCATTGCAGATAAATATTTACTAGGACAGAGGGGAGAAATTGTCGGTATTTCCATAAAATAGTGCCACGGGAGGTTTCACTGTCATCCACATGAGGCTGCAGTTAACATCACGCCAGAAAGATAGCACTTCCAGCACAGCAGTACAGTGCTGGAGATACAGCCCTGACTTGTGGCTACAGTATCGGCAGGGACCGGTCCGGCCCCATACACCACTGGGCTACAGGACCGGCAGGGAACGGTCCGGCACCATACACCACAGGGCTACAGGACCGGCAGGGACCGGTCCGGCACCATACACCACAGGGCTACAGAACCGGCAGGGACCGGTCCGGCACCATACAACACTGGGCTACAGGACCGACAGGGACTGGTCCGGCACTGTACAGCATGGGCTACAGCACAGGCAGGGACCGGTCCGCAACCGTACACCACTGGGCGACAGTACTGGCCCGCAACCGTACCGGCGGGGACCGGTCCGCAACCATACACCACTGGGCTACAATACCGATAGGGACTGGTCCGCAACCGTACACCACTGGGCTACAGTACCGACGGGGACTATTCCGGCACTGTATACCACTGGGCTACAGTACCGGCGGGGACTGGCCCGCAACCGTACACCACTGGGCTACAGTACCGGCAGGGACCAGTCTGGCACCATACACCACAGGGCTACAGGACCGGCAGGGACCGGTCTGGCACCATACACCACTGGGCGACAGTACCGGCAGGGACCGGTCTGGCACCATACACCACTGGGCGACAGTACCGGCAGGGACCCGTCCGCAACCGTACACCACTGGGCTACAGTACCAGCAGGGACTGGTCCGCAACCAGTGGGCGGCACGGTGGCAGTGGGCGGCACGGTGGCACAGTGGTTAGCACTGCTGCCTCACAGCGCCAGAGACCCGGGTTCAATTCCCGACTCAGGCGACTGACTGTGTGGAGTTTGCACGTTCTCCCCGTGTCTGCGTGGGTTTCCTCCGGGTGCTCCGGTTTCCTCCCACAGTCCAAAGATGTGCAGGGTCAGGTGAATTGGCCACGCTAAATTGCCCGTAGTGTTAGGTTAAAGGGGTAAATGTAGGAGTAGGGGTATGGGTGGGTTGCGCTTCGGCGGGTCAGTGAGGACTTGTTGGGCCGAAGGGCCTGTTTCCACCCTGTAAGTAATCTAATCTAATCTAAAACCGTACACCACTGGGCTACAGTACCGGCGGGGACCCAGTCCACAACCGTATACCACTGGGCTACAGTACCGACAGGGACTGGTCCGCAACCGTACATCATTGGGCTACAGTACCGGCAGGGACCGGTCCGCAACCGTACACCACTGGGCTACAGTACCGACAGGGACCGGTCCGCAACCGTACACCACTGGGCTACAGTACCGGCGGGGGCCGGTCCGCAACCGTACACCACTGGGCTACAGTACCGGCGGGGACTGGTGTGCAACCGTACACCACTGGGCTACAGTACCGGCGGGGACTGGTCCGCAACCGTACACCACTGGGCTACAGTACTGGCAGGGACCGGCCCAGCACCGTACACCACTAGGCTACAGTACCGGCAGGGACCGGTCCGCAACCGTACACCACTGGGCTACAGTACCGGCGGGAACCGGCCCGGCACCGTACACCACTGGGCGACAGTACTGGCGGGGACCAGTCCGGCACTGTACAACACTCGGCTACAGTTCCAGTGGGGACCGGTCCGGCACTGTACAACACTCGGCTACAGTACCGGCAGGAATAGGCATGTCCCTGGCATGTTTTATTTGCAACCATTCCAGGAATATGATTGATAGCTTGCTTCATTCTTCCCAATACAGGGTGGAATATTCCCAGCAATATGACACAAACATTTTACAAAAATGTTTTTGGCAGACTCTTTGATTAAAACGTTTCTCAGACCTCAGCACTGGAAACAAATGGAACATAACACTCACTGTTGGACAGAAACAGTGTGAAAGCCATGGTCTTACAGCAGCAATCATACCATTCAGGCCACGGTACCCCTCGACAGGGAACTAGAAACATTTAAAACCAATCCAGTATATATGAGAAACATTGTCCAGGGGAGTATCAGACCCTGAGAGGAGCTTCCAGTGTGGTGACATTACACAGGTCACCTAAGTGCACCTAAATGTAACATCGCCCAACTTCACCCTGTCTCAATTCGTCGGCTGTTAAAACTCTCGTCCACGTCTTGGTTCTCCCAACCTGACAGTTTCAAAGCACTCTGACCGACCTTGCAGTTTCCACCGTCTGAAACTTCAGCACATCCAAAACTCAATCTTAACCTGGAAACCAAATCCTGCCTTCACATTACTCCAATAATTCCTGTCCTAAAATCGCTTGTTCATCCTAAAATCCATCTCCTAGTTTTCACATCACTCTATGCCGCCACCCTTACCTATTTTTCCCAAAGACCTTCAGCTGTTACATCAACGTGCTTCCCAAAGATCAGAAATGGGAACACTCATTGATGACTGTGTAATGCTCAGTACCATTTGTGACTCCTCAGATACTGAAGCAGTCTATGTCTAAACCAGGCTTTCAGTGATGAGTAGAAAGTAACTGTCATGCGAAAAATGCAGCAATCACTATCGCTAAAAGGAGAATCTAACAGTTACCACTTTACAATCAGATTACCAACACTGAACTCCCCCATCATCAATATCCTGGGATTACCAGTGACCAGACATGGTACTGTATTCGTCATTTAATTACTGTGGTTATAAGAACAGGTCAAATGCTAGGAATCCTGCAGTGCGTAACTCACCCCCTGACTCGCCAAAGCCCGTTCACCATCTACATGGCACAAGTCAGGAATGTGAAGGAACACACACACAAGCAGCAGTGCATACCATTTACAAGGTGCAGACATTCACCCACAAGGCTCTTTAAATAGTACCTTCCACATCCACAACATCAAACATCTAAAAATGACAAATGCAGATACACAGGAAAATAATCTCCTGCAAGTTTCTTTCCAAGCCACTCACCACCCTGACCTGAAAATAGTTTATCGTCTTTTCACAGTCACTGGATCAAAATCCTGAAAGGCCTTCTCTAACAACACTGTGGTGTAACCCCACCCCCACCCCCCCAAAACCACACAGATGGCAGTGGTTCAAGAAGGCATCTCACCATCACAAAATATTAAAGCCATCAAGGGGTGTTGAGAGAAAACAGGTATATAGTACTGAGATAGAGGATCAGCCATGTGCATACTGAACAGCAGAGCAGGCTCAAAGGGCTGAATGGCCTACTCCTGTTCCTATTTCCTATTTTGAAGTGGGCAATAAATACTGAATGTTCACATTTTACGAATTAATCAAAAGAAATCCCATCCACGCCCACATCCTCAGGGTATACTCCCTAGCTCTGAACTCATGGTCACTATATTTTAATTCATTCAACCATCGGCAGACACTAGGTTTGAAATTTCAGCTCCACCTCTCCCTTCCTTTAATGCTGACCTCGGCCAATTGTCATAATGCGGCTCAGTATCAAATACAGTTTTATTTTGGTACTGTGAAGCCCCTTGGGACATTATTACAGTGAAGGTGCTATATAAAATGTAAGGTGCTATTTCTCATGTCCTGGGTGCTTGATGTAAACAGTGTAGAGTGAACTTTACTCTACACCTAGCTCTGTGCTGTATCTGCCCTGTGAGTGTTGGATGTTGGTTCTAAAAAAAGGCCACTCTCAGCACTGCAACCAGCATGTGAGAGAAACACTGCAATTAAAATATTTTGAAATGATCCACAATTATGTTTGGGGCAGAGAAAACACATATTAGGAAGAGTCTGTCAGTTTGCAGAACTGCTTGAAACAACTCATTTTACATTTTAGAAGACACTTGCTTGTGGCATGGGGACAGGGTGGAGCATGTATTGGTTTAGCGTTTGTTTCTAATTTGCTCTGCATTCCACCCTTGGCTTCAATGCCACATTTAGTGTCTGGAATTGTATACAGTCAAACTCAACAAGAACTTACAGATACATAGTGCTTTTGACAGATTAAATATCCCAGGATGTTTTGACAGAGCGTTAGAAAACAGAATATGACAACAATGACTTGGTGAGATACTGGATAGGTTGACCAAACGTGCAGGATATTTAGCTCTCATCGTGGTCAGCACATACACCTGACCCAGTTTGGAGCAGGCTGGCCTTGCTGGTGTGGGCTGTTGCTGGACAAAGGCTGATGGAAGTTAATTGAAATCTGTGGGTCTCCTGATCCTGCATGATATTCAATGATCACTAGCGCGGTGGAGATGCACTAATATCAGAGGCAATGGGTCCTGATATGACTGTGATGCCCTTTGTTATTGAATAGCCCACCTACATCCAGGCTCACACAGAGGATTGGCCAAGTACTCTAAAATAGAGATGAGTGGGGAAGCTATCAGGAAGGAACAGCAGTTTTGGGACAAAAAAAAAGTTGAAAAGTTGAAATTTTAAAAGGGAAGTATTTTCCAGTAAAGTGACAACCTGCGTTGATGAACTTCTGAAGCAACGGACCACTGCAGAGAGGTTTACCCACCCAGTAGGGTCTTGCGACTCCACTCAGTGTTAAAACCCAGAAACTGTCCCTGCAACAGGACATGCATACATTAGGCAACTTGCTGACTGTTCAGGAATTCCAAGCTTGCAGATCAGAATTTCCTGGTGACATTAGTGGGCGGCACGGTGGTACAGTGGTTAGCACTGCTGCCTCGCAGCGTCAGAGACCCGGGTTCAATTCCCGCCTCAGGCGACTGACTGTGTGGAGTTTGCACGTTCTCCCCGTGTCTGCGTGGGTTTTCTCCGGGTGCTCCGGTTTCCTCCCACAGTCCAAAGATGTGCAGGTCAGGTGAATTGGCCATGCTAAATTGCCCGTAGTGTTAGGTAAGGGGTAAATGTAGGGGTATGGGTGGGTTGCGCTTCGGCGGGTCGGTGTGGACTTGTTGGGCCGAAGGGCCTGTTTCCACACTAAGTAATCTAATCTAATTCTCTATCCCAAGAGTTCTTCTTTCTGGGGAGGGAGTAATTTTCAAAATCTCTCAGTGAAATTAAAATCCCTGTGTTCGTTCCCTGTCTTCTCAGTTAATTATTGCTGCAGCACACAATATTTAGCTGTCACACAGTTGGCACCAAGAATCAAAGTTTTTCTTGCTACAGATTCTCAGACCCACCTCTACTTATAGGCTCTTAAATCAAGACACCAACTTCTTGTAGGTTTCTGACCCCACTGTCCACCCAGGAGTCCAATGGATTATTGAAACACTAAGGGCATCACTATTGTCCCGAGCCTAGGGCTTGGGCACAACATACAAGCCACTTGAATGCATTGGGTGTTCAGTAATACAGAGACAGGAACATCAGAAAGACAGCTCCATGTCACCTTGGCACTTCAGGGAGGAGAAAGTGAGGTCTGCAGATGTTGGAGATCAGAGATGGAAATGTGTTGCTGGAAAAGCGCAGCAGGTCAGGCAGCATGTAGGGAACAGGAGAATCGACGTTTCGGGCATTAGCCCTTCTTCATCACCATTCCTGAAGAAGGGCTAATGCCCGAAACGTCGATTCTCCTGTTCCCTAGATGCTGCCTGACCTGCTGCGCTTTTCCAGCAACACATTTCCACTTCAGGGAGGAGTAAAAAGATAGAACCCAGTTCCCAAACTCCCAATTACCTTCCACACACACACACTCGGGAGGGGAAATCCCAGGTGTCTATAAAAAGGATTTCAACAGTACACCAGAGGCAGACTCACCTTCCCTCCAAAAAGAGTACTTACATAACTAAAGTCAACAAAATCACAGTGCTACTTGACTCCTTAAGTTCCACAGTCAGCAAAATAGATACATAACCAAAGCACAAAGAATAATTTATTCACACTAACAATTTTATGGGTAGGACACTTGCTACTGGGGCAGGGTGAGTAAGACCAAAACACACACACAGTAAGTAGACCATGGGGGGGGGGGGGGGGGGTTAAAAAAAAACTCAACTGGGGGGCTGGGGAAGAGATAGGGACTCATTTAGAATTAGAACAAGTCCATACCAACCCTCCAAAGAGTATCCCACACAGCCCATTCCCTTACACCTATTACTCTACATTCACCCCTGACTAATGCACCTAGCCTACATATCCCTGAACACTATGGGCATTTTAGCATGACCAATTCACCATACCTGCACACCTTTGGACTGTGGGAGGAAACAAGAGCACCTGGAGGAAACCCACACAGACACAGGGAGAATGTGCAAATTCCACACAGACAGTTGCCAAAGGCTGAAGTCAAACCTGGGTCCCTAGTGCTGTGCGGCAGCAGTGCAAACTACCGAGCTACCATACCACCCATTGAAGCACTGGGATTCCACACTCCCTATTGGTGACTGCAGAGATAGAGGTACCCTGTTGGGAATGTGTGCCCTCAGCCTCACATATCCTGACCAGCCCAGGGTTTAACCTCACTTGCCCTGCCTTGTCCCAGTCCATGCTCCTGCTTCATCTGTCCTGTCCTGTCCAGCCCAGGCTCCAGGTCCATCTGGTCAACACAGGTTCTCATTGTACCTGTCCTATCCCTCCCAGCCTGACCTGTCCCTCCCAGCCTGACCTGTCCCTCCCAGCCTGACCTGTCCTGTCCCTCCCAGCCTGGACTCCAGCTCCACTGGTCCTGTCTACCTAGCCCATGCTCTAACCCCACCTGTCCTGTTCTGCCCTGCCCAGCCCAGCGCAGGCTCCAGCCTTTCCTATCCTGTCCTGCCCAGTCTTCTCTGACCTGTTCTGTCCAGTCCAAGCTCCAGCCTTACCTGTCCTGTCTTGTCTTGTCCAGCCCAGCTTGGACTTACTTGCCTTGTCCTGTCCTGTCCTGTCCTATCCTCTCCTATCCAGCCCAGCCCAGGCACCAGCTTACCTGCCCTGTCATGTCCAATCCAGTCTTCTCTGACCTGTTCTGTCCTGTCCAGGCTCCAGTCTTACTTGACCTGTCCAGCCCAGCCTGGGCTCCAGCCTTACCTGTCCTGTCCAGCCCGGCTTGGACTTACTTGCCCTGTCCAGTCCAGTCCCGACTCCAGCATTGCCTTACCTGTCCTGTCCAGCCTCACCTGTACAGCAGCAGCCGAGCTCGAGACAGCTCCCTTTCAGATACATTCCCCGCCGCTTGGATACATTGTGGCAAACCACTTGCGTCATGACGCCAACACGCAGACGCCGGGGTCCTCGCCATAATAGGAGCGGGGAAGGGGCGGGCCAGGAGATGGGGGACTGTCCAGACAAAGTCCTGACATGTGTCAGCCATTGCCATGGAAACGGTGTGTGTGTGAGAGACAGTCACTCAGGGAATTCCAGTCACTGCGCTAAGGTGAACTTTTATTGTACAAGAAACTGAAAAGGTTGGCTTCATGCACATGGTAAACTCCATCATGGTATAAAGGACAGTTCCTGTGAGGAGCTAACATCACAATATTTCAGTAACAATAATGTACACTTAAACTTTAAACTGTAGCCTGCAGTCTCACAAGAAATTCCCATGTTCTTTTATTTAATTAATTTATTGCCCATCCCTGATTATCCAAAGAGCAGTTAAGAGTCGAACACATCACCATTGATCTGGAGTCACATGTAGGCCAGACCGGGTAAGGATGGTAGATTTCTTCTCTAAAGGGCATTAGTGAACTAAATGGGTTTTTACAACAATCAACAATGGCTACACAGTCATCATTAAGCTAGCTTTGTATTCCAGATTTTTGTCTGAATTAAAGTTTTACCATCTGCCATGGTGGGATTCAAACCCATGTTTCCAAACATTAGCCTGGGGATCTGGATTACTAGTCATCGAGTGTGGTGCTGGAAAAGCACAGCAGGTCAGGCTGCATCCGAGGAGCAGGAGAGAATCAACGTTTCAGGCAAAAGCCCTTCATCAGGATTACTAGCGCAATGACATTACTGCTTGTAGTATCTCCTACTCTGACATTTATGTGGACTGGAAGGATTTACAAATCGATCCCCAATCTGTTTGACTTTGAAATGTACTTTACTTGACCATCAAGTCCGAGAGTGGGGACCCGAACCCATTGCTCTAAGTACGAGGCAGGGACACTGCAGCACCAGATCTCCTGAAAACATTACTGACAAGGCAAGCATCTGTTGCCCATTCCTAATTGAACAGAATGGCTTTCTGCAGTATTTTAGAGTCTACAGTCACATGATGGCCAGACCAGGTAACGATGCAGATTTCCTTCACTAAAGTGGACCAGATGTGTTTTTAAAACAATTTGTCATTGTTACAGAGACTAGCTTTGTACTCCAGATTTAGTTATCAAATTTAAATTTTAGCAGCAGTGGTGGTGGGATTTAAACCTGTGACCTCAGCCTGAGGCTCTGGATTACTCAGCTAGTGACATTACCACTACACCCCCTATTGTACAATGGTCCCACCATGGGGCTGCGACATGTTGGAAGGCCATTCTGCCCTCGTGTCACTGTATGATGAGTCGGTGAGATGAGGCTGAAAGGCAAGGAAAGAGTATCGTTACCCTTTGTCCACAGAACCCAATACCAACAACATGTCTGCAGAATAAATGGAATTGTTTTATGATAAATTCTGCTCCACCTCTGCCAATCATTTACACAGCTCTGATCGACATAATTGCCTCTAAAAGTTTGTTTGAATGCTTAAATTCTGGCTGTGTGTTTGTGGCCAATGTTACAGTGAGGTGATCATGTGCACAGAACATTGTTTTTAAACTTTTACCTGAACAATCTGCAAATGGATATAAATAAGGAAATCAGGGTCAGTGGATTACAAGTACATTGGAGAGAATTGGCTGTAGAATGCACTTAATATTTTTTCCTGTGACTATAACCCTCTCTGGTATTTCACACAGATGGTAGTAATCCCCTATCTGTTTACTTTTGAAGGAATAGTTTTTAGGAAGTGACGTGCCCAGGTGACAAATAGAGTGTTAAAAACAGAGAATGTTGGAGGAGCATTTTCCAGCACTTTCTGCTTTTATTTTAGATATTCAGCCTCCAAGTATTTTGCTTTTATTTAGATAAACAGAGTGTGTTTTATTGCAGCCTTTAAACTCTGTTTGTCTAGTGGAGTGTAAAAAGGGACAGGGAAGTTGTGGTTTGGAATGTCACTTCCTAATAATGTGACAGTGTTACAGGTGCATCTGTATGATCATGGAGGCTATAATTAATAGGGACTGTTTAATCTCCTGCTTTGGAAACACTGATCAGTTTTACAGGCATTGACTCACACTGTGAAAAACCTACTTACACCATAGCTCAACTGAGGCAATAGAAAATTAAGAACTTGCATTTCTATAGCATCTCACACATCCTCAGGACATTCCAAAATTCTTTACAATCAATTAAGTACTTGCACAGCCAGCACCCTCAACAAAAAAAAACGTGTTAATGAATGTGCTTTAATGATGTTGGTTGAAGGAGGAATGTTGACGCCAGGGCATCGAGTAAAATGTCACGCCCTTCTTTGAAATATACCTCAGGTCTATAGCAGGCATTTGATAGAACCTTGGACAATGCAGTGCATGCTCGATAATGAACTGAGTTCAAAGTTTGTGCGAAGATAATGAACTGAGTATCAGATTAGCTGCTCGGGAGCAGGAATTGAGCTCAAAGCTTTTCAAATCAGAAGCAAACGTACTACATACTGAATCATTGCTGGCAAGTTGGTGATAGACTAAAATCTCACAGAATGCTGGTTTCAGTACCTAAAGGTCAATGACACCTCCCCACAGAGTATTTAATTAGGCAGAGGATATTATTTGTATTCATTCATGAGATGTGGGCTTCACTGGCTGGACCAGAATTTATTGCCCATTTTAGTTGCCCTTGCGAAGGTGATGGTGAGTTGCATTCCTGAACCATTGCCATCCATTTGCTATAAGTAAACCCACAGTGCTGTTAGGGAGGTAATTCCAGGATTTTGACCTAGTGACACTGAAGGAACAGCAATATATTTCCAAGTCAGGATGGCAAATGAGGAGTAAGAACATAGGAAAGAAAATCAGCAGTGGGCGATTCGACCCTTCAGGTCTGTCCTGCCATTCAACAAGATCATGGTTGATCTGCCCCAAGCTGCAACTCTTTTGGGCCAGCTCAGCACAGCTGTCAACTCACTAATGTTTAAAAAAGAACTGTAGACCTTCTCTTTAAATATTTTCAGTGATCTAGACTCCACTACTCTCTGGGTCAAGAATTCTAGACAATTGCTACCTTTCTGGGAGAACAAATTCCTTGTTTTGTAACTATGACCCCAAATTCAAGTTTCCCCCACTGGTGGAAACATCTTTTCAACATCCACTCTGTTTTGCCCCCTCAGTTTCTGTTTCCTATCTGTTTCAATAAGAGTACCTTCATACTTCTAAACTCTGATGAATAAAGGCCTAACCAGCTTAATCACTCTTGACAAGTCAAGATAAGTTCCTTCATTGTCGGAGTCAGCCGAGTGAATCTTGTTTAAACAGTCTTCAATGCTAGAATATCTGTTTTTAAACATAGGAACCAAAACTACAAACATTACTCCTGGTGCAGCTTCACCCTGTAGAATAGTCACAAGACTCCTTTGTTTTTAAACTCCAACTCCAAAATAAAGGCCAAAATTCTGTTTGCCTTTTTAATTATTTGCTGCAGCTGCATGTTTATGTTTTATGGTTGATACACAAGATCACTCAGATCCTTCTGCACTGCACTTTTTTGGAGTCTCTCTCCATTTAAATCATGATTTGCTTTTCAATCTTCCAATAGAATGCGTGATCTCCCACTTTCCTACATTATAGGGTTGAAGCTATAGGGAGAGGCTGAATAGGCTGTGGCTGTTTTCCCTGGCATGTTGGAGGCTGAAAGGTGACCTCATAGAGGTTTATAACATCTTGAGGGGCATGGATAGCGTTAATAGCCAAGGTCTTTTTCCCAGGGTTGAGAGTCCAAAACTAGAAGACATAGCTTTAAGGTGAAAGGGAAGGAGTTAAAAGGGTGAGGGACAACATGGTGCGTGTATGGAATGAGCTGCCAGAGGAAATGTTGGAGGCTGGTACAATTACAACATTTAAAAGGCATCTGGATAGGTATGTGAATAGGGAAGATTTAGAGGGATACAGGGCAAATGCTGACAAATTGGACCTGATTAATTTAGGATATCTGGTCGGCATGGACAAGTTGGACTGAAGGGTCTGTTTCCATGCTGTACAACTCTATAACTGTCCATCCACCAAGCTTTTGCCCACTCACTCAACTTATCTATATCACCTTGAAGATTCCTTATGTCCTCATCGTACCTATTTTTGTATTGTTTACAAATTTGGATAACTACATTTTGCCCCTCCTCCAAGACATTAATATATATGGTAAATAATTGAGACCTAGGACTCATCCTTGTGGCACTCCACTAGTTACATCTTTAAAACCTGAAAAAGACCCATTAATCTTGACTTTTTAATCTTCTGTCTGGTAACCAATCCTCAACACATTTTAATACATTACCCCAAATATTGTCAGCTCCTTGTGCAATACATAGCATCTTATCAAATGTTTTCTGGAAATCCAAATACACTACAACAACTAGTTCCCCTTTATCAACCCTGCTTGTTATTTCTTCAAAGATTTTATCAAATTTGTAAAACAATTTCCCTTTAATAAAACCATGTTGACTCTGTTTGATTGCATTGAGCCTTTCTGAAATCATATTATTTCTACTTTAATAATGGATTGTATCATTTTTACAACAGCATTTACATTTAAAAGGCATTGGATGGGTACATGAATAGAAAAGGTTTAGAGGGATGTTGATCAAATGCTGGCAAATGGAACTAGGTTAATTTAGGCTATCTGGTCAGCATGGACAAGTTGGACCGAAGATTCTGTCTCTGTGCTGTACAACTCTATGACTCCATAACAGACGATAGGCTAAATTACTTCTAGTTTCCTATCTGACTCTCTTCCTTTTTGAAGGGGCACTACATTGGCAGTCCGCTGGTACTCTCCCAAAATCCAGTGTGTTCTGGAATATTTTAACCAATGCCTCCACTATCTTTTAAAACACATGGATGCAGACAATCAGGACTCGGTGACTTGACTGCCTTTAGTCTGATTAATTTGTCAAAATACTTTGCCTCTTATGATAAATACTGACATAAGATCTTTCCTTCCATTACGACCTTGCTTACACTGTCCTCCACTGTGAAGATCATTGCAAAATATTTAAATTATTTTCCAATTCCCTGCTCTCTATGATCAATTCCCCAGTTGTGTCTTCTAAGGCTGTGACACTTACTTTAGCTATTCTCTTTCTTTTAATGTACCCATGCAAGCTGTTGGTTTTAGTTATATTTCTTGCTAATTTTCTTTCACAATCAATTTTGTTTATGAACTTTATGAACTTTTTAGACATCCTCTGCTGATTTCTAAAATACTCCCAATCCTCTGGCCTACCATTAGTTTTTTTTGTCACTTTGCATGCTTTAGTATTTGATTGGATACTCTCCTGGACCACCTTTGTTAACTACGGGTGTTGATCTTTCTCATCAAGTCCTTTTTTTCGACTGGATAAAGTTTTGCTGAGTATTCTGAAATGTCTGTTTAAATGTCTGCCACTGCTTATCCACTGACATTCCCCCTACTCTATTTTCTCAGCTTGTTTTAAACAACTGTTCCTTCATATCTCTGCCCTTACTTGAGAACACTGGTTTGTAACCTGAGTTGCTCTCCTTCAAACTGAATTTGAATTTCTGTCATGTTGTGATTGTTAATCCCCACAGATCCTTAACTTTGAAATCTCTTACAAACCCTCCATTATTAATAGATCCAAAATGGCCTGTCCCTGGGTAGGTTCTGAAAACATATTTCTCTAATAAACAATCCCTGACACTCTCTAGAAACTTGTCTTCCATGTTAGCCTTGCCCATTTGTCCAGTCAATATGCAGATTAAAATTACCTGTAATGATTGCAATCCCCTTCTTACTCACGTCAATTATTTCCCAATTTGTACTTTGTCCAACAGTAAGGCACCTTTTTGGGAGCCTATAGGCAATTCCCACCTATGACTTCTTTCCCTTGCTGTTTCTTATTTCCATTCAAAATGATTCCATAAGGAACAGTTCTTGTCTTGAAAGAACTTTGGAAGATTAGAGTTTGGGAATCTGCAGTATTCTCACCCGCTTCCTTGAAAGTCCTAGAATCGAAACCATCTAATTCTTGAGCTGTGTCACCTCTTTAGTGGTATTACTGTTTCGATTATGGCTGTTTCCATCAATATTTGTGTACTGTCATCTATAATTCAATATTACTTTCCTCAATCTCTGCCTGAGTTGCAAATACTGAACTGGAAACAAAAAAATGCTGGAAGTCGCAGCAAATCAGCCAACATCCATGAAGAGAGAGCAAGCTAAGGTTTTGAGTGTAGATGACTCTTCATTAGAACTCAAAACATTGGTTCACTCTCTTTCCATGGATGCTGCTTTGCCAGTGTGGGTTCCAGCATTTTTTGTTTTGAGTACAGATTCCAGCATCTGCAATAATGTGCTCCTGGAAATACTGAACCAAGTTCACCATCCATTCTGCCATCCAGCGAGGTGGTGATCCACCAGATCACAGCACAATCCTGCCACTGACTGCATCTTTCCCCTCCTCCAGAAAGTGCATTGAGACCTCCTCCCACCACCAAAAACTGTGATAGGTGCTATAGAAATGAAAGCTCTTTTGTCACACATGAATTTGTGAATGATGCTTTATGGCAAACCTCCATTAAAGTTACCACAGTAAATGGGAAATAACTAATGAAATACTTTTGAAATGTAGCCACCATTCCACTGTAGCAAAATGCAGCAACTACTTTGAACACAGCAAGATCCCACAAACATGAGTGGGATTAGATTCCCTAGGGTGTAGAAACAGACCCTTTGGCCCAACGGCCCAACAAGTCCACACCGATCCTCCGAAGAGTAACCCACCCAGACCCATTTCACTCTGACTAATGCACCTAACACTGTGGGTAATTTAGCATGGCTAAACCACCTGGCCTGCACATCTTTGGACTGTGGGAAAACCCGGAGGAATCCCACGCAGACACAGGGAGAAAATGCAAACTCCACACAGTCAGCAGAGGCTGGAATCAAACCTGGGTCCCCATTGCTGTGAGGCAGCAGTGCTAACCACTGAGCCACTGTGCCACCACGACAAGATACTGTGTTTTAGCGATGCTGGTAGGGATAAGCATGGACCAGGACACCAGGGTAAACTCAACTGCTGTCGTCAACATGTATGTATAGACTCTTTTGCCTATTCACATTTGCAGGCAGTCAGTAACCCACATTAAACACATCTAAAAGACAGCACCTCCAGTTATGCCGAAGCCCATTAGGAGTGTACTGGGGATATTAGACTGGATAAAATACTCAGTTCTCTTGGGTGTGCTTGAAGCTACAACCTTCAGACTTGCAGGTGGGAATGTCACCCACAACAATGGATGTTCATCAAATTGGTAAATGGGAAACTGTCAAATTGTGGTTTCCACTGCAAATTATTTATATAGATCATGCATCTTCCTCAATGGCATGAGTCCAAGATTCATTCCCCAAATGACTGCGTAATGTACATGGCTTCCTGCATCCAGGCTGCAGACCATGTACAGTAAGAGGCAGGCAGCTGCATTGATCACCACCAAGAATCTGCCCGCATGATGCTTGCAGACATCTCAGTCTCAGATGATGTCAGCCTGTGGTACATAACAAAGCAGATATGTGAAGGAAATATCAGCTCCAGTGAAGACTTTAATACAGTAGGACAGAGATAGCATGGGGTGTGTTACGACACCCCTACTAATTTAAACCTGAAACATAGAAAGGATTTATTCTGTGCTGAAATCTGTTAAAATCCAAGAGGGCAAGAACTATCCCAAAGGTCACTATTTAAAGTAAAAATTGACAACTTTATTTTTACTTAGAAGTCTAGCAGAGAATAATTAACTATTTACAACTCCTTTCTTTAACATATCTTTAACGTTCCCTTCTATAATACTGACCCGATAAAACCCCTAAGATTTACCAAAAAATTCAAATTTCAAAACCAACCAGCTGTTAAATTTATTCTTTGTATCTTCCTTTGTCTTCTTTTCTTCTTCATAGAGTTTCTATTTCACAGGTTGTTAATAGATAAAGGTACCTTTAAGAGAGCTATTCTTCAGGCAGTCTGCATGTGTTGGTGTCTTGGCAGTTCTCCCCCAACTGTTCTATCTTTTTTCTGTTTTATACCCCAAAACATTGTTTCATTGGTGTTAATATTATCAAAATACCAAATTCAAACTTAATTGGAGTTTGGTATTTTGGGGCATAATTTAAACTGATTGGCCAAACTTGAATTTTTTTTTTGTCTACTGCTAGCTGCTGGACCAAATGTTAAATTGTATATTTTCTGGTACTCTGTGTGCCTCTCTAAGACCCTGCTAGCTTTCAACACTCTTAAAGGTACAGTACCCTTACACCTTCATAATAGGATACAGTCTAAAATTCTCTACTTTTTAAAACTGAAAGTAAATCTTTTTCTACTTTGTCTTCACCAAATTCTCCCAGGACAGGGACTGCACAGGGTATGTAAAGCTCCTTCTCCTCTTTTAAACTGAAATATCCTCGACACTGTGACTGCCAAACACTTCCAGAACAGGTACAGCACCGGATTAAATACAGAGTAAACCTCCCTCAGCCCTATCCCCAGTAAACAGTCCCAGGACAATAATAGTTAGTTACACAGTCAGCTGGAGGGCAATTTGACTGAACTATCCAAAAAATGTCATGATTGTCATCTTGAATCAATCAAATAATGCTAAAATTTATGTGAGCAGTCATCTTATATTAGTCAAGGAATGGATACAGTCACAATATATACATTTGGGCAGCACGGTAGCACAGTGGTTAGCACTGCTGCCTCACAGCGCCAGAGACCCCGGTTCAATTCCCACCTCAGGCGATTGATTGTGTGGAGTTTACATGTTTCCCCGTGTCTGCGAGGGTTTCCTCCGGTTGCTCCGGTTTGCTCCCACAGTCCAAAATGTGCAGGTTAGGTGAATTGGCCATGCTAAATTGCCTGTAGTGTTAGGGGCAGAGGTAAATATAGGGGAATGGGTCTGGGTGGGCTGCGCTTCGGCGGGTCGGTGTGGACTTGTAGGGCCGAAGGGCCTGTTTCCACACTGTAAGTAATCTAATAATATCACCTGACTTTGCCACAACATTTTAAATATTGCCTCTAAAAATTTTATGTACTATCTTTTACTGAAACGAAAGATGATTTGTTCAGTCGTTAGAAATTCAAATTGGGTTAAAAATCAGCAATTGAACCGAACAAAAGGAGCTGGAATAGGCGAGAGTGTCCAAGAGGAAGGTGATCCCTTTAGCCGATTGATTGTGTGGAGTTTGCATGTTTCCCCGTGTCTGCGTGGGTTTCCTCCGGGTGCTCCGGTTTCCTCCCACAGTCCAAAATGTGCAGGTTAGGTGAATTGGCCATGCTAAATTGCCCGTAGTGTTAGGGGCAGGGGTAAGTATAGGGGAATGGGTCTGGGTGGGCTGCGCTTCGGCGGGTCGGTGTGGACTTGTAGGCCGAAGGGCCTGTTTCCACACTGTAAGTAATCTAATAATATCACCTGACTTTGCCACAACGTTTTAAATATTGCCTCTAAAAATTTTATGCACAATCTTTTACTGAAATGAAAGATGATTTGTTCAGTCGTTAGAAATTCAAATTGGGTTAAAAATCAGCAATTGAACCGAACAAAAGGAGCTGGAATAGGCGAGAGTGTCCAAGAGGAAGGTGATCCCTTTGGCTCCAACCTGATCTGTCCCAGCGCATGGTCACAGTCTTCATACCAGGGCAGAAGAGGAATAATGTTGATGAACTGTTTCTTCACCGGGTGAGAGTATGTCTCCCCCATAACAGAATACTGAAGTAGAGACTCCTTGTCACATTAGTTGGATGACACTCACACAGCCATCTCACTTTCATAACTCCCACCAAACACTTTTGGCCCAGCTGTCATAAAAACAGTTAAAAAGGCTTTTTTCATTGTGTGGTTTGAAGGAAATCATCAAAGGTGTGCAGGTCAGGTGAATTGGCCACGCTAAATTGTCCATAGTGTAAGGTGCATTAGTCAGAGGGAAATGGGACTGGCTGGGTTACTCTTTGGAAGGTCGGTGTGGGCTGAAGGGCATGTTTCCACACTGTAGGGAATCTAATCAAATCTAATCTAATTGCAATCAATTGGCAGAGGAGAAAATAGGGTGAGGATGTTGTGTAAACAACAGGTCAACAAAAAGACTGGGTTTGGGAAAAGAACCTTCCATTTGCCTCAGCATATCTAAATTAAGCCTTCAATTCACAACTGATGCTGCCAACCCTCCAGGATTATCTTGCAGAACCCAGAAAGTGATGAGCTGAAAATTGTTGAGAAAAGACACATTTTGCCAAAGGGTTTTTCATCTTGCAGCCATCAGGATCATTTGTATGAATTACAAATTCAAGGGGAAAAACCAACATTTAATCTGCGAGGAGGGAGTGCTAATTGGTTGGCCAGTGGAATAAACACTGTCCTGAGATGCACTATAAATGTTAGTTTCTCCTTGAATTGGTATTCTTGTGAAATGTCCTGATGAGCATAAAATGAAGGGCTTTGACAAAATGTGTCTTTTTTCAGCAATAATTTCAAGTTCTGTACTGCCAAAAGATTAAAGTGAAAGTTCATCTCCTTAAGCACAGAATCTTGCAAAATCCAGGGTGAAAAATATCATTGAAGCCAGAAAATAAAATGTATTCTTAAAAACAATTCTTGATAAATATTTGTTTATTTATTGTCATTTTAAAAAATTGTGCATGGGATATAGGACAAATTTTATTGCCTGTCCCTAATTACCCCCAAGAAGTCAGAAGTTAACACAGGCTCCACCTGACGAAGGAGCAGAGCTCCAAAAGTTTATGTTTTAAATAAACCCGTTGGACTATAACCTGGTGTCATGTGACTTCTGATTTTGCTCACCCCAGTCTAACACATCATGTAGCATCTCCACATCACGGCTACCCTTAAGAAGGTAGTGAGCTGCCTCCTTAAACTGCTGCAGATGCTTGGGATATGAAGATACCCAACCATACCATCTTTCATTGATTCTCTGAGTTATTTCAGTGTCATCCACATTGCTATGTGTGTGGAATGACATGTAGGCCAGATCAGTGTAAGATGGCAGATTTTCTTCTCTGTCGAGCAGAAAGGCATAAGAAATAGGAGCACATGTAGGCCATTCATCCCCTCAAAGCTGCCCACCATTCTACAAGGTCATGTTTGATCTGCCCTGGTTTCAACTTCTCTTTTGAATCAGCTCCTTATAGCCATCAACTCCTTGATATTTCAAAAATATTATTTGTAAAGGATATTATTGAACTAAATGGATTTTTATGACAGTGGACAGTGGTTACACAGTCACCAGGAAGTAAACTTATTATTCCAGATGTTTCTTTGAAATTTGAATTCAAATTTCATCTCGGTGGGATTATGAAGCCATGTTCTTAGGGTTCTAGTTTATTACTCCACCATCTCTCCCCACTCCTCTCTTTTCTCACAATTGCTCTCCCCTCCAACCCATTATCCAACCCAACCCATAGGCAAGCATAGGGTAACGAAGAGTTTTGTCACTTCCTCATTGGCTGGAGCAATGACAGATGTATTGGCTGACCAATGGCAAGAGCTTATGGTTGGAGCAGTTTGCAGTCAATGTGCTAAACCTCCAGGAACATGTCCAGTTAGAGTTGGCAATCCACAGGCATGAATTGAAATAAAATAAGGAAAAGCTGAATTTTAATTTTAAAAACATAAACAACATTACAGCAAAACTTTAAAGATGAAATATCTCTGTTCAGGTGCCTTTTCTGAGGTGATGCTCACCAAAGAAATTTCACCCCACTGTTTTCCCAATACCACGTCATGCAGTGTCATTGAGGGAAAACGGTTTGTATGAACAGCAAAGCGGCTGATTGTTGAGGAGGAGACGGGGTTTCAGTGGCCTTGAAAACGCCGCCCTGTACGTCGACGTTCCCTTAGCATCGGGGGTCCCTTCTCGGTTGTCCTTGAGTTCAGTCTGTGAAGGGAAACACCGCTAGTGATGGCTGAAGGCAGTGAGATGGTAGGCACACTGGTGCTGGGTGCAGCCAAAAATGGCACCAAATGGAAGTCAACCTGTAGGAAGATCAAAATTACAGGGTGGAAGAGATGGCACTCAGAAGGCAGGCTGAGAGCACAGTGTATTTTATTTCAGCAGAAAACAAGAAAAGAACTATGTACATTTGTATAGCACCTTTAATAGAGTAAAACAATCCTAAAAATGCTTCATAGGAGTGTTGTCAAACAAAACTTGGCACCTCGTCACACGAGGAGGTATTAGGAGATATGAGCAGTAGCTTGTTTTAAAGAGTGGCTTTAGGGAGGACAGTGTGGTCATGGGCTGGGGAATCGTGGAGAGGAAATCCCAGAGTATGGGGCCAAGGAAGTCACAGCCAATGGTGCAGTAAACGAAAATTAGAGATGTTAAAGAAACCAGATTTAGAGGAGCACAGATATCTTGGACAGCTGTCAGAGATTACAGAGATAGAGAGGAATAAGTCCACAAAATGATTTGAAAATAAGGTTAAAATTTTTAAATAAAAGCAGAAAATGCTGCAAAATGTGGAGGGGAAAAAAACGTTTTGAGTTCAGTGACATGACCCGATGGGATGCATGCGAGGATATTAAAGGAAGTAGCTACAAGGATACCTTTATTCAGAAAGAAAGGGACAGGAAAAATACAATGATGGGTGAGTTAGCTTATCATCCACCAGTGGGAAAATGTTGAAGTCGATTATAAAGGATGTAATAGCAGAGCGTTTAAAAATGCACAATATAACCAAGCAGAGTCAACATGGCTTCATGGAGGGGAAGTCATGCCTGACAAAGTTATTTCAGCTTTCTGAGGAGGTAGAAGCAGGATAGATAAAGGAGAAGCAGTAAATGTAATATATTAGGATTTCCATAAGTAGTCTGATTAGGCTCCTTAATAATACCAGGGGGCATGGTGTTGCAGGTAGAACATTCCCATGGGTAGATGATTAGCTAACTAATAGAAAACAGGGTTGGGATAAAGGGAGGACTTTTCCAGATGGCATCCTGTAACTAGTGGTGTGCCAAAATGCTCCGGCCACAATTATTTACAATATATATTAATGGATGCAGCAGGTTAATATACGATTGACAGGTTTGCAGATGACACAAAAATAGTGGGAAGGCAAGTGTTGAGGATAACACAAAGTCTACAGAGGGACATAGAGTGAGTGGACAAAAACTTGGCAGATGTAATATAATGTGGGAAAAAGGTGA
This sequence comes from Chiloscyllium plagiosum, assembly GCF_004010195.1. Taxonomy (NCBI): domain Eukaryota; kingdom Metazoa; phylum Chordata; class Chondrichthyes; order Orectolobiformes; family Hemiscylliidae; genus Chiloscyllium; species Chiloscyllium plagiosum. Next base: position 46,042,144 of record NC_057731.1, on the reverse strand, counting down.
GGTTATGCACTTTGTTATGAAAAACAGAAGAGGTAAATATTATTTAATTGGAAAGACTGTAGAAAGCCACAGCACAACGGGATTTGAGGGTACTCATGCCTGAGCCACAACAAGCTAAACTCCAATTTCTGTGGCTAATAGAGAAGTCAAATTGAATATTGGCCTTAGTTTTAAAGAAAATGCAGTTTAAAAAAATAGAGGTATTGGTAGAATCTATACAAAGCGCTGGTCAGACCATATCTGGAATACTGTGAACAGTTTTGGTCTCCTTATTTAAGAGAAGATATGGGCATTGGTGACTGTCCAGAGTGGTTCACTCAGTTGATGCTGGGTATGGTGGGATTTTCTTAGGAGGAGAACTTTTGAGTAGGTTGGGCCTGTACTCATTGAGGCAACCTTATCAAAATGCACAAATTTCTCAGGTACTTGATAGGTTAGAGATTGCTTCCCCACATGGGAGAGTTTACAAGCAGAGGATTTAATCTCAGGAGTCGCACATTTAAGACAGAGATGGGGAGGGGAATGTCTTCACTCAGACGGTTGTGAATCTGTGGAATTTGTTTCCACAGAAGGTTGTCAAGGCGGGTTCATTAAGTACATTCAAGGCTGAATTAAACAGCTTTTTAATGATTAAGAGAATCAAGGGTTATGGGTAAAAGGCAGGAAATGGAGTCGAGGATTATCAGGTCAACCACAATTGAGTTGATGATCAGAGTAGCAGATTCGAAGAGCTGAATGACCTACTTCTGCTTTTTCATTTTATTGATTCCTGATAAAGGTCTTACGCTTAAAACATCGATTCTCCTGCTCCTTTGATGCTGCCTGACCAGCTATGCTTTTCCAGCACCATACCCTTCAACTCTTCCATTTTATGGATTAGTGGTCCTGGAAGAGCACAGCAGTTCAGGCAGCATCCAAGGAGCTTCGAAATCGATGTTTCGGGCAAAAGCCCTTCATCAGGAATAAAGGCAGTGAGCCTGAAGCATGGAGAGATAATGTTCTAATGACCTTTTTCGGTGGTTTGCTAGAGTTGCAATTGAAATGTTCATCTGTTTCTCTCTCCACTGGATGCTGGCAAACCTTCTGCATTTCTCTAGTACTTTCTGATTTTATTTCAGATTTTAAATGATTTTATTCAAGTGTTTTAAAACTGGATTAGGAGACCAAGCCAGTCAGCAAACCCAGGGGGTGAAGGGAAATGGGACTTGGTGTGAGGAGGGAGATGGGAAGCAGGATGAGCTGAAGTTTATAGAGGGTGGAAATATGGGAGACTGCCCGGGGGTGGGAGTTGGAACAACTGGTGGCTCAGTGTCAAGCTTGGTTTTGTCTGGATGCTTGAGACATCTTGCTGTGTGAAAGGTGCTATATAGATACTGTAACATAGTAGACAAAATAAATATAAGTCTGGAAAGGAGACTCACCCGTGTTGGTTCACCAGCACCAACACTGACAAGAATAGTTTGACCTTTATAACCTGGCGCTGAGGCAGTGACCAGATATTTCCCCGGCAACAACAGACGGAAATAGTCTCCACCGATACCTCAAAACAAAACCAAATGATCTTTACCCAAATATATCCAACGCATAGTTACAACACTTAGTGTAAAGCAAAGCCCTGTGCAACAACCTGAGGGGAAAAGGGGGATAATTCCCAGCTTTGGCCAGGCTGCAAGGCAAAGCATCAAACTCAGAAATGCCCTGGCTCACCCCAGTCCCTCACTGAGCAAACCTTTCTTGCTCTTCCCGTGATCTTTCAACATGACAACGTTCACCACTTTGTTTCCACCTCAAAGTAATTCCCTTGGTCGTTAAGAAGAGATCCAAGACCAGCACAGTGGCCAATGAGGTTGCCAGTTCAAGTGGAACTTGAGAGGGTTGGGTGAGAATCTCTCAGGGATGTTACCACATCCTACTTTGCTTCCTGTTCAATTCTCTCTGACCCCGAGAAGATATAGAGTCATAGAGTGATAGAATCATACAGCATGGAAACAGATCCTTCAGTCCAACTTATCCATACTGACCAGACATCCGAATTGGACCTGTTAGCATTTGGCCCATATCCCTCTAAACCTTTACTACCCATATACCCATCCAGGTGCCTGTTAAATGTTGTAATTGTATTCACCACTTCCTCTGGCAGCTCATTTCATACAAGCACCACCCTCTACGCTGACCTTAAACTTATGTCCTCTAGTTTTGGACCCCCATTATCCTAGAAAAAAAGACCTTGGCTATTCACTCTATCCATATCCCTCATGATTGTATAAACTTCTATAAAGTCACCCCTCAAACTCCACAGCTCCAGGAAAAAATGCTCCAGCCTATTCAGCCTCTACAACACAAACCCTCCAGTCCCAACAACATCCTTGTATGTTTTTCTGCATCCTCTCAAGTTTACCAACATCCTTCGAAGGGCAACCAGAATTGTACACAGTATTCTAAATGTGGCCTCATCGATGTCTTGTACAGCCGCAACATGAGATCCCAACATTGCTCAATGTTCTGACCAATGAAGGCAAGTGTGCCAAATGCCTTCTTCACCACCCTGTCTACGTGCAACTCCACTTTCAAGGAACAATGCCCCTGCACCCCAAGGTGTCTTTGTTTGGTAACATTCCCCAGGACCCTACCATTAAGTGTACAAGTCCTGCCCTGTTTTGCCTTTCCAAAATGCACACCTCACATTTATCTAAATTAAACTCCATCTGCCACTCCTCAGCCCATTGGTCCTGATCAAGGTTCCATTGTACTTTAAGAAAATCTTCTTCACAGTCTACTGCACCACCTATTTTCATGTCACCTGCAAACTTCCTAACCATACCTCCTATATTTACATCCAAATTTGAATGTGAGTGTCATTTATAAATGACAAAAAGCAATAGACCCAGCTCCGATCCTTGTGGCACACCACTGGTCACAGACCTCCAATCTGAAAAGCAATCCTCTACCAACATCCTCTGTTTTCTACCTTTGAGCCAATTTTGTATCCAATTAGCTAGTCCCCCCTGGATGCCATGTGATCTAACCTTACTAACTTGTCTACCATGCAGAAGTTGTTGAACTCTTTGCTGAAGTCCATTGTTCTGCCCTTATCAATATTCTTTGTCACCTCTTCAAAAAGCTCAAGCAAGTTAGTGAGACACTATTTCCCACTCACAAAGCCATGTTGACTATCCCTAATCAGTCCTTGCCTTTTCAAATGCATGCAAGTCCTGTCTCTCAGAATTCCCTCCAACAAGTTAACCACCACTGACGTAAGGCTGACCTGTCTATAGTTTCTTGGCTTTTCCTTACAGGCTTTCTTATATAATGGCGCCACATTAGCCAACTTCTGGCACCTTACCTGTGGCTGTTAATGATAAAAATATCTCAGCAAGGGGCCCAGCAATCTCTGCCCTAGTTTCCCACAAAGTTCTGGGAAATATCTGATCAGGCCCTTGGATTTATTGACCTTTACTCATGATAAGACCTCCAACACCTCCCCTTCTGTAATATGAACTCTTTTCAAGACATCACTATTTATTTTTCCAAGTTCCCGAGCTTTCATGTCCTTCGACACAGTAAATACTGATTGAAATATTTGTTTAGTATCTCATCCATCTCCCATGGTTCCACACGTAGATGGCCTTGTTGATTTTTAAGGGGCCCTATTCTCTCCCTTGTTACTGTTTTGCCCTTAGTGTACTTAAAGAATCTCTTCAGAGGCTCCTTAACTCTATTTGCCAATGCTATCTCATGTCCCCTCTTTGAGTACACTCCAACTGCCCTTATACTCCTCTAGGTTATCACTCAATCCCAGCTGTCTATACCTGACACATGCCTACTTTTTTTCTTGACCAAAGCCTTGATTTCTTGAGTCATCCAACATTCCATATGCTTATCAGCCTTGCCCTTCGCACTAACAGGAACATACTGTCTCTGAAGTCTTGTTATCTCATTTTAAAAGCCTCCCACTTCCCAACCATCCTTTACCTATGAACAGCCTTCCTCAGTTAACTTTTGAAAGTTCCTGTCTAATACTGTCAAAATTGGCCTTACTCCAATTTAAAACTTGAACTTTTAGATCTGGTCTATCCTTTCCATAGCTATTTTCAAACTAATAGAATTATGATCATTTGTTCCAAAATGGTCCACATTTCCCCTACTTTATTTCCCAACAGAAGGTCAAGTATTGCACCTTTTGTCAGTATACATCTACAGGGCGGCACAGTGGCTCAGTGCCAGGGACCCAGGTTCAATTCCAGCCTTGGGTGACTGTCTGTGTGGAGTTTGCACATTCTCCTCTTGCCTGCGTGGGTTTCCTCTGGGTGCTCCAGTTTCCTCCCACAGTCCAAAGATGCGCAGATTAGGTGAATTGGCCATGCTAAATTGCCCATAGTGTATGTGTATTAGTCAGAAGGAAATGGGTCTGGGTAGGTTACTCTTTGAAGGGTCGGTGTGGACTTGTTGGGCTGAAAGGCCTGTTTCCACACTGTAGGGGAATCTAATTTACATATTGATTGAGAAAGTTTTCTTGTACACATTTAACACATTCCTCCCCATTCAAGCCCTTAACACTATGATAGTCCTAATCTAGGTTTGGAAAGTTAAGATGCCCAACCCTTACAAACCTATTATTCTTACAGATATCTCAAATTCATCTCACTCCCTAGGACCTTACCATTAAGTGTATAAGTCCTGCTAAGATTTACTTTCCCAAAACGCAGCACCTCGCATTTATCTGAATTAAACTCCATCTGCCACTTCTCAGCCCATTGGCCCATCTGGTCAAGATCCTGTTGTAATCTGAGATAACCCTCTTCGCTGTCCTTTACATCTCCAATTTTGGTGTCATCTGCAAACTTACTAACTGTACCTCTTATGCTCACATCCAAATCATTTATGTAAATGATTAAAAGCAGAGGACCCAGCACCGATCCTTGTGGCACTCCACTAGTCACAGGCCTCCAGTCTGAAAAACAACCCTCTACCACCACCCTCTGTCTTCTACCTTTGAGCCAGTTCTGTATCCAAATGGCTAGTTCTCCCTGTATTCCATGAGATCTAACCTTGCTAATCAGTCTCCCATGGGGAACCTTGTCGAACACAATACTGAAGTTCATATAGATCACATCTACTGCTCTGCCCTCATCAATCCTCTTTGTTACTTCTTCAAAAAACCCAACTTTGTGAGACATGATTTCCCATGCACAAAGCCATGTTGACTATCCCGAATCAGTCCTTGCCTTTCCAAATACATGTACATCCTGTCCCACAGGATTCTCTCCCACAACTTGCCCACCACCGACGTCAGGCTCACTGGTCTATAGTTCCCTGGCTTGTCCTTACCACCCTTCTTCAAGAGTGGCACCACATTAGCCAACCTCCAGTCTTCCGGCACATCACCTGTGACTATCGATGATACAAATACCTCAGCAAGAGGCCCAGCAATCACTGCCCTCACTTCCCACAGAGTTATCAGGTCCTGGGGATTTACCCACCTTTAACCATTTCAAGGCATCCAGCACTTCCTCCTCTGTAATCTGGACATTTTGCAAGATGTCACCATCTATTTCCCTACAGTCTCTATCTTCCATATCCTTTTCCACAGTAAATACTGATGCAAAATATTCATTTAGTATCTCCCCCATTTTCTGCGGCTCCACACAAAGGCCACCTTGCTGATCTTTGAGGTGCCCTATTCTCTCCCTAGTTACCCTTTTGTCCTTAATGTATTTGTAAAAACCCTTTCGATTCTCCTTAATTCGATTTGCCAAAGCTATCTCATGTCCCCTTTTTTTCCCTCCTGATTTCCTTCTTAAGTACACTCCTACTGCCTTTATACTCTTCCCAGGATTCACTCGATCTATCCTGTCTATACCTTACATATGCTTCCTTCTTTTTCTTAACCAAACTCTCAATTTCTTTAGTCATCCAGCATTCCCTATACCTACCAGCCTTTCCTTTCACTTTGACAAGAATATACTTCTTCTGAAATCTCGTTATCTCATTTCTGAAGGCTTCTCATTTTCCATACGTCCCTTTACCTGCGAACATCTGCCTCCAATCAGTTTTTGAAAGTTCTTGCCTAATACCGTCAAAATTGGCCTTTCTCCAATTTAGAACTTCAACTTTTAGATCTGGTCTATCCTTTTCCATCACTATTTTAAAACTAATAGAATTATGGTCGCTGGCCCCAAAATGTTCCCCTACTGACACCTCGGTCACCTGCCCTGCCTTATTTCCCTAGAGTAGATCAAGTTTTGCACCTTCTCTTGTAGGTACATTCACATACTGAATCAGAAAATTGACTTGTACCCACTTAACAAATTCCTCTCCATCTAAACCTTTAACATTATGGCAGTCCCAGTCTATGTATGGAAAGTTAAAATCCCCTACCATAACCACCCTATTATTCTTACAGATAGCTGAGATCTCCTTACACGTTTGTTTCTCAATTTCCTTCTGACTATTGCATTAAGTTGAATGCAGTTTAATTAATCAGTCTTACCCTGTTCTCTCCCAAGCTGTTGTTTGTCTTGATTATTTGACCTGCTCCCCTTATCTACAACCTTTTCTTCTTTCTCACTACCACTTTGGTTCACCAACCCTCCTCGTCACTAGTTTAAAGCCTCCTGAGTAGCACTCGGAAATCTCCCTGCAAGAGATTTGTCCTCTTCAATTCAGTTGGAACCTGTCCCTCTTATAGATCTCAAAAGTCCAAATATGTGAATCCTTGCTCCCTGCTCCAGCTCCTCAGCCACACATTTATCTGCTCTATCCTCCTCTTCCTACTCTCATGATCACATGGCATTGGTAATAGTCCAGATACTACTACCCTCGACTGACTTTTTAACTTCCTGCCTAGTTTCCTATATTCTTTCTGCAGAACCTCATCCCTTTCCCTACCTAAGTCATTGGTAACAATGTGCACAGTGAACTCCTTCTGGTCACTCCCCCCTTTCAGTGCATTCTATATCACTCCAAGACATCTTTGACTCTGGCACCAGGAAGGCAACATACCATCCTGATGTCTCGCTGATGGCCCCAGACTACAGAGCTGCCTATTACAGTTGATCGCTTGGAACCTGACATACCCCTCATTTAAGTAGAGCTAAACCTACTGTCAGTGCAATACTCCCCTAAGACGCCCACCCCCCCCCCCCCCCAAAGTATCCAAAACGGCATATTTAACGGGCCGTTAACATGATTGACAAAATGGGGACACTGTTTCTAAATTGCAAAATTTTAAAGTGTGTATTGGTTATAATGCGATTTCAGGCCCATTAGTTTAAATGGTGCCACTATTACACGATTTTCTTATAACATGGGGTTGCACGAGAATAGAACTACTGCGATTTGGAAGAATGAACTGTACCTGTATGAGTTGGGGATAACCACAGGAGACTCCTGCACTGTCTGGCTACTTCCACTACTATTCCTAGCAGTCAACCACCTACCTGACTGTTTCTGCAGTGTCTGCACCTTTCTGAAACATCTATCTCTCCCACCCCTTTGCTCTTGTATACATTTTTAAAATTCTTCTTTGGAATGAGAGAGTGCTGGCTAGACTGGCAGCATTCCAGTGCCCATCCTTAACTGCCCCTTGAAAATGTGGCCTTCTTGAGCCACCGCCATCCTTTGGGGTGTAAGGGACACCCACAATGTTGTTATGGAGGGGGTCCCAAGGGTTTTGAAGGAATGATGGTATATTTCCAAATCAGGTGGTGAATGGCTTTGACGGGAACTTGTGGGTAGAGGTGTTCCATATATTTGCCACCCTTGTCCTTCCAGATGGTTAGGGTCATGAGTTTGAATGGTGCTGTTGAAAGGACTGAGTTACCACAGTGCATCAGGTATATGGTACATACTGCTGCTAAGTGTTGACAGTGGAGGGAGTGAATGTTTTTTGCTTGTGGTGCCAATCAGGAGTGCAGCTTTGTTTGTGAATGGTGTTAAGCATCTCCATGTGTCCAGAAGAAATGACAGCAACACAAACTGAGGATCAAGTTGCCCAAATTGCATGTGGAAGGTGAGATGGAGATAAAGTTGACAAGGGGTGCAATTCCACAGAAGGAAGAAAAATGAGGTTCTGAACAAATTGCAGCGTATTGTCATGGCACCCACCTGAGGTAATATCATGGTTAATAGTAGAAACTGAAATGACAGCCTTGGGAATCCCATTGTTGTTTTCATCCAAGACCATCCCTTTAATCCCTTTGTGAATCTGAAACCAATGAAGAAGGAGCAAATCAAAATCTCGCAATTCACCATCTACATTGTTCCTCTACTCTTAAACTAAAGTAAACAGAAAGTAAAGCTCCCTCAATTCCAACCCTATCAAACATTCCCAGAACAGGGACAGCACAGGGTTAGATATAGTGTAAAGCTCCCTCTTTTTTTTTAGAATTGAAAATAAACTATAAGTAAAGCTCAGTCTCAGGACAGGTCTAGCATGGGGTTAGGATACAGGGTAAAGCCCCCTTTATACTGTTCCCATCAAACATCCCAGGACAGGTACAGCACAGAGTTAGATACAGGGTAAAGCCCCCTTTATACTGTTCCCATCAAACATCCCAGGACAGGTACAGCACAGAATTAGAATCAGGGTAAAGGCTCCTTTATACTGTTCCCATCAAACATCCCAGGACAGGTACAGCACAGAATTAGATACAGGGTAAAGCTCCCTCTGCACTGCCGCATCAAAATCTCTCAGGGCAGGTACAGCATGGGGGTAGATGCAGAGTATAGCTTTCTCGACATGGTCACTGTCGAACACTCACAGGACAGGGACAATTCTGGATTAGAAATGGAGTAAAGGTCCTTTTACTCTTTTAAACTGAAATTAAAACTCCCCCTAGACTGTCTCCACCAAACATTTCTTAGTACAGGTAAGCATGAGATTAGATACAGAATAATATTCCCTCTACATTGTGTTTACTTGAAAGTATCTGATGTAACAAAGTGTCACTTGGGCAAATTGATAAGCTATGTTTTTGTTTTTTTTTTAAATTTACTAAATCAGATAAGATTCTTGAACTGTTGTGTTGGAATTTGTACCTTTACTCTCAGAGCAGCAGCGTAGGTCTCTAGTTCAGTGATATGACCACAACACCACTGCCTCTTCCCAAGCTGTGTTTCTAATACGTTCTAATCAATGACACACCTTTGGAGTAGAAAGGACTTGAACCCAGGCTTACTGGCTCAGAAGTAGGCGCACCACCACCGCACCACAAGAGCTCAAGCTGTATTTTGGAATTTTATGACGATCAACAGTGGTTATATGGTCCCCCTTAGACCAGCTTCCTTCCACCCCAAACCTTTAATTTCTAGATTTTCACTGAATTAAAAATTCTACAATGATGGGCTTTGCTTCCATGTCCTCAGTGCATTAGCATGGGGTTCATGGACTACTAGTGACATTGCCAATATGCCAATGCCTCCTCTCAACTTGTGTTTTTATTTTTCTAGAAGTGTTATCACACACAAGTCAGTGACTTTTCCACCACCAAAATCACCGTGACGTTTTTTTTGTGTTTTGTTTTCCTTCTTAATTCCATTCAGAAAGTACGGAGGCATGGGATACAGGGAGGTCTGGCTGTCTGGATACAGAATTGGCTGGCCCACAGAAGACAGAGGGTGGTGGTAGATGGAAAACATTCAGTCTGGAGCTCAGTGACCAGTGGTGTTCTGCAGAGATCAGCTCTGGGACCTCTGCTCTTTATGATCTTTATAAATGACTTGGATGAGGAAGTGGAAGGGTGGGTTAGTAAGTTTACGGTTGACACGAAGGTTGATGGAGTTGTGGATAGTGTGGAAGGCTGTTGTAGGTTGCAACGGGACATTGACAGGATGCAGAGCTGGGCTGATAAGTGGCAGATGGAGTTCAACCAGGGAAAGTGTGACGTGATTCACTTTGGAAGCATTCAAATTTGAATGCAGAATACAGGGTTAAAGGCAGGATTCTTGGCAGTGTGGAGAAACAGAGGGATGTTGGGGTCCATGTCCACAGATCCCTCAAAGTTGCTACCCAGGTTGTTAGGGTTGTTAAGAAAGCATATGGTGTGTTGGCTTTCATTAGGAGTAGGGTTGAGTTTAGCAGCCATGAGGTTATGCTGCAGCTCTATAGAGCCCTGGTTAGACCACAGTTGGAATATTGTGTTCAGTTCAAGTCGCTTCATTTTAGGGAAGATGTGGAAGCTTTAAAGAGGGTGCAGAGGAGCGTTACCAGGACGTTGCCTGGACTGGAGGGCATTTCTCATGAAGAAAGGTTGAGGGAGCTAAGGCTTTTTTCATTGGAGCGAAGAAGGAGAAGAGGTGACTTGATAGAGATGTACAAGATGTTGAGACGACTAGATAGAGTGGATAGCCAGAAACTTTTTCCCATGGTGGAAATGTCTATCAGAGGGGGCATCATTTTAAGGTAATTGGAGGATAGTTTTGGGGAGATGCCAGAGGTAAGTTCTTTACACAGAGAGTGGTAGGTGCATGGAATGCACTGTCAGCAGAGCCTAACACCAGACACCTGAAGTAATCACTCTATCTGGAACTTGGTTGTGTCACAACACTCCCATGAGGACAATGGAAACACTTTAGAGATGGTCTCAAAATGTCTCAGATGTCCTGCATACTTATCAGAGACCCTGGCTCTTGTGACTGACCAAAATGGAAGAGGTTTATTTCAGAAGACACCAAACACATCAAGAGACTTTGTCAGGAATACAAAGATGAAGGCAGGGTGTTGGAGGGAACCACAAAACTGTATTCGGATTCCAACAACTTCCACCCAACTCGCCAAATGCCAGCCTCCCCATGCAGGCCAGAGTCTGCAGACCCTCCAATGGACTTGTTAGCCATTTCCCAAGCTGGAGTGGAAACAAATCACCCTTGATCCTGAGGGACTGCCTCAGAATAAGACAAAAGTGTATAGCTGTAAGCAAACCTCTGTGTCCGTAACACAGTTGGATTTGGATTATCTCCAGGGATCGACCCAGTGGAATTCAGCCCCATCAGCTGGGTGGATCGAACAAGCAAGAACCGCAGGACAGACTCACCTCCTCAATGAATGCCAGCAATGCCTCACGATTCCCATACCATTCTCTCTGCAGCTCGTGCTGTGGTGGGAATTTCTTGCAGCTCAGTTCCAGTGTGATTTCAAAACAGTTGGTGTGGAGATAGTTGAAGTCCTGCATCCCTGTGTGAACAAAGTCCAAGGGAAAGAAGAGATTGATAATTGAGGCCTAGTCACACACTTGACAACGACAATCCCCTCACTCCCTACTCACAGTGTGGTGTCAGGCAGTGCCACTGCCTGGGCCATTGAGGAGATAATGTGGAATTGGATCAGAAGGGTCAGGAACAACAGGTTTGCTCTCAAGTTGGTGTTCACTGGATCCCAATTAGCATATGGCTGTTACCCTGGTCAGAGGAATCGAGAACTCAGAGGCACTGTCCAGGGTAAAGGGGGTCAGCCATTTAGGACTGAGTTGAGAAGGAAATTCTTCCCCCCGAAGATAGTGAATCTTTGGAATTCTCTACCCCAGTGAATTGTGGAGCCTCCATCAATGAATACACTGAAGGTCAAGATGGACTGATGTTTGATCTCTCAGGGAATCGAGGGACATGGGTAATGAGTGGGAAAGTGGAGGGGGAGACCCCAGATCAGTCCTGATCGTACTGAATGGCAGAACAGACCCGATGGGCCAAATGGTGCACTCCTGCTGCTGAGGTTCCCGAACTCAGAAGGAAAACAGGATTGTTGCGCAGACTGTGGGAAGATCAAGGACAGGAATCAAAGTTGTTAAGAATGGAGGTTGCAGACAATTCCAATGGGAGCATGTGCTGGGGAGCACACACAGCTCATTTGATCGAATCACCTCTCGATTTCAGAAGTGAGCGGTGGGAGGGATTCTGCTGCCCACCCTCATACAATCCTTTACACCCCAAAACAGGTCAAAGGTGAAACGGTGGGTCCATGTACTTGGCTTCCTCAGGCACTCTAGAAAACCAGCAAACACACCAAGGACTGGCCCAATTAAGATGGAGTGAAGAGAGAGAGAGAGGGGGAGAGACAGACACAGAGAGGATGAGGGAGAGTGAAGGAGAGACAAAGAGAGGAGGTAGTGTAGAAGGGCACAGTCAGACAGAAGGGGGGAGTGGACAGACACAGTGACACGTATAGATAGTCTTACCTCTGGAAAGTGAGTACCAACTGGCTCCATTTGTTATGCCCTCAGGAAAATAGTCTCCGCAGTTGGATCCATTGTGCATCCAACCATGAGAGTACGAGTAAACCTTAGCGAGCTAGAGTAGAGCAGGGAGATAGGAAACTGATTCTGGATCAGTGGTGAATCCAGCACTATTTCTAGATTTCCACAAAAACATTCTCAGTTATTCAAGGTTGAAAACACTTTATTTCCATGTTTCCCTTCACTCTTACTCTGCAATTACATCTCAAACTGCCCCACTTGGGGTTTCAGTAATGAAAGGGACAGCTTATAAACTACACTACACCTCCTCCCTCTGCTGGACATTAGAAATATAACAGGTGCAAAGCAATTGCCAAAGATGTTTGACCAAAATACTCCCAAAAAACACAAGAAATTCACTTCACAGTGTGGACAAAAAAAATCCAATTTCTGGATTTCTGCTACAATATAAACCTCTTGAGCTGCTGATTAAATTCTAGTCTCTAACTCACTCCCAGGCATCTGTTATTCTATATATAAACTAACCTGAACTCCTCAATTAGACACAGTCTATAACTCACTCCCAATGTCTATTGTTCTACATATAAACCCCTGAAGTCCTTGATTAACTCACAGGCACAGGATTGAAACGATGCATCCTACTGCACTAGTGTGAGATTTTGCATCTTATCGAGGCCGACTCTTCTAATACTGCACTGAAATAGTACTGCACTGTCAGAGATGCCTTTTGTTTTTTGAGGAGCTGTTAAATCGAGGTCACGTTTGTGCTCTTCAGCAAGATTGCATGCCATTGATTCGATGAAGAGCAGGGGATTTCTCCCTGGTGTCCTGGGATGTGTCTCAAACAACATCGTCAGATTAACTGGTCATTATCACATTGCAATTTGCGGCATCTTTCTGTATCTAAACAGGCTGCCACTTTTTTTGCATTAAAACAGTAACTGTACTTGGAAATGTACTCCACTGTGCGCAAATCCATTTGTGAATTCCCAAGAATGTGACAGGCAGTAGAGAAATGTAAGTTCTGTTCTTTACCTTCTGGAAGAGCTTGTGGTCGGGTGTGGTGGAGATAATTCTTCGGTACGGGCCTCTGCCAATGGGTTCCGTAGCCTTGTCGAAGGGGTAATTAGCCACCACAGCCCCCCCGTGCAAGTTGGCCGACAAGACAAAGTTGTAGCTCTGCATCCACCGGATAACTGCATAGGTCTCCTGCTCAGTCTGGGTGAGAGGGGAAAGAATCAACTCGAAATAGCGTCACACTACACTTATCCCCATTGACACCCGCACTCCCCACCCTTACCCATACCCTCACCTGCACTTCCCCACCCTCACCCACATCTTCACCCGCATTCCCCAACCTTACCCACACCATCACCCGCACTCCCCACCCTTACCCACACCCTCACCCCTGGAAATGTGTTGCTGGAAAAGCGCAGCAGGTCAGGCAGCATCCAGGGAATAGGAGAATCGACGTTTCGGGCATAAGCCCTTCTTCACCCCCCACCCTTATCCCCATCCACACCCCCTTTACTCACACCCTCAC
>NC_057731.1:45995390-46027939 GCF_004010195.1 Chiloscyllium plagiosum | reverse complement strand
CCTCACCCACATCCTCACCCACATTCCCCACCCTCACCATCACCTGCACTCCCCACCCTTACCCACACCATCACCTGCACTCCCCACCCTTACCCACACCCTCACCCTCACCCCCCATCCTTATCCCCATTCACACCCACACACACCCTTACCCACACCCTCACTCGCACACCCCACCCTTACCCACACCCTCACTCCTCACCCTTACCCACATCCTCATCCGCACTTCCCCACCCTCACCCGGAGGGTGTGAGGAATGAGCTGCCAGAGGAAGTGGTGGAGGCTGGTACAATTGCAACATTTAAGAGGCATCTGGATGGGTATATGAATAGGAAGGGCTTGGAGGGATATGGGCCGGGTGCTGGCAGGTGGGACTAGATTAGGTTGGGATATCTGGTTGGCATGGACGGGTTGGACTAAAGGGTCTGTTTCTGTACTGTATATCTCTATGACTCTATGATAAGTACACCACAGTATCAGACTCAGATTTAAGCACCCTTTACACTGTCCCCATTAAACACTCCTATGACAGGGACAGCATGGGGTTAGATACAGAGTGAATATCCCTCTACACTGACCCATCAGACATTCCCAAGACAAGCACAGCACGGGGTTAGAACTCAAGGTCTGGTCTCAATCCTCACTTCTGTTGGAACAACAGCTGTAGTATTTGTTGGACTGACCTGTTCCCGCCAGTTATCATCAAGTGAGACATGGTGGTTCCGATCTTTCAGCTTCTGAAAGGCCAGGTGGAGATCGGGAAAGTTGCGGTTCAGGTCCACTCCTCGGGCATTGGCCCGGCCAGTCAGGTAAGTATTTGCCTCTGAGCCCTGGGGAGCACAAAATAGAAAGACAAGCTTGAAACAGAGAGTTAAGAGGAGCAGAGGGCAGTTGAGTTGTGAGGAAATACACCATATGGTTTATTTTCTTATACGTCAAGAACAGTTTCTCTCAGTGCCTGCCAGTCTGAACTTCATGTATGATGCCTATCCTGCATCTGGATTCTTTGTTCCTTTCTCACTCACTATTTGTCTCTCCCAAACAAACTGTCCACCTTTTCCCTCACTCCTTCCCCTTACCCCTCCTTCTTAAGTCTATCTCCTTGCCCCCATATATCCCATGCCTCTGTTTCTTCTCTTCTCTGTTCACCCTGCCCACCATTGTCCGACTCCAAAATAGAGTCTGCCTCATTCCACCCTGCCTCTCTCTGTTAGCCCTGTTCAGCCTTAGCTACAGGAGTACTCTGTCACTCACAGTCATTCTGCAGCTCACGTCAGACACAGCAACTGACACACACAACATCAAGAGTCAGCTCTCCAGCTCTCTGAATTACAAAAGCATCAATCTTCTCCTTTTCAAGGTGTACCCTTCAACAAAAACACCCGTGCTGCTACTTAATTCTAATCACACAGTGGAGAGGGGGTTTGGGGGGATTTGACTGCAAGTTAAACCTGTCATTTTGCAGACTACATTTAGCAAAGGAAATCAGCCCTGGCATGTCTGTAAAAAGCTACCCAGCCACAGGATGAGATAAATGTGTGTGTGAGCAGAGTAAACAGTAAGGGAAAGGTTGTCAACCATGGCAGGGAGGGGAGGCACCAAACTATAACCAAAAACACAATATACATTCAGAACAATGCAGAAACAACTCTGTATCTCACTCTGTGCTGTACCTGTCCTCTGAGTATTTGTTGGATGAGTGTAGAGTTTCAGTTGCTTTCAGTTCAAAATAGTAGAGAAAGCTTTACTTTCAATCTAAAAAGAGTACGGGGAGCTTTACTGTGTATTTAGCCCCATGCTTTTCCTGTCCTGGGAGTGTTTGATGGGGACAGCGTACGGGGCAGTTTTAGTAGTGGGCATGAAGCCAGATTGATTACATTTTAAACATAATTCATTGATCGTCCCAAGGTCAAAAAAGGCTCTCCTTTGAAGTTCTTAATATCTTCTGAAGGTTAGAACCTGTGTCCAATTGATCAGAGACTGGGATTAATAATTAACTGATTGAGTTTAAAGCTATTGGGTGGTCCCAATGAGGGAGTTGAGGGGAGGGGGGAACATTCCCATGGACTTGGGTGTGGGTAGGTGACCTGAGTTAATGGCTCCAGCAAAGGAGAAGTTTAGAGAGTGATGTGGGATCTGAGCACTGCTTACATTTTGTGTACGGGGTATCATTGAAATTCAGGGAGAGCTGGAGAATGTTTAATGAGGGTAGTGTTTGTGATAAGGAAGTGAGAGGATGGAGCCAGAACAAGGGAACAAGCTTTGCTTTTGAGAACCTCACCCCCCTAATCTGAGAGAGAGTACATTCGTGGACTGGTGTTGTTGGGAGGATGCAGTGCCCAACAGTGCTCCCGAGGCTTTTAGACTTTGATAAATATATTTTTCTAGCGCCAGGAAAACAAACATGTGGCCAACTGTGAATCAACAAGCAAAGCCTGTGAAGGGCAATGCTGACATGAAAAAGAAAATGAGAGGTGGGAGACATAAGGAGAGTAGGGAGTCTAAATCGAAATAGAGTTGGATGGAGAAATAAACCACTCCATCCCCGGAATGCCCACCTCTCTCTCTAAAGGCATCGATGAACAGCACGTGATCCCTCTCTAATGCTACCCGGACTCAAGTGTAATGCAGAGATGATGCTTTTGGAGAAAGGTGATGACACAAAGGATTGAGTGCTTTACCTCTCCCTTCAGCTCCATTTTGATTTAATCCACTCCATCTTTCCCGATCTCTCCGTCAGCTTTGGTGTTATTGCATTGTTCTTAACAGGCTTTGCCATGAATTAATCATTTGGAACATGAGCGATTTAGTGGTAGTGGTTAATGAATGAAAAAATACCATGGGTGGCAGAAGAAAGCCATTTAGATCACCCTTCTGGATATAAATAACAAACCACAGACAAAATCCAGGGAGAGGTCTTGTGGTGGAGTGGGCAGCATTCCTGCCTCTACAGCTCCAGGTTCAGGTTCAGGTCCCACTCTGAGGCTTGTTGGTAACTAAAGGTGCATTGAAAGCACAAGCAAACAGTTGGTTATTAACCTGTCAATACACCTATGGCAGGCAGTAAGAATGGGTCAGTCTCCCAGTCCTTGGCACACTTGCCTTCATTCATCAGAGCATTGAGAATAGAAGTTGGGACATCATGTTGCAGCTGCACAAGACATTAGTGAGGCTACTTTTAAAATATTGTGTCTAATTCTGTCCCCCTGCTAAAGGAAGGATGTTGTTAATCCAGAAAGGGTGCAGAAACGATTTTTACCAGGATGTTGCTAGGATTGGTGGGTTTGAGTTATAAGGAGGGACAGAATAGGCTGGGGTGTCAGGGGCCCTGTAGAGGTTTATAAAATCATGAGGGGTGTGGATATGGTGAATAGCCAATGTCTTTTCCCCAGGCTAGGGAGTCCAAAACTACAGGACATACATTTAAGGCGAGAGGGGAAAGATTTGAAAAGGACCTGGCAGGCAACTTTTTTCACACAGAGGGTAGTGCATACATGGAATGAGCTGCTGAGGAAATGATGGAGAAAGGTTAATTACAACATTTAAAACATATTTGGAAAAGTACATAGAAGGATATGGGGCCAAATGCAGGCAAATGGGACTAATTCAGTTTGGGATTGGTGGTCGGCATGAACAAATTGGGCAGAAGGGTCTCTTTCCATGCTGCATGATTCTGTGACACTAACTACAACCTCTGGTTTCAGGCGGGGGGCCTGTTTTAGGGAAAAACAAACAGCTACAAAAACAGATGTAAGTGTCTGCCTCATTTGTCTCTGGATAAAAGTCAATAGACGTCTTCTCAGTCTCAAAGTCTAACCACAGGAATCCGTAAGCAACTCTGGTTGAAACATTTACCTGATCAGCTGCCACCTCATACCCATCGGGGTTCATGGAGGGCAGGATGTGTATCCGGGTTTCGTGGATGAGATGGGTAATGCGTGGGTTTCTACGGTTGTACTCGTCACACAGGAACTGTGCCAACTGGATCAGCAGCTCACGGCCCAGCACCTCGTTACCATGCATGTTGCCAACATACTTGAACTCCGGTTCCACTGCAAACACAGGAGGTGACATCAGCAGCAGCAATAACCTTCTCATGTCAGTTTGTTCCTGGCCATCTCCGTCCCTTTTGGAGAAGGATACAGTTTAAAAGGAAGACATTCAGCCCATCATGCCTGTACTGGCTACTTGGAAGTGCTATCCGTCACACTTCTCCTGCTCTTTAATGCATAGAGTGCAGAATTGTTTCCATTAAGTACATATTCTTTTGGAACGTATTGTTGAACCTCCCATTTCCCGGTCTGGCTGAACATTCACAACCACAACAATACGCTGACAAAAGAATTCTCCTCATCCTGGAATCATAGAAGGAGGCCATTCAGTCTATTATGCCTGCATTATCTCTATTATTTAATGCCTTTTCCCCATAACCCTGCACACCTTTACTGTCCAAATAACCATTCAGTGCCCTCTTGGAATGTCTTAGTTGAAGCTGCTTCCACCATATTTCTACATCCCCAACTCCACCTCTAATACTTTTTTCAATAACCCTCCATTTGTGTCCCTCTGATTACTGATCCATTTTCCACTGGAAACATTTGCTCTTTACTGACTATCAGAAGTTTTCTTGATTTTGAGCATTTTTGTCAAATCAGCTCCTCTACACCAAGAAGAACAACCCCAGCTTCTCCACTCTCCACATTACCCATCATCCACAGGAGCATCCTTCTGAAACAATGGTGCCCAGAGTTCATCTCAGAGTCATACAGCATGGAAACTGACCCTTCGGTCCAACCAGTCCATGCTGACCACAATCCCAAACTAAACTAGTCCCATCTGCCTGCGCTTGGCCAATATCCCTCCAAGCATTTCTTATTCATGTACTTATCCAAATATCTTTTAAATGTTGTAAGGGTAACGCATCCATCTCTAGAAGTTTGTTCCATACAAGAATTGCTGCATTTGTAAAATGGTTGCTCCTTATGTCTTTCTTAAATCTTTCTCCTCTCATCTTAACTAGCCGAAGACTGCTCAATGAGGTAGCATGGGGTGTAGGTGAAAGACTAAAATGTAGAATGGCTTATGCCCGAAAGGTCGATTCTCCTGTTCCCTGGATGCTGCCTGACCTGCTGCGTTTTTCCAGCAACACATTTTCAGCTCTGATCTCCAGCATCTGCAGATCTCACTTTCTCCTCAAAGACTAAAATGTAACCAAACAGCTGGAATGGAGTCCCTTGGGAACTGGGCAGGCGTTTTAACCACTCCTCCTCAGCCATTATGAGCTGGTGATGGTGGTCTTGGTGGTGGTGTTGGTGGTGGTGGTGGTGGGTGTCTTCATCCCACACCTACCCCATGTCTCCACCATGGAGCCAGGTTCAGAGTGGGGTGCTTTCTGCTGAGGTGGGTGTGGTGAGCTGGGCAACTTTCCCCCCTTACTGGCAAAAGCTCCAGCCCCAGAACTGGGATCTCAGGATGTGGGAAACTCTGTTTCTCTCCACAGTTGCTGCCAGACCTGTGCAGCATTAACTGTTTTTAGCCCAGAATAAGGGCTCAGCTACTTCAGGCTGAGATGAGGAAGAATTTTTTTGCTCAGAGAATGGGGAGCCTGTGGAATTCTCTATCCCAGCCAGTGGTTACGGGGATCATGCAGTAAGGTGGAGTTGAGGTAGAGAATCAGACACAATCTTATGAGTTCACTACTATCGAGGAGGACAAGAGTAGCAGATACATGGGGACACCAACTCCTGCAAGTTCCCCTCCAGGCCATTCCCCATCCTGACTTGGAAACATAGACTCAGAGATGTACAGCACGGAAACAGACTGTTCCGTCCACCTCGTCCATGCCGACCAGATATCCGAACCTATTCTAGTCCCATTTGCCAACATTTGGCCCATTTCCCTCTAAACCCTTCCCATTCATATACCCATACAGATGCTTTTTAAATGTTGCAATTGTACCAGCCTCCACCACTTCCTCTGGCAGCTCATTCCATACATGTACCACCCTCTGTGTGAAAATGTTGCCCCGTAGGTCTCTTTTATATCTTTTCCCTCTCACCCTAAAACTATGCCCTCTCGTTCTGGATTCCCCCAACCCAAGGAAAAGACTTTGTCTATTTACCCTTTACATACCTTCATAATTTTGTAAACCCCTATAAGGTCACCCCTCAGCCTCCGACACTCCAGGGAAAATAGCCCCAGCCTGTTCAACCTCTTCTGATAGCTCAAATTCTCCAACCCTGGCAACATGCTTGTAAATCTTTTCTGAACCCTTTCAAGTTTCACAATATCTTTCTGATAGAAAGGAGACCAGAATTGCACACAATATTCCAACAGTGGCCTAACCAATGTCCTGTACAACTGCAACATGACCTCCCAACTCCTGTACTCAATATTCTGACCAATAAAGGAAAGCCTTCCAAATGCCGCCTTCACTATCCTATCTACCTGCGACTCCACTTTCAAGGAGCTATGAACCTGCACTCCAAGGTCTCTTTGTTCAGTAACACTCCCTAGGACCTTACCATTAAGTATAAGTCCTGCTAAGATTTGCTTTCCCAAATCTTACATTTATCTAAATTAAATTCCATCTGCCACTTCTCAGCCCATTGGCCCATCTGAACATCCTAGGAGTGAATTAAAAGAATTAAATTTGGAGTAGCCTTAAATGACTGAATGGCCTGATCTTGTTTCTGGATTTTCCATGATAGTGTTCCTTGAATGAGATTGCAGCATGAGTTTGAGTGAATACCTTGGACCCCAAGAGAAGAGGCGGGGCTGGGCGGGTGGTGTCGAGCTACAAACAGGTAGGGGCTTTGTGCAGCCCTGGGTTACTGCCAATCTGCACACACTGCTAGACACCAACAGTCTTTGTGCAGGGTTCACTCGGAAACAGTGAGTCCTCTCTTGTGAGGCATACAAAGTACGGAGTGCAGACGTTTCTGGACCAGCAAAGCTGAGAGATCAAGTTCATGGTCCTGTGGGCTCACCACAGCTGAAGGGTGGGCTGGGACCAGAGGGAGACTGGGTGGCCAACCAGAGAGTGAATAAAAGCAGAAATAGCCTGTTTAAACTATTCAAAAGAAACATGACACTAAGCCTCACGCGTTGGAGCAGGTAATGACATTGTTAGCTGTATTGCTAGGATTTAATCTGTGATTACTGACACTTGTTTTGTTAGTCTGGGAGTGATGCCTCAATTAGGATACAGTGTTCCTGGATTAGGCAGTCTTCCTTCCTCTTTATCTGCAACCCATTTCTTGTTTATTACCTATGTATTATACAGGCCAAACTGCCTGTGACAGAGGAATATCACACTGGACGCTCAGAGCTGGACTGTAGCCTGGGTTAATGTCCTCACTCTCACACACAAACATGTCAGTGCATAAATCAATTAAAAAAACTCCATCTAAGAACTAGGAGCTGCATGAGGTGCTACAGCTTGGACAGTGGGTTTGTAAGGCTGAGTGATGCTAACAGTATGGGTTCAATTCCCACACCAGTTGAGGTTACCACGAAAGACTCTCCTTCTCAATCCTTCCTCTTGCCTAAGGCATGGTGATCCTCTGGTTAAACCACCACCAGTCGTCTCTCTCTCTCTCTCTCTAATGAGACAGGACCCCTATAGTCTGGGAAGACTATGGTGACTTTACCTTTACTGTTCACCTCCACCTCAAAACCTGTCTTTGTCCTTCCTCATCTGTCTGTTCTATCAGTGTTGTTCCTGCCCCTTTCCACCAGACAAACAGCGCTAATCATTCACCATCTCCGCAGGGACACAATTACAGCAGCACTGTTTAGATGATAGGATTTGACTGGTGAAGTCACACTGGGGATATCTGCTGAGGCCTTGGCTATTCACTGCAGGTATTAATGAGTTAGATGGTGGGGTAGAGTTACAAATCAAAAATTGCTGATGACAAAGTGGTACTGCCAACAGTGTAGATCAAAGTTGAACATTTCAAAGAGATGTTGATAGATTAAGCAAATGGATTTTACACAGCAAAGAGTCATGATATCTACATTGAATGTGAAAACGGTTCAAAAGAATCCTTTCTAAATAATGAAATGCCTTAAACAGTGAAACTCCAAAGAGACTTGGACTTCCCGGGACACAGATCATTGCAATATCCTAAACAAATACATATGAACAAAAGGCTAGTAGAATGCTGACCTGTATCTCTCAAGATCTAGAATACAAGGAGTTACAAGTTGGACATCAAAGAGTTCTAACAGTCATGCCAGACCTGAAATGTTAACTCTGTTTCTCTCTCCACAAATACTGCTGGACCTGCTGAGTTTCTCTTGCATTTTCTGTGTTTGTTTCAGCTGCACAAAACCGAGGTTAGACACACCTGATGTCACAGTGAGCAGCTCTGGGAAAGAACAATTAGCCTTGGAGGGTGCAGTGTTAATTATCATAATTATACCAAGATACTCGAGATTAAATTATGAGGAGAGTTTAGACAAACTTGGATTGGGATTTTGCAAGTTAGGGTTGATGCAATTGAAATATTCAAGACGTTAAGGGGAACAGTTGGGTAGACAGAGACAGACTGTTTCTGCTGATTTGTGGAATCTAGGTCTTGGGCAGTGTCTTAAAATGAGAGCCTTATATTTCAGGAGTGAAATCAGGAAACATTTCTATACACAAAGATCATTAGAACTCTGGAATTCTCTACCATAAACAAGAATTGATGCTGAATACATTCATATTTTTAAATCTGAGCTGGATAGAATTTTCATAACCAAAGATATTTAGGGATATGAATGAAAGTGGAGTTATATCACAGTTCAGCCATGGTCTCATAGAATGATGGAATAGGCTGGAGGGGTTGAATGGTCTCCTCCTGATCCATTCCTAAATGTATTAATGATATAATGCAGCCCAATAAATCCTTTGTGCTTATTACATCCTCTTTCAATTTAAATCCCTCAGCGTTTCATCTTTGAACCTGAGATCTTGTTCATTACTAGTAATCAGCCATTCTAAACTAGGGTATAGCCCATGACCCTGATGGTGGAATTCAGTATCGTATTTACCCAGCTCTCAGTTATTCAATCAGTAATTTGGGACCAGCGGAAAATGTTTTGGTTTAAACACGGGTTGAAGCATCTGTTGGAGCTAGAGCAAACGATAAAGAATGGGAATCTCTCAGTTGTTGCTGTCCTCTCATCCCATTCTGTCTTGCTGTTACTCAAAGACATGTGCTG
Organism: Chiloscyllium plagiosum; assembly: GCF_004010195.1. NCBI lineage: Eukaryota > Metazoa > Chordata > Chondrichthyes > Orectolobiformes > Hemiscylliidae > Chiloscyllium > Chiloscyllium plagiosum. Next base: position 46,018,726 of record NC_057731.1, on the reverse strand, counting down.
CTTGACACTTGCAGGAGGCAATTCGACACCAGCACCGTCCATTATAGGCAGTAGTGACTGTCCTGATCTCGTCAGTACTGCTTCCTTCCCTTCTTCTTCCTGAACTTTAATCCCTTTGCCCTACACCCCATGCCCCTGAACACCACCAACCTCCAACTTGTGGAACACAGTTTGGCATACTCTCCTCTGTTACCTGAGTCTTCATGAGCATCTCCAACCCAGACAGCACCCATATCTCTACCCTTAAAACCCAACCATCATGCTTTGTCTCAAACACCTCATCTTTCTAATAACTCTGGACCTCTTTCTCTTCCCCCTTCGAGGGAATTTCCGAAGCTGGTTGGGAAAGAGGACAGAAAAACAAGAAACTGAGAACAACAAGTTTTGGTTAAATAGGAATATTGATGATTGCATGTACACGTGCAGATCAGCCACAATCTAACTGAATGGTGGAACAGACTCAAGGGACTAAATGGCTTGCTTCTATTCCCATAGAATCAGCTGGAGAGGCTGAATAGCCTCCTGACTTTTGCGTTTGATTCTTGACCCATATTTCTCAATGAAAAAACACTGACGGTTTTGCAATATGTTGTTTAAAGCAACAACACAGAAACTAAAACTGGTATTTCGGACGAGTTCTGATGGAGTCTGTCCTCCACAGTTGGCCCAAAGAATAAGACTAAACCACATCTTCTTCAAAAACAGCTGAGGGTGCCTCAAATATCAGTGGGACACCCAGTCAGTTCTGATGCTGTATTGGAAGTGGATCTGGTGCTGTGATTGAGAGGGATCTCACTTCCAACCTCATGAACTTCTGTCTCATAGCTCTCGGTTCCAAATTCACCTGGACTCCCAAAAGATGCCAACTGAGTAAAAGGAGGGGGAGGACCGTAGAAGCCGCAGAGGGCTGTGGGTTGTCAAGTCGCAATATGACAAAACCAACAGTCTGGGGAGAAGGGAGGAAGGGTCACATAACATAACAAAAGCACAGAGAAGAACAAAGGGGGAAAAGAATCACAGTGGATACTGATGTGAATGCTCCAATACAAGAGGATTCAGGTGGACAATGCGGGAATTAGGAATGAGGGAAATTTGGGCTAGAGCATCTGTGTCGTCTACAGGAAATTTGGAAATCAGGAAATATCACCAGGGAACCATTGGAGCATAAATGGTTGGAGTTAGATGATGGGGGGAAAGCATTGGGGGAAGAGATAGTGGAGTGGTGCTGGTGAAATGAATGGTGAGGGGGTGAGAAGGAGCATTTCAGAGATAAGAGTGAGGTTGAAGGTGTGATTTGGGAGAGTGAGGGTGTGATTTGATGTGAGTGTGGCCTTTCGGGTAGGGCTTTAGGGGGAAAGGGTGACATTTAGCAGAGAGGGTGGGTTTTGGTATGGCGGTGGTGGGATTTGGTGTGAGTTTTGTTGGGTTGAGGGTGGAGTGAAGGGGAGTTTGGGGATGAGGTCGGAGATGGTCTGTCTCCCCTGGTACTCACACAGCTCATGGATGCCGGGGTTGTCGCTGAGCTCCAGGACATAGAGGTGCCGGCCCTGGGCGCTGCGGCCAATGCTGTACAGGCGGCTGATGAACGGACACTCGGATTGGACCTGGAGCAGCGCACTGACCATTTCCGGGTACCGGTGATGCTGGAACTGGAGCGGCAGCACAGGGTGCAGCAGTGCCGTCAGCACCGCCAGCTTCCAGAGCCCGGGCTGCATATTGCAAACTGCCAGCCCCTGTCTGTCCCACCCCCCAGTCACTGGCACCAAAACCCGCCCCTCTATCTCTCACAGGCAGCTCCTACCCTCCCCGAGCCTGCAACAGGCACCGCTCGATCACAGGGCAGGTCCCTTTATTTAAAGGGACAGCGCCTCCCAAAAAGCTGCAGGCACTACTGTCCTCACGTTAACCCTCTTCCACTGCACCACTTACAGAAAAGCGTCTCTCTTTTTCACTCCCACTCCACAACAACTTGCGTTGCGATAGCGTCCTCGCCACACGAACGTCCGAAGTTGTTGTACAAGAGCGGGAATAAACCCAAACCTGACAGCGTCCCAGAACAGATATTTTGATAGGAGACCAAAAGTTTGGTTAAAGAGCTAACTGTTTTTAAAGTCTTCGGGAGAGACCGAGTTCAGGGTGCCTTATGGATAGAGTAACGATCGCTGGCAGTAAATTACAGACTGGAATTTAATCCAGGGGTTCAGTGGAGGTTATATAAAGAGCAACAGATACCTGGGAGTGAGCTACAGACTGGAATCTAACCGAGGAGTTTGGGGTGGTCCATGTATAGAATAACAGATCCCCAGGAGTGAGTTAAAGACTGGAATCTAACCGAGGAGTTTGGGGTGGTTCATGTCTAGAATAACAGATCCCCAGGAGTGAGTTACAGACTGGAATCTAACCGAGGAGTTTGGGGTGGTTCATGTCTAGAATAACAGATCCCCAGGAGTGAGTTACAGACTGGAATCTAACCAAGGAGTTTTTTTTCAACTAGAATAATAGATAGCTACAGGAGTGGGTTACAGACTGGAATCTAACCGAGGAGTTTGGGGTGGTCCATGTATAGAATAACAGAACCCCAGGAGTGAGCTACAGACTGGAATCTAACCGAGGAGTTTGGGGTGGTCCATGTATAGAATAACAGAACCCCAGGAGTGGGTTACAGACTGGAATCTAATCGAGGAGTTAGAATAAAAGATAGTCCTGAGTGATTTATAGACTGGAACCTAATCCAGCGTTTTGGGTGGTAGGTCCATGGTCTGAGTGTAATTATTTGATATGTTGTTTACTCCACTGTTTGACCGCGTTTACCTGCTGTCGCAAGGCCGCTGGGAATGATGTTGCAGTGGGTGTTTCATAATCAGGTGGGTCAATGGTCGGCTGATGCCACAAACTCATAATCATAACAGAGAAAGTAACCCTTTGAGGCCTACAGCCAATTACGCCAATTTCTAAAATTCAGTGCTCAACTTTGTACCAGGAAAGGACCCTGACAATGGGGCGAGTGACTGGACAGAATATTGCTGAAGGATCTCATAGGCCACTGTCTGCTGAGGGTACCTTTTACCCTCAGCATATTCACGGCTGAGCTGTGTCACTCTCCAATTGATTGAAGCATGTCTCAGTTTGAACTATGTGTCATTTTACCATTGCAGCTTACGGTGAGAGTCAGCTGTCTCTTATCTCTGAGGCAGAACATGTGTGTGAGCTCAACCCCCCCCCCCCCCCCCCCCATTCACTGACCTTCTGGTTTGCAGTTCTGAGGGAGTGATGCACAGTCACAGATCTCATCTTTTAGAAGAGATGCTGAACTCCTGCCCTCTCAGGTTGCTCTAAAACAATTCCATGCCTCTGTTTTCGAAAACAGTAGGAGAGTTATGCCAGTGACCACGCTGATATTTAGCCCTCTCACTAAGAACAGAGCTGCTAATGGGCTGCTATATTTCCTACATCACCTGTATCTACACTTAAAAACAAACCCTTTAATCAATGATATGGCGCTTTGAGATATTCAGAGGTTGAAAGATACTATTAAAATTCGTCACTTGCTGGGCAAATTGCCAACAGAATAGCAACGGTTCAAATGTGTCTAAATCTTGTGTATCCTTCAATTCTGCCCTACAGAGATTTTCCCAAGATGGGAAGATGGAGGTGTTCTCGCAGGGCTTTTGTTTATCTATCCATTGGCAGAGGCAAGTAGGTAGCTATTACCAGATTCTACTTCACCCTGAGAGAAGGTGAGCAGCGATTGTTAGTCCAGGTGATGTAAGCATCACTGAAATGGGTGCTAGTGAGTTTTTGATATCATGAAGCTGATCCCACATTGCCACTAGGGAGGGAGTTCCAGATTTTGACCCGGCCACACTGAGGGAACAGCAATATATTTCCAAGTCAAGATGATGCATGGCTCAAAGATGAACTTGTAGATGGCGGCGGTGTTCCCATGTATCTGCTGCCTTTGTCCTTCAGGATGTTAGAGGTTGCAGGTTTAGAAAGTGCTGTCCAAGGAACTAAGAAAGTGCATCTAAGAATGGAACACATCGCCACAACGGTGCATTAATTGTGAAGGGAGTGAATGTTAAAGATGGTGGATGTGGTTCCAATCAGGCAGGCTGCTTTATCCTGGGTGGTGTGGAACCTCTTGATTATTGTTGGAACTGCACTCATCCAGGCAAGCAGGGAGTATTCCAATACACTCCTTCCTGATTTGTGCCTCATAGATGGTGGACAGGAATTGGGAAGTTACTCATTGCAGAATTCCCAGCCTCAAGGAGTAACAAGTTTACATGGGCAGTTTCCAGTGTAAATATTTACATATTGTCATAATCCTGGATATAAGTTGACAGGAAAGGTCTGACAATTTCATAAACCATTGTGTAAAATATCAGAGGTGAGCAATGTTTGGAATGCAGACAAGTACCTTTCATTTTGCATAGCAATTATAATTTTTCTTTATTTTTCTTACAAAATATACATATTTGGATGACTAAGCAGTTAATCTAGCAGAGCGAAGGAGATCATTGCACATTGAAATTACAGAATGACCTCAGTATATGATTGGAACAGTACATGCCGTCACGAACCCTCATATACAGTCCGTTATCCGGATTGACCATGCAGGCTGGAGGTCACGCGGATTCGCTGAGACCCTTAACAGAGACAGGTGTTTGGCTCAAGTGTCTCGTGAAAGTGTCAGTGGATGGATGGTGTGGCGCCTGTTGGGGTAATGGGGAGCAGTCGCTGCTCGGTGGCCAGAGAATGGAGCATCACAACAGTAGGGACGTAGGCCTGGGTAAATATCCACACAGTCTTGTCCACCAGAGAGTGACGATTTAGGGTGGGAGTGACTCTCTCGTGACCTCTTGGCAAATCTGGGTGGACAGAATCTGAGAATTGTGCAGATTTCAAAAGTAGATGCTAGATATCTTGGAGGGGGCTGAAGGAAGAGAGAGTATTCCCAGGAACTGCCAAAGAGTTACCTGGCAGAACTTAGGCATTGGACTGTTATAGGGGCCAAGGGCACCAATTGGACCACACAGGCAATGAATGAATGAAATCATTGCTCACAGCTAAAGGACGCAGTATTCCATCATTACGTTTCATGTCATCTCCATTCCAGAATAAAGGGTTGTACATTTAAGGCAGGAATGAAGAGGAATGTCTTCTCTCAGAGGATAGTGAATCTGTGGAATTCTTTACCACTGTTGAGGCTTGGTCATTATTCAAGGATACGATAGACAGGTTTTTGACCAGTAAGGGAATCAAGGGTTCTGGGGAAAGGCAGGAAAGTGAAGTCAAGGATTATCAGATCAGCTATGATGTCAGTGATTGGTTGAATGACCTACGTTTGCTGCTGTGTGTTTTGTTCTTATGATCTCTGGTGAAGGGCAGATCTTGCTGATTTCCTTGGATCGCCCGGTGCCTGTGTTGGACCCAGTGACCACATTCAGAGCACCCAGGGTGGATTGTGAGGATGAATCAGGCAGTGCAGCTTGGAACAGGTGAGTACAGACAACTCCCTAAACCCCACAGAAACAACAAGCAGTCACCAACAGAGCCATACTTCCTTCATTAACCATTTGTGTTTTGCTCAGTGTAGCTTACATGGTATGAGGAAATGGAACACCACAGCATGGGGTTAGATACAGAGTAAAGCTCCCTCTACACTGTCCCCATCAAACATGCCGAGGACATGTACAGCATGGGGGCAGCTGCAGAGTAAAGCTTTCACTACACTGTAACCATCAAACCTTCCCAGGACAGGTACAAAATAGGCTAGGTGCAGAATAAAGCTTCCTCTGCATTGACGCCCTCAAATACTTCCCCAGGTCACATTCAGCACAGAGTAGATTCAGAATAAGATGCTTTTGACACTGTCCCCATCAAACACTCCCAGGACAGGTACAGCATGGAATCAGACACAGGGTTAAGCTTGTTCTAATAATTTAAACTGAAAGTAAAGATCCCTTTACATTTTTCCTATAAACACTCTCAGGGAAAGTTTCCGTTTTCACAGATGCTGTCAGATTTGCTGAATGTCTCCACCACTCTCCGTATTCTAACTGCTGAAAAAAGATTCCCTCATGTCACTTTTAGCAGTCCTTATACCAGTATCTTCTGGTTTTGAACCATCTACCTATCTGTCTCTGGCCTCCTCACAATTGTGAACGCCTCTAACTGGAAGGTAAGAATAGTTAAAACCTGGAAAAGAATGCACTGGTCATATTAAGCCTGAACTATACAAGACAAGTTTGAACAATATCCGTAGGCTTTGTGGTTTCTCCATGTAGGAAATTGCCTCTTGATATACTCTTCTCGGAGGAGAACAGCTGAGCTTCTCGCATCAAGTAAGGTCCTTCATTCTGGAGTGGCAGCTGCTTGTGCATATAGTTGGTGACACTTTTGCTCTCCTCACCCTGCGCCTATCTTGCCTCAACTCACTCAAACACAGCTCAAAATCACTGCAGTGCTGTTCAAACTGGAAAGGCCACTTCTATATTCATGAAAGCATCAGCCAGATCTGAAACCCCAGTCTAAATTCTGCCTCTGTTTAGTTTTCTGTGTTGATTAATGGCAAGACCCAACAAGAGCTTTCTTCATATGTAGAGCAGGAAATTCGAATGAAGTCTTTGTTTATCATGCAGAACAGTTTTGTGAGATGTTTAATTGTGTAATGCAAAGGTCTGTATGCCTGGAAAGCAATCAAATGGTTAAAATTTGTAAACAGACCTGATCAATAACTCGGAAGGCCTCGCTCGCCCCAAGTATTGATCCATCTGTCGCAATTCAGGTTCACATTCTGGGGTCCCAGAAATAAGACATGATCCTGCGTTCGACCTTCAAAACCAACAGGAATAGTGGAAAACAGTTTTTAAACGAGTGTGGAAATGTGGTTTCTGAAGTCCCTTTGTTCCAAAATGTTATACCCCTCCCCACCTACTCCTTTCGTTTATAAAATGTTTTGCACCACCCTACTTCTGGTATCTTCACTTTCTTAGCGATCACTTGGTCATTTGGAACTCTAATACCACTGCAAGTAAGGACATGTTTCTGAACATAGAACATGGAAAAGTACAGCACAGAACAGGCCCTTTGGCCCACGATGTTGTGCTGAGATTTAATCCTAATGTAAAATATAGTAACTTAACCTACGCACCCCTCAACTCACCAATATGCATGTCCAGCAGTTGCTTAAATGTCCCTAATGACTCTGCTTTCATCACCACAGCTGACAATGCATTCCATGCATTCACAACTCGCTGCGTAAAGAACCTACCTTTGACGTCTCCTCTATACCTTCCTCCTAATATCTTCAAACTATGACTTCTCGTACCAGTCAATCCTGCCCTTGGGAAAAGTCTCTGGCTATTGATTCTATCCTCTCATTATTTTGTACACCTCAATCAGGTCTCCTCTCTTCCTCCTTCTCTCCAGAGAGAAAAGTCCAAGCTTATTCAACCTTTCTTCATAAGTCAAGCCCTCCAGTCCAGGCAGCATCCTGGTAAACCTTCTTTGCACCTTCTCCAAAGCCTCTGTATCTTTCCTACAGTAGGGCGACCAGAACTGGACACAATATTCCAAGTGTGGTCTCACCACGGATTTGTAGAGCTGCAGCAAAACCTTGTGGCTCTTAAACTCAATCCCCCTGTTAATGAAAGCCAAAACACCATATGCTTCCGTAACAACCCTATCCACTTGGGTGAGAACTTTGAGGGATCTATGTACTTGCACACCCAGATCCCTCTGCTCCTCCACACTGCCAAGAATCCTTAATCTTTAATCCTATATTCAGCATTCGAGTTCGACCTTCCAAAATGCATCACTTCGCATTTATCCAGGTTGAATTCCATCTGCTATTTCTCAGCCCAGCTCTGTATCCTGTCTATGTCGTGCTGCAGCCTGCAGTAGCCCTCTATATTATTGACGATACCTCCTACCTTAGTGCCATCTGCAAATTTACTAACGCACCCTCAACCTCCTCATCCAAGTCATTTATAAAAACTACAAAGAGCAGACGCCCAAGAACAGAGACCTGCGGGACCCACTCAACACTGACCTCCAGGCAGAATACTTTCTATCTACAACCACTCTCTGCCTTCTGTCAGCCAGCCAATTCTGAATCCAGATAGCCAAATCTCCCTGTATCCCATACTTCCTGACTTTATGAATGAGCCTACCATGGGGAACCTTATCAAATGCCTTGCTAAAGTCCATATACACCACACCCACTGCTCGACCGTTGTTAACCTGTCTTGACACCTCCTCAAAGAACTCAATAAGATTTGTGAGGCATGACCTGCCCCTCACAAAGCCATGCTGACTGCCTTTAATCACACTGTGCTTTGCCAAATGGTCATAAATCCTATCCCTCAGAATTCTTTCCAAAACTTTGCTGACCACAGACGTAAGACTATCTGGTCTGTAATTGCCAGGGATTTCCCTTTTACCTTTCTTGAAAAGAGGAACAACATTCGCCTCCTTCCAATCCTCCAGTATGACTCCCGTGGAGAGTGAGGAGGCAAATATTCTCGCGAGTAGCTTAGCAACCTCCTTTCTCGCTTCCCGGAGCAGCCTAGGATAAATCTGGTCTGGCCTTGGGGACTTATCAATCTTAATGTTTTCCAAAGTTTCTAGCACATCAACTTCATCGTTCTTGATCTGGTCAAGACTGTATCCCAGCTCCTCTAAGTTTTCATTTACAACAAGTTCCCTTTCCTTGGTGAAAACCAAAGCAAAAAACTCATTTAGGGATTCCTCTATCTTTTCAGATTCCACGCACAAGTTCCCTATGCTATCCCTGATCGGCCCTACCTTCTCCCTGATCGTTCTCTTATTCTTCACGTATGAGTATAATGCCTTTGAGTTCTCCCTAATCCTGATTGCCAAGCCTTTTTCGTGCCTCTTCCTGGCTCTCCTCAGTCCAATTCTGAGCTCCTTTCTAGCAAGCCTGTAATCCTCTAAAGCTGTGCTAGATCCTTGCTTCCTCCACCTTACGTAAGCTGCCTTCTTCCTTTTGACGAGAAGTTCCTCTGTTCTCATCATCCAAGGTTCCTTAATCTTACCCCTTCTTACCTGTCTCAGAGGAACAAATTTGTGCATCACTTGCAACAACTGCTCCTTAAATAGTTTCCACATGTCTGCTGTGCCCTTTCTGTGGAACAATTGCTCCCAGTCTGTACTTCCCAACTCCTGTCTAATAGCATCATAATTTCCTATTCCCCAATTAAATATCTTCCCTTGGTAACTGCTCCTTTCACTCTCCAAGGCAATGCTAAATGTGAGGCAGTTGTGATCACTTTCACCAAAGTGCTCTCCCACTGTGAGATCTGACACCTGTCCTGGCTCGTTGCAGAGCACCAAATCCAAAATGGCCTTTCCCCTTGTCGGTCTGTCTACATAAGCACCAAATCCAAAATGGCCTCTCCCCTTGTCGGTCTGTCTACATACGAAGTTGTCTCTTTTTTTATTCATTGGGACAGTTGGAAGAATGCCAGTTTTCAAACTATCACAACAATTTACACTGCAAGAGAAAAAAAAGTATTGATTGATTGGCTAGTCATCTTTTATTAGCTGAGGTGTTGCCATGGAGGGGGAGAATTTGGCATTCTTGCATTTGTCCTAATGAATATAAGACAAAACAAAACTTTTGGCAACATATTTTTCTTTTATGTGACATCTCCTTCTAACGGTGCCATTGTTAAATTGTATCCATTGAGATTCATATTCACTCACAACAGGCAATGACTTACCCCATTCAGCCATTATCACTTCTGTCATTTGGAAAGTCAGTGGTAAGGGTAAACGCTATGAGTCTCTGCCATTAATCTCTGCCTGACATTTGAGAAGTAGAGTTTGCCTGTTGCTTACTGGTAGGTGCAGGATTGGGCCAATGACAGTCTACGTCAGGCCACATGCCTGTGATGATTTGATTTTTCTCCTTTCTTTCATCTCCCCTGGAAAAACTAAGTAAGTACTGGCAGGAGCATTGATAGAGCTTAATAGTGCCTTTGGTACACTCTGAGACTAGGCCCGCTTAATATCCATTCTATCCAACCTTTTCTTGGATTGGTGGACTAAGGCTTCTGTCTCTTAAAGGTATCTCTTTCATTTTTCATGCCAAGTGAGAAATTCTTAACCTTGTGTTCAAATCCTTTTATGGTTTTGACCCATCCTATCTGTGTAATCCCTTCCCACCCTCTACTATACCAACATTCCTCCAGTTTTACACTCTTTGGATATCCCTCGTTTTCTAACTCTCCCATCATTTGAATAGCTGTGAATTCAGCCACCTTGGCCCTAAGCCTTGGATGACCCTCATCAAAACTCACCCTCACTCCCTTTAATCTTTTAAAATTGTCCTCGAAAACTCCTCATGACCTTATCCTATAGTCTCTTATTGTGGCTCCAGGTCAATTTGTTTGAGATTTTCACTTTGTCAAATGCGCTATATGCGTAAGCTGTTGTTGTAGTAACATTAACTTATACATTCCACAAGTAATGATCATCCAATGTTGAACCAATTTCCTTTCTATATTGATGTAAATATTGAACAATATTGCTCTATTTTTCAACCGGCCTTCATGCAGTCAGTGTTCTCATTGGCAGTTATTGTGAATCAGCAGACCACTGATTCCAACCCTGCTAGACACCACCGGTGATATGGTGAAGCCTCGCTGCAAATAATCATTGAGAGATCTTGAAATCATATGTAAATTTGAGACAAATCTGAAATTGTCAGAATGTACAGAAATGTCCGATTAAACATTTTTTAAAATGGCAGGGTTGTTCTTGTAGGAGATGGAAGCACTTACTTATTTAAGCACCAAATACCAAATGTCAGCAGTAACATTCTCCCCAACCAACTCACTAGAAAGGTTAGATATAGAGTAAAACTCCCTATACGCTGACCCATTAAACACTCCCAGGGCAGTTACTGCACAGGGTTAGGTCCAGAATAAAGCTCCCTCTACAGTCACCCATCAAACACTTCCAGAGCACTTACTGCATGGATTTAGATACAGGGTAAAGTTCCCTTACATCATCCCCATCAAATACACCCAGAGCAGTTACAGCACAGGGTTAGATACAGAGTAAAGCTGTCTCTGCAATGTACTCATCAAATACTCTCAGGACAGGGACAGCATGGTGTTAGATACAGAGTAAATCTCTCTCAATACTGTCCCCGTACCCCCAGAGCAGCATAAGATGGGGCCAGATTAAGTGTAAAGCTCCCTACACACTGACCCAACCAAAGGCTCTCAGAACAGATACAGCACAGGGTGAGGTATAGAGTAAAGTTCCCTCTACACTGTCCTCATCAAACACTCCCAGGGCAGTTACAGTGCACGGATAGATACAGAGTAAAGCTCTGTCTATACTTCTGCATGCCATTTTGATTCGACCAGTTGGGATGTTATTGGAGAGCTGAAAGGGTAGTAAAGCCTTTTGGCAAAGAGAAGATTTTGGTCAGTGGGCCCAGCGTTTTCTAGCAGATGACGGATGGAACACAGATAGCACTTTTACTATTTTTGGTACCATATATCCGGTATTATTGTATACAGATGCTAATAGTTTGTTATAGTAACATGCTGTGAAGAGCAGCCTGTGTTCGGTGTGTGTATCTTGGCATGTGAATCTCACTGCCACGTTTCCAGGAAGATTGTTGATGCCACACCCTTCACATTCTCAAGCAGTTCTTGGGTTCTGAGAAAAGTACAAAGTGTGTGTTGCATGGGTCCTTTTCTCCTCCCCTCTCTAGGTGCATTTCAGAAAGACCTACAATCCAGCTCCTCCCACCACAACCACATGAGTTATGATAGGAGAAGGTGTAGGCGCCCAGTGGACAAATCCAGGATCTGAGTAAAAGTTTTTCAATCAAGGCGACTGCCAAAGAAGGAGGGCAAGGAGTTAGGTCAACCTCTGACCTCTAGATAACATTCTCGAAAAGTTGCATTGACTTCATGATATTTTCATCCTAGAGAAAGAAACAGAAGAAGAAAACATTAGCGGGAATTCACATAGACACACAAAGACACACAGGACAGACTCACAAATCCCAGGCTCTCTCACATACATACACTCAGCTCATAGACACGCACCCAGCTCTCTCTCTCACACACACACACACTTCACACACACACACACACCCAGCTCTCTCTCACACACATAAACACACACCCAGTTCTCTCTCACACACACAAACCCAGCTCTCTCTATCATACACACACACCCAGCTCTCTCTCTCTCACACACACAAATACACACAATTCTGTCTCTCACACATACACACACACACACACACACAGAGCTCTCTCTCTCACACACACACACCCAGCTCACACACACACACACACCCAATTCACACTTGTACAGATCAAAATGGAATGAGCAAAATCATTTGACTGGGATAGAAAGTGGTGAGTGAGGATTGGGGAGTGAAGTTGGATATTGGAGCAGAATCACTGTTCAGAATTCAAAGTTATTCATGTATCACAAGATAGTACAAATAAAATGTACAGGATCCAAGTGAAGGTCATATTCTCCTCTGTATTACATGTTTTTCATTGTTCACTCTGGTGTCTCACCTGGGAATGCATGTCTCACCAGGATATAGACATTACATCCGGGGATTTAGTGTCTCACCTTCTGACAGGTTTCAATAAACTCCTCAATGGTGACAACTCCGTCTCGATTCTTGTCCATTTTCTGTGGAAGAGATATCCAGAACAAAGTGAAAATCAGTCATGAGCTGGTCACGGGGTGCAAACCCATAAAGGAATTCAGATACAAGAAAAACAAAACTCAGAATGGGAAACATGAATGTCGTAACAAAGTGCAAGGCAGCAGATATAAATGCTGGGATTGAGAATCATTAACTCCCTTCGGTGTGGAAACAAGTCCACACCGACCCTCCAAAGAGTAGCCCACTCAAACCCATTCACCTACCCTATTACTCTACATTTACTGCTGACTAATGCACATAACTTACACACCCCTGAACGCTGTGGGCAATTTATCCCAGCCAATTCACCTAACCTGCACATCTTTGGATTTTGGGAGGAAACTACAGCATTCAGAGGAAACCCATGCAGACTCAGGGAGAATGTGCAAACTCCACACAAACATTGCCCGAGGCTGGAATTGAACCCGGGTCCCTGGTGCTGTGAGGCAGCTGTGCTAATCACTGAACCACCACATGCTGTCCATAATTTAATGGGATCAAAATATGGAAAAATGTGGAAAAAGTATAATTAAAGGCATTCTATCTGACTACATACAGCACTCACAACAGCACAGGAAAATGAACAGCACAAAAAAGTACATGGACGAAATTGTGACACAGTGGTAACATCGCTGGGCTAATAATCCTGAGGCCTAAGCTAATGCCCAGGAGAATTGGTTCAAATGTCACTTGTGGGAATTTAAGCTGTTTTAGTAAAGATCTGAAATTGAAAGCTCGTCTTTGTTATTGTAACCACAAAACTATTATTGATTGTTGTAAAAACCCATCTGGTTCACACATGTCCTTTAGGGAAGAACATTAATGAACCATCCCTAGCTGGTCTGGCCGACATGTAATTCCAGACTCATAGCAATGTGTTCACTCTTCCCTGCCCTATTCAGGGTAGTTAGAGATGGGTAACAAATGCTGGACTTGCCAGCAACACCGACATCACAGAAAAATTGCTATTGCAGAGATGTAGCTCCAAGGTGACCAGGGCTAGAAACTGAATATTATTGAAGGGTATAATAAAGACTGTGATCAGTACGAGAGAATCTTCGATCAGAAGAACAGGAATTAAGAGCTCAGGGGCAGCAAACTTTGGAAGGAGTGGTTTATAGGTCACCAAACAATGGCACTAGCACGGCGTGCAGTGTAAATCATCTTGGTGAGCTGGCAACTGGTGCGTTGAGCATAGATCTGGTCTCTATAACCACGGAAGGATATACTGTCTAGAGAGCAGAGGTTCACCAGACTGCTTCCTGGGAGGGTGGGATTGTCCCATTGAGGAGAGATTGAAGTGACTGGGCCTGTGTTTTCTGGAGTTTAGAAGAATGAGAGGTGATCTCACAGAAGTGCACAAAATCCTTACAGGAAAGGACAGGATGGATGCAGGAAGGCGGTTTCCCCTGTCTGAGGGCTGTCAAGAACCAGGGAACAGTCTCAGAATAAATTTAGGACTGAGGTGAGGAAGAATTTCAGAGGTGGGTGATTCTTTAGAATTGTCTACCTCAGAGAGCAGTGAAAGCTTAGTCATTGAGTTACATTCTACTTAGTCATTGAGTTACATTCTAGTCGGAGACCGATAGATATCTAGATGCTGATGACATCACGGAATATGGTGATACTGCAGGAAAATAACAACTGGAATCTTGGAGCAAGCTTGAAAGCCAAAGGATCTATTTTTGTTCCTATTTCATATGTTCTTAATATGTTATCATTGTAGATTTTTTTTAAACAGATGCGGTTTGTGTCAAAATTGTCAAGTAAATATTTCCTGTTGCTGTGCTTGTGCTAATGAGCTCATCAAACATTTCAAGGACAGATATAACATGGGGTTAGTTACAGAGTAAAGCTCCCTCTAACTGTCCCTATCAAACACTCCTGGGACAGATATAGCCCGGGGTTAGATACAGAGTAAAGCTCCCTCTAACTGTCCCTATCAAACACTCCTGGGACAGATACAGCCCGGGGTTAGATACAGAGTAAAGCTCTCTCTAGCTGTCCCTATAGAACACTCCCAGGACAGGTACAGCAGTGTGAGGTTATTTACAGAGTAAAGCCCCCTTCATGCTGTCTCCTTCAAATACCCCCAGGACAGTTACAGCTGGGTTGGGAGTGTGTGTTAGGCGTTATTCAATACAGAGTAAAGCTCCTTCTACTGCTCTAAAGTAAGGTACGGCTCTCTCTCGACAGTGTCCCCAGCAGTAGGTGATGGTCAAGTGGTATTGTCACTAAACAATTAATCCAGAGCCCAAGTGATGTCCTGGGGATCTGGAATTGAATTGTTGTGCAGCAGATGTCGGAATTTGAATTATATGAAAAATATCTGGAATTAAGAATCGACTGATAACCATGAAACCATTGTCGACTATTGGAAAAATCCATCTAGTCCATCTGGTGTACAGGTGATTCCAGACTCTCAGCAATTTAGTCACTCTCAACTGCCCTCTGAAATGGCCAAGCAAGCCAAGTTGTCTCAAGGTCTCAACAAAGAAATGAAACCAGGTGGACCACCAGCATTGTCCTAGGCACTGGGAAGGACAATACCAGAAACAGCTCTGTCGACCCTGCAAGGGCTCCTCACTAACATCTGGGGGCTAGTGCCAATATTGGGAGAGCTGTCTCATATATTAATCAAGTAACAGCCTAACACGGTCATATTTACAGACAGTGTCCCAGACATCACCATCACCATCCCTGGATATGTCCTGTCTCACTGGGAGGACAGACCCGGTAAAGGTGGCAGCACAGTGGTATATGGTCAGGACAGGGTTGCTCTGAGAATCTTCAATATTGGCTCTGAACCCTATGAAGTCTCACAGTTTCAGGTTAAACAGGGGTAAGGAAACCTCCTGCTAATTACCATGTACTGTCCTCCCTCGGTTGATTAATCAGTATTTCTCCATGTTGAGCAACATTTGGAGGAAGCACTGAGGGTGACATGGGTGCAAAATGTACTCTGGGTGGGGGATTTCAACTTCCACCACCAAGAGTGACTTGACAGCAGTACTTTAGTCAGGTCCTAAAGGACATAGCTGCTAGAATGGGTCTGTGGCAAGTGGTGAGGGAACTAACAAGAGGGAAAAACATACTTGCAGATGCATCTGTCAATGATAGTATTGGTAAGAGTGACTAAAGCACAGTGCTTATGGAGATGAAGTCCCAATTTCACATTGAGAATATCCTCCATTGTGTCATGTGGCACTATCACTGTGCTAAATGAGGCAGATTTCGAACAGATTTAGCAACTCAAGACTGGCCATCTATGAGGCACTGTGGGCCATCAACAGCAGTAGAACTGTACTCCAGCACAATCTGCAACCTCATGTCCTGGCATGTCTCCTATTCAACCATTACCATCAAGCCAAGGAATCAACCCTGGTTCAAAGGAGAGTGCAGGTGGGCATGCTAGGAGCTGTACCAGGCATACCTGCAGATGAGGTGTCGACCTGGTGAAGCTACCAAACAGGACAGCTTGTATGTCAAACAACATAAGCAGCAAATGATAGACAGAATGATCCCACAACCAACTCATTAGATCTAAACTCTGCAGTTCTGTCACATCCAGCATGGTGGACAGTTAAACAACTCACAGGAAGAGGAGGCCCCATAAATATCCCCTTCGTCAATGATGAAAGAAACCAACATATCAGTGCAAAATAGAAGGCTAAAGCATTTGCAGCAATCTTTAACCAGAAGAGCAGAGTGGATGATCCATCGTTGCCTCCTCTCTGGTACAGTCTACAGTTTTCAGCCAAGTTGATTCACTCCACGTGATATCAAGAAATATTTGGAGACACTGGATAATGAAAAGGCTATGGGCCCTGACACATTTGGGCAATAGTACTGAAGGCTTGTGCTCCTCTCACCAAGCCATTCCTGTACAACACTGGCATCTACCCAACAATGTGGAAAATTGCTCAGGTATGTCTGTACATAAAAAGCAGGACAAATCCAACCCAGCCAATTACTGCCCCATCAGTCTCCTCTCCATCATTAGTAAAGTGATGGAAGGCATCATTAACAGTGCTATCAAGCAGCTTCTGCTCAGCAATACCCAGTTTTGGGTTCTGTTAGAGCCACCCAACTCTTCATGTCAGTACTTCCTCTGTTGCAAACACAGACAAAAGAGCTGAATTCCAGAGGTGTGGTGAGAATGACAGCCTTTGACATCAAGGCTGCATTTGACTGAGTGTGGCATCAAGGAGTCCTAGTAAAACTGGAATCAGGGAGCAAAACTCTCTACTGGTTGGAATCACACCTGCCACTTAGGAAGGTGGTTGTGGTTGTTGGAGGTCAGTCATCTCAGATTCAGGACATCTCTGCAGGAGTTCCTTAGGATAGTGTCCTAGGCCCAACCATCTTCAGTTGCTTCATCAATAACCTTCCCTCCATAATAAAGTCAGAAGTGGGGATGTTCAGTAATAATTGCACAATGTTTCGCACCATTCACGTCCCCTCAAATACTGAAGCAGTCCATTGCCAAATGCAACAAATTCTGGACAATATCCAGGCTTGGACTGACATGCAGCATGTAATATTCACACTACACAAATGGCAGGCTATGACCATCTCCAATGAGAGACAATCTAACCAACCCCCTTCATATTCAATGGCATCACCATCACTGAATCCCCCAGTATCATCCTTGACCAAAAATTCAACTGGACTCACCATATAAATAGTGTCTACAAGAGCAGGTCAGAGGCTAGGAATACTGTGGCAAGTAACTCACCTCCTGACTCCCCAAAGCCTGTACATCATCGACAAGGCACAAGTCAGGAGTGTGATGGAATACTCCCCACATGTCTGGATGGGTGTAACCCCAATAACACTGAAGAAGCTCAACATCATCCAGGACAAAGCTGCCTGCTTGATTGGCACCATGTCGACTTCCTGCACCGCTGATGCTCAGTAACAGTGTATACTATCTCCTGAAAAACTGACCAAAGATCATTAGCCAGTACCTTCCAAACCCACAATCACTTCCATCTAGAAGGACAAGGGCAGAAAATACACGGGAACAGCAGCATCTTAAAGTCCCCTCTAAACACCTCACCATCCTGACTTGGAAATATACCACCTTTTCTTCACTATCAAATCCTGAAACTCTCTCCCTAAAGATATTGTGGGTCAACCTACAGCATGTGGACTGCAGCAGTTCAAGAAGGCAGCTCAGTAGCTTCTCAAGTGCAACCAGGGACAGACAATAAATGCTAGCTAGCGAGTGACACCCACATCCCACAAGTGAATATTTAAAAAAACACACCCAGGGCAGGTAAAACATAGGAGTAAAGTCCTTTCTACTTTTTAAACTGAAAGTAAAGCCATCTCTATCCCTTTAAACTGAAAGTAAAGCCCTTTTCTGCACCATTCCCATCAAACACTCCCAGGACAGTACAGCACAAGGTTAGATACAGACTAAAGCTTCCTCTACTCTTGTATAAAACAGATGCAGATGCTGGAGAAACAAAAACAGATATTTCTGGAGACACTCAGCAGGTCTGGCAGCCTATGGGAAGAAAGCAGATTTAACATTTCGAGTCCAGTGACTCTTCATCAGAAGTCATATGTTACATCAGATAGTCAGAATTTTGAACCCATGACCTCTTACCTGGAAGAAGGTTTCCACGTGTTCCTGTGGTGATTCCTCCCTCACTGTCGGGTAGGTGTACTTTCCCATCATGTCGTAAATGGATTTCATAATATCCAGCATTTCCTGCAAATAGGTCAAAGGAAAAGAATTAATCAGACGCCACTTGCCATCTCCCTTCGGATCAGTTCAACTAGCGGTCAAACTCAAACTCATTTTAGAACACACAACCACCAACACAGGGGGCATTGTTGGCTGGGCCAGCATTTATTGCTGTCCCGAGTTGTCCTTGAGAAAATGGTGGTGAGCTGCCTTCTTGAACCACTGCATTCCATTTGTTCTTGTATTCTTAGCTTCTAACACCGATGTCTAATCCTCAACTGAGTACACACATTCACACTCATAAGCACACATTTATGCACATTCTTATACACTATCCCACACTGACACACACAGTCTCGCACTCATATACACATATACTCACAGTCATACACGGCGTTACACTCATACTCACACACACACAGACAAACACATTCATACTCCCACTAATACAGATTAAGCCACACTCCCAGTCTAACAAACACACCCACATGCAGTCAGACAGGTGCTCACTGTCACACACAGACACATTCATTCTCTCACACACAGACACAAACTTGCTTTTACACACAGACTTGCTCAGTTTCACACACAGACACAAGCTCGCTCTCACACACAGACATGCTCAGTCTCTCACACACAGACGTGCTCAGTCTCACACACAGAGACATACTCTGTCACACAGACACATGATGAAGGGCTTTTGCCTGAAACATCGACTCTCCTGCTCCTCAGATGCTGCCTGACTTGCTGTGCTTTTCCAGCAGCACACTCTCCACTCGATTCGCCAGCATCTGCAGTCCTCAATCTCACCACACAGACACATGCTCAGTCTCTCACATATAGACATGCTCAGTCTCTCACACACAGACACACACTCTGTCACACAGACACATGCCTTGCTCTCACACACAGACAAACGTTCACTCTCACACACAAACACACACACTCACACAGACACGCTCACACACAGACACATGCTCACTCAAGGCACACGTTCACTCTCAACAAAGACACATTTTCACTCACCCACAGACACAAGCTTGCTCTCACACAAACACACGCTCGCTGTTACACACATGCTCGCGCTCACACTCAGACACACACTCGGTCTCACACACAGACAAATGCTCGCTCTCAAGCACAGACACACACTCACTCACAAGTCATATACTCACACACAGACAGGCACATATTTGCTCTCACATTTGCTCTCACACAAACACAAGCTCGGTCTCTCATTCACACAGACACAAACTCACACTCACGCACACACATACAGACACATGCTCACACATGCTACATCTCAATGGCTTTCATGCACATTGACTGTAGTGACACAAGGCCCTTTTACAGTCTCCAGAGCCAGTGCAGACATCTGCGTCTGTTCAAGCTCTGGATTATTCAGTGATGTTGAGACCTGTTTTCTTCTGGCTAAGAATCTTAGTCTCAGACCCACTGACTGCAGGGACCAGGAAAACCCTGGTTCCCAAGACAAATGAAAATGGCAATTCATCACCCACTTCCACTGTCAGCTGCACCTTCAGGGAAAGAAGTGGCAACTCCCATTGGAATAACAGTGTTCACAACTTCAGAACATCTGAAAACATTGCACAGCCAATTTTGTAGTATTGTTATAATGTTGTAATGCTGGAAACATATTCAATTCATGCAGAGCAAGCCTCCACAGAAAGCAATATGATCACAATCAGATAGTCGTTCACTGAAGAATCAATATTGAGCTGGACTTGGGGAA
Organism: Chiloscyllium plagiosum; assembly: GCF_004010195.1. Taxonomy (NCBI): domain Eukaryota; kingdom Metazoa; phylum Chordata; class Chondrichthyes; order Orectolobiformes; family Hemiscylliidae; genus Chiloscyllium; species Chiloscyllium plagiosum. The sequence goes on along the minus strand of NC_057731.1, from coordinate 45,998,554 downwards.
GACGAAATAGTGGTTCTGGGCTATTTCACATCCTTATGAGAAGCCAGATGGTACCTGGGTTTCAAACCTCACTGTGACAGGGCAACTCTCCCGGAGCACTGCACTGGGAATGTTGATCTGAATGAAGTGCTTGACTTTCTAGAGTGGAACTTGAACCCTGGAACCTCCAAATCAGGTATGAGTGAAGCTCACTGAGTCACAGCTCACACCACAGCAGAGCAAAGAGACCAGAGATTCTGTCTTGTTAGATGGAGCATCACTGAAATGAGTGACAATATTACGATCGATACAGGGCAGAATCTTGTGGAGGCAATGTCAGTCTCAATCACAGGTGAGAGAGCCCCACATTGTGTCTTTCTGTGAAGGCTCATACCATCAATTGACAGGAGAATGGGATAACCTTTCCACCCACATGTTAGTCACAGTGGAATCTGGAATATGGTGGAGTCCCTACTTGCCAGCTTCCCACCTGAATAAATGACACTCTCTGTGGGTTAGATCACCCAAAGGACTCATGGGAGCTGTGCCTGTTATCAAGGTCAGCTGCTGATTGGAGCGTTCGGAGGATATTCCCACATGATGTCAAATGACCGCATTTCCAAAGTACTTCACCGGCTGCAGAGCACTTTGGAATGTAATGAGAAAAGTGCAAGCGAAGTACGAAACAATTTCCATTCCTTTGTTCTCTGTCTTTCTCTCTCACACTCTATTTCTCTCTTGTCCTCTTTCTCTCACTTTCCTTTCTCCCCCTTGCATTTAAGAGAAATTATTAATCATTCATTTCACACCTTCCCTCATCTCCAGTTTACCTCTCTGGTTATGCAGCCGTCTTTATTTAAATCATACAGGTTGAATGCCCAGCTAAGTTTGTCATCAATAGTCCCACGGAGAATGACAGATAAACCAGTCACAAAGTTCTGTGAGAAGACAAAATGAGAAACAATAAGATCTGCTCCAACAACAGTGAAGTGAGCATAATCTGTCTTCTGGTATCCTCTGGTTCTCAAACATGGTAAATAATCATACTTTAGACTTGCAAAGCTTAGAGCCTGTTCCCTTTAATCCATGCTGCCTGGTTAAGAGAGTTCCTTAGGCTGAAATTGTGTTACCCAACACCTGACTCTTAAAGGCAGCTATGAATGCAGCCCATTGCAACACTTACACACGTAACTCATGTCTGGCTAACTAGTTTCTTGCTCTTTACTGACAATACAATAACATAGAACAGATACTTATCACATTAACAGTTCTAGTCAGGAGCTGTGCTGCACCTCTTGAGACTGTTAGATTATACTGTGACCAATATGTAGAACATCTACGGCATGATGGCTCAGTAATTAGCACTGCTGCCTCACAGTGCCATGGACTTGGGTTTGATTCTAGCCTCGGGTGACTGTCTATGTGGAGTTTGCACATTCTCTCTATGTCTGCATGGGTTTACTCTAGGTGCTGCGGTTTCCTCCCACAGTCTAAAATGGTGGATTGGTCATGGGAAATGCTGGTTTCTGATGATAGGGTTGGGGGGCGGAGGGGGGTGGGGTCTGGGTGGGATGCTCTTCAGAGAGTTGGAGTGAACTTGATGGGCCAAATGGTTTGTTTCGACACTGTTGGTTCTATGATTTCACTCCTCTCACCCTTCTTTTATCAATTGACCATATCACCTTTGTCTTGAAATGTTTTTAAAAAGCATAACATCCACAATCTGTCTTTCATATCTACTTTGGTGCTTCAAAATCTAACAGGAAGGTACTCCCTGCCCCAGCTCCCCATTCTTAGCCAGAGTTGCAGGAGATTCACTAACCTCGAAACTGACAGAGCCATTGTGGTCTGTGTCAAAGGCATTGAACAGGAAGTGTGCATACATGCTGGAGTCTGCAATGGAAAGCATATCATCTTCAGTATTGAAACAATAATGTTCAGCTCATTCATTCACTTACTTTCAGTGCACAAGACTTTCCAGCAGATGGATGCAGATTAAAGCTCGCTCTATATTGTGCCCATCAAACATTTTCACAACAGGTTGGGTTAGAGACAGAGTAAAGCACCCTCTACTCTTTTAAATTGAAAGTAAAGCTTTGTCAACTCTTCTGGACTGAAAATAAAACTCCCTCTACTCTTTTAAACTGAAAATAAAACATTGTCTATACTGTCCCCATCAAACACTCCCAAGACAGATGTAGCACGGGATTAGATACCAGAACAACAAGGACAGCAGATATAAGGGATCACCACTGTCTGCAAGTTCACCTCCAGGCCATTCACCACCCTGACTTGGAAATATTCCTTCATAGTTGCTTAGTCAAGATCCTGGAACTCCTTCCTCAACAGCACAGTGGGTGTCCCTACAATCAAATGGACTGAAGGAAGCTCACCACCACCTTCTCATGGTGATTAGGGATGGACAATAAATGCTGGCTCAACCAATGACCCTATGTCTCAAGAATGCATGAAGAATGATTGTCATTCATTTGCTGATAATTCCCCAGTCAGTTAGGCCTAGCCTCTAAGCCACATCCCTGAGAGTCTTTTAACTTTTAACCTATTCCTTCATTTTCCTAGTTTAGACTACAAAAGACTTGAATGTTAACTATTACCTTATTTCTTTATTTTTCTATGTTTCAATGAAGTAATGCTTAAATACTTTGTACCTAATTTTTTTTGTACTTTGGTACCTAAGATGGTGCCATGTGTGGTGACATTATATACTTTTCACTGTACTTGAGTACACGTGGTAATAAATTCTAAATCTATCTATAAAATCTATCAGTCTTATAGTATCTGTCTGATGGCTAAATCACTGAAACTCTGATCCTTCATTATCTTTCAATGAGACAAAATAAACACTAGCCTAGAGGTGTGTTTCTGAATGTTGGCTGATCTATGCTGATCCCATGCTACCTGTATGGCTGAGTTCAGGCATTGCTTTGCCTGTCATGAAAGGGTCAATTGTTTTATAATTCTGAGAATGTTAGAATCACTGGCTGCATGCATAATTGTTACCCATTCAAAGGTGCCTTGGCATTTGACCCAGTGAGGCAGAAGTGGGTACTGCAGATAGAGTCATAGAGTCATAGAGATGTACAGCATGGAAACAGACCCTTCGGTCCAACCCGTCCATGCCGACCAGATATCCCAACCCAATCTAGTCCCACCTGCCAGCACCC
>NC_057731.1:45914300-45995171 GCF_004010195.1 Chiloscyllium plagiosum | reverse complement strand
TCCCAGCTCCTGTACTCAATACTCTGACCAATAAAGGGATGCTGGAGATTAGGGTCTAGATTAGAGTGGTGCTGGGAAAGCACAGCAGGTCAGGCAGCATCCGAGGAGCAGGAAAATCGATGTTTCGGGCAAAAGTCCTTCATCAGGAATTTGACACAGTGAGACTTTGGTGGGAAATTTTAGAGCGTAATTCAGAGTGAATCACACAGCAATGGATCTGCAGGAGTCAGATGTCAGCCCAGATCAGTCAAGGACAGCAGACCTTCTTCCTTGATGGTGCATCCAAGGACTCATTGGGACCTTCCTCAGCTACACAACTGCTTTACCAACCCCAGCCATTTTTAAAGACAATTCAAATTGAGGGGAAGTGATGGTCTAGTGGTATTATCACTGAACTACTCACCCAGAGTTCACAAGTAATATTCTGCTGACCTGGGCTTAAATCTGGCAGCTGTGGAATTCTAATTCAATAAAAATCTGGAATTAAGAGTCTAATGATGACCATGAAACCAGTGTTGCTTGTTGGGGGAGAAAAATCATCTGGTTCATGAATATCCTTCAGAGAAGGGAACTGCTGACTTAGAGACCTGGTCTGACTTACACGTGACTCTGACTCACACCAATATGGTTGACTCTTAACTTCCGTCTGGATAATTAGGGATGACCAATAAATGCTGGTCTAGCCAGTGGCACCCACATCCCATGAATGAATAAAACAAAATTATTAAACTGCCATTGAAGCATTATTAATCCAGACCTATGAATTACTGAACCAGTAAAATAACCATTGTCTTACTACAGACCCAGAACTCAGAGTTTCCACTCACCTCCTTGAGGGAAGAACTGGGAATAAATCTGTTTAAATGTCTCTTCATTAACAACACCACTGGGACACTCCTGGCAGCAAGGGACACAAGTAAATATCAAATTCAGTTGCAATCTGTACAGAGCATTGATCAAACAGTTATGATTTCAACACGGCATGGTGGCTCAGTGGTTAGCACTGCTGCCTTATGGCGCCAGGAGCCCAGGTTCAATTCCAGCCTTAGGCGACTGTCTGTGTGGAGTTTGCATGTTCTCCCTGTGTCTGCGTGGGTCACCTCCAGGTGCTCCAGTTTCCTCCCACAGTCAAAAGGTTAGGTGGATTGGCCATGCTAAATCCCCTATACTGATCAGGGATATAGGTTAGGTGCATTAGTCAGGGCAAATGTAAAGTAATAGGGTAGGCAATTGGGTCTGCATGGGATACTCTTCGGAGGTTCAGTGTGGACATGTTGGGCCAAATGGCCTGGTTCCACACTAAAGGAACTCTATGATAATAAAGATCTAGGTTTATGTACTATAGTTGATGTGGGACACTTGAAGAGGTGAGTCATGTAACACTAGTGAGTCAATAGGCTCAGGAGCTTGTTCAGATTGTGCTTTGCAGAATGTACAATTTTGGAATAAAGCCTCCCTGTCTGAGGGTTGCAACAAACAATGAGTGTGTATGTTCTTTAGTTCTGACTGGAGCTTAAAAACTACCCAGTACAGAATACTAACTAGGTTCTTTAGCTGGAGAACAAGTATGTGAACACTGACATTTAGTGCACAGTCAAATTAGGAGAAAACTTGCATTTCTGCGCAGCCTCTCAACATCACTTGACAGACAATGAAATTCATTTGAAATAAGGTTTCTGCTGTAATGTGGGAAATATGGCGGCCCCTTTGAGCACAGCAGGCTCCCGCAAGCAGGTATGAGACAGGCATAAGATCATGTGATCTTGATTCAGGGGCTAAATATTGCCCTGGACACCGGGAGCAACACCCCACACTTGTCTTTGAAATAGGGGCAATTTAATCTCCCACATCCACCTCCGAGAACAGACAGGTTCTCAGTTTATTGTTTCATGCTAAAGGTGGTATCCCTGACAGGGTGGCAATCACTCAGCACTACACTAGAGGCCTGAATGATGTCCACAAGCCCCTGGAGTTGGACTTGAACCCACAACCCTCTGACCCGGTGTGTGTACAGTGAGTGGTCTGTGGTTAGCCACCACGTGGAACAGCTACTGCCTCGTTTTAATCCACCCAAGAACTCACAGTTTTGAAGCCCCGATAGAGGACCTGGAGTTCTTTCTTGGTGAACTTCGTTTGCCCTTGAAGCTGTTCCAGGCCTTCAGGTCGGTGACACACTGTGGATGGTTCAAATTCATCCTCAATGCTGTCTGGATGGATAAAGAGGGAGAGACAAAGAAACAAAGTTAGAGATGAAGCTTTCCTAATGGGTGCCAAGTTAACTGGGAAAATGGATGGATAATGGATAAATGAATGATCATTGTCAACTCAAGTGCTAATTCAAATGAAAAGGTTGTAATCCCAGGGTCTCAGTGAGGTAATGGAATCATCAAGAGATATATCACTGAGTGAGACCATTTGGCACATCATGTCCTGTGCTAGCCCTTTGATAGGGCCACCTGAGTAGTTATACACCTTTCCTCTTTCTCCATAATTCTGTAATTTTCTCTTCAACATTTATTCAATCCACTTTTGGAAATGAATCTGCATCACTGTCCTTCAGGCAGTGCGTTCCAGATCAAAACAATAAAAATTCTCATCTTCCCCTTTCTAATTAGCCAATTGTTTTCATTTTGTATCCTCTAGTCTCCTACAGTTTCTCTTCATTAATTTTCCCAAAACCATTCATTATTTTGAACACCTCTATATTGAATTTCCGTTTCACCTTCTCTACTGTAAGGACCGTGATCCCGGCTTCTTCAATCTCTCCACATGAACTGAAGTTCCACACCCCTGCTATCTCTGTACCTTTGTCAAGATCCTGAAAATCTTATATTTCACTTCATTCCCTGGTATATTTGAAACAAGCCTCTCTTGGGATCAGCAGTGGAGAATGTGTGTTTGCTAAGGTGCTCATGACATCTTTGGGAGAAAGATGTTTTGAAAATATTGTTTGGTATCACTCATGAAATTACACATTTGAAAGCTGGCAACTGGACAAGTAGCATCTGGTATTTACAATTCAAGTTTTGAGCTCTGAAGTAACAAGCAATGTTGTTTCCTCAATAAGTCATTCAATAGATGCATTGCCTAAAACACAACAACCAATAAGATCCCAGATCCAAGCCCAGTCGGTGCTGGGTCAACCAATCTCATCAGCAGCCCACTCTGTGCCTTCAGGTCACTGGGAAGGAGAGGGGAGGAAACTAACCAAGGAATCGACGGGCTGAACAGCCTTCTCTTGAGGCATGATAGTCTGCAATTCTATGAAATGAGCACACCCACGGGTGGCATCAGAGATCTTGCACAGAAAGTGTACCCAATCTGTGAGGGTAGCCACAGAACTGTGATCACATCACTGCTCCTGGGACTATCTGGACTTTGTGCAGTAAATGGCTTATCTCCTTACTACCCAAAGCCTCAACACCATTTGCAACTTGTGAGTGTGACAAAGAGGTCAACTATCTCCCTTTGACACTCGACTGCATCCTCGTCTCCCAGCATCAACATTGAGCAGATAGACACTGGCAGCAGCTACATGAGCAGCTCAGAGGCTGGGAATTTCGCAGTGAGTAACTCGCCTCCTGACCTCCCAAAGCCTGACCACCATCTACACGACACAAGTCAGGAGTGTGATAGTAGAGTGAAGTGCCACTCTGGACGTAACAGCTGAGAAGCTTGTCGATATCCAGGACAAAGCAACGCAATAATTAACAACCCATCCACCACCTTAACCAGTCCCTGCTTCCACCGTCTGTACTCAGCAGCAGCAGTGTGTACCATGCCCAGCAATTTGCTGTTGCCTTCAACAACACCTTCCAAACCTATGATCTCTACCAACTAAAATGGCAAAGGCAGCAGATACAAGGCAACACCACCACCTGCAAGTTCCCCTCCAAGCCACTCACCGTCCTGACTTGGAAATATATCACCATTCCTTCAGTGTCGCTGGGTCAGAATGTATTTTTTATTCACTCGTGCGATTTGGGCATCTCTGGCATTATTGCTCATCACTAGTTTCCCTTGGATTTTAATCCAAAAGAAAATCCTGGAACTCCCTCCATTATGCAACTGTTGGGCTCCCCACATTAAATGGTTTGCAAGAAGGTAACTCACTATCACCTACTCCAGAGCAGTTACAGATGGGCAACAAATGTTGGCCCAGTAACTGATGCTGAAAATGTGTTGCTGGAAAAGCGCAGCAGGTCAGGCAGCATCAAAGGAGCAGGAGAATCAACGTTTCGGGCATGAGCCCTTCTTCAGGAAGTGAGGACTCCAGCATCTGCAGTCCTCACTTTCTCCTTCCAGTAGCTGATGCCCACATCCTGTTAAAGAATAAATTAAAATGGGAAAAACTAGCATCATTGTAATGAGAGGAATGATGAGGGAGACAAAATCTTTCATCGCTGTCTCTTAACACCAGTCATCCTGCCTATCTTCATCTGACAACCTGCCCCATTCATTGGTACACAGGAGGGTCAGGTGGGGACTGTATAGTCCTGGAAACTGCTCAATAGAGACCATACAATTACTCCAGAGGACAACTCCCAGAGCTTCAACCCATTTCATACAAGAATGAAGACCCTTTCACTTAACAGCAGGACTGAGGGAATGTTCTGGACCTTCTGTAGAGGTTAGGAATAAAAACACCAAGTGTAAATGTAAAATGGGATGGGAATGTGGAACTAATTTTGGAAGGTGAGTGAGCCATGATGACTGAGGAGATAACCAACATGAATGGAGGTGGAGATTGAAGGAAACCACACCATTCTTCAGTGGGATCCTGATTGGCCTCATGGGACCCTGATTTTAATTAGGGCTTTTTGAGCCTGGACTTTCCCGTTTGGATTTAAGGTTGAGTATCTGCGGAGAACTTGTCCCACCTATAAGCTTTTGCACTGAGAGCACCCAATTCTTGAATCCCTGGGTGATATCCAGGTGGGTATTGAGATGCCTTCTGAAATGCCCCTTCTCCACTTGAGATACAAAACACTGATGAGAACCCAATAGAATATAGGAGGTCCCCAATTTATAAATGTCTGACTTACAAATGCTCATATTTAGGAGCCATCCTATACAGTGGTGTATTTTAAATATCGAATGTTTCCTGCACTTGCAGATGGCTGCTTTATATTGTCCTGCATTGAATTTGGCTTGTGAATATTGGATTCTCATCAGTACTTTGTATGTCAAGGGGAGAAGGGGCATTTCAGATGGCATCTCAGCATCCACCTGTATATCAATCTCTCCTCTCGCTGAGGTGTGGTGCTGCTCAGGCTAAACCACCACCAGTCGTCTCTCTCTTTCTAATGAGAGAGCAGGCCTATGGTTTTATCAGATTATTTCGACTTTACCTTTACTCCAGAGGTGCACCAGTGGATCGGTACTGAGGGAATACCACATTATCAGAGGGTCAATGCTGCAGGAGCACCAAATTCTTAGAGGATCAGTTCTGAGGGAGAACTTCACTGTCAGAAGACCAATACTGAGGGAGTGCCTCCTGTTGGAAGGTCAGTACTAAGTGAGTGCTGCACCGTCAGAGGGTCAGAACTGAGGGAGTGCTGTACTGTTGGAGCATCAATACTGAGGGAGTGCTGCACTGTTGAACGGTCAGTACTGAGCGAGTGCTGCACTGTCAGAGAGTCAGTGCTGAGGGAGAGCTGCACTGCCAGAGAGTCAGTGCTGAGGGAGTGCTGCACTGTCGGAGGGTCAGCACTGAGGGAGTGCTGCACTGTCGGAGGGTCAGCACTGAGGGAGTGCTGCACTGTCGGAAGGTCAGCACTGAGGGAGTGCTGCACTGTCGGAGGGTCCGCACTGAGGGAGTGCTGCACTGACAGAGGGTCAGCACTGAGGGAGTGCTGCACTGCTGGAGGGTCAGTACTGAGGGAGTGCTACACTGCCTGAGGGTCAGCACTGAGGGAGTGCTGCACTGTTGGCGGGTCAGCACTGAGGGAGTGCTGCACTATTGAATGTTAAGACTGAGGAAGTGCTACACTGCCTGAGGGTCAGCACTGAGGGAGTGCTGCACTGTTGGCGGGTCAGCACTGAGGGAGTGCTGCACTATTGAATGTTAAGACTGAGGAAGTGCTGCACTGTTGGAGGGCCAGCATTGAGGGAGTGCTGCATTGTCAAAGTGTCAGTTCTGAAGGAGCACTGCACTGTCTGATGGTCAGTACTGAGAGAGTACCATATTGTAAAAAGGGTCAGTGTTGTGGGAGTGTCGCACTGTCAGAGGGTCGATGCTGAGGATGGTCTACATTATTGGAGCTGTCGTCTTTAAGTTATTGTTCCAAATCCTCTGTCCTTCCTATTTTGAAGAGTGAGGGAGTTCTCCCTGGCATCCTGGGACCAATATTCATCCCTCAACCAACATAATTCAAACAGATTAATCTGTTCACTACCACATGATTGCTTTTCCATGTGGTCTTGCTGTGCACTAACTCACCACCACTTCCCCTTACATTGCAACTGTAACTATACTTCAAAACTACTGCATTGGCTGGAAAGCACTTTGGGAATGACCTTAAGCCGTGAAAGGCACTACATAAATGCAAATCTATTTGACTGTGGGTTGCAATCTGTCCACTTTGCAAACCCATTGGAGAGATATTCGAACTGTAAAATAGGAGTGTGAAGACATCCATTAGAGCAGGAGCAGAAATGAAAGGAATGTGTGAGACAAAAGGGTTTAGGCTTCTCTCACTGGGACTGAGAGTATTAAAGGGATGATGTATTGGAGCTTCTTAGACCAATGAAGGACTTTGAGGTAGTGCATGATATTTGGCTGGTTTAGTGATTGGATAACAAAGAGACATGGTCTGAACAGTTAGCAGTAGATGAATGAAAAGGGAGGTTAATAATCACATTGTCACTGAGACAATGAAAAAAAAATCCTTAACACTGCACATGGACTATAATTTTATTTTAATGGTTCAGCTCGAGAGAAAGAACCAGAACAGTGGACTGAGTGGCCTCCTCTTCTGTCATGACATCACAAGAACATAAGAAAGAGGAGCATGAGTAGGCCATTTGGCCCATCAAGCCTGCACCATCATTCATTAGGATTGTGGCTGGTCTTGAGCTTCAACCTCTGCCTTCCCATGTGGTCTCTGCTTCCCTCAAATACATGAGAGAAATCCAGGACAACCTCTGACATACGGAATTCCAGAGAAGCGCAACTCTATAGGTGGAGTAATTTCTCTTCTTCTATGTCCTCTATCCAGAGACTACTCCCATCCCACCACAGTTTGGATTCCTCGACCAGCAGAAACAGTCTCCGTTTCAACCATGTCAAACCCTTTCAGAATCGTTCATGGTTCACTTAAACCACCTCTCATTTTTCTCACCTCCAGAGGATGTCGGTCCAATCCACTCATTATAGAACAAACCTCCCCACCCCTCCAATCCCAGGGTTAAAACTAGTGAACTTTCACTGTACCAACCCCCTCCAACATGAGTGCATCTTTCTTCAACGCTGAAGATCAAAGCTGCACACAGTGTGATCTCAGTGAATTGCTTTGTCTCTGTGCCCTTGAAATTAAAAGCCCTCATGGAGTGACCTTGATGACTCTGTGAACAAACAGTACGGGATATTACATAGAACTTGTTTGGTATAGGAGGATTGGGAGGAAGCAAATTTAAAACAAGCAGAGAAACAACAAATTGGAAGCTGCTCACAGGATGAACCTAATTTCTCAGAGAGTAAGGAACATTTGAGAAACACTGCCTTGCAGGAAACGGGAAGGTTGGGAGTATCGGAGAACCTTGGGAAACATCTGGATCCTGCAGTGCAAAAACCTGGAACATACAAGGGCTGAGTGTCTTTTCCTGGTTTAATGCTTGCTCTCCATTGCGCAGTCTTAGCAAGTCCCAAATGAAAACACCATAATTCAATGTTTATTTCAATACACCACAATGTTCTGAAATGCCAAACTATCTTGATTTCTTCATTACATTTAGAAAAAAAGTCAAACACAAAAGCGTTCTCTGTGTTCTCCAAGATTTTACATTTGCTCGCTAACTTGACAGAATCACGTGGTTTTCTCCCCCACCATTCTGTGAGGGAGGTACCAGATCTAATGGATTCAGTTTTCCAATAGGCCACAGCAGGATTGAAGTCACAACTTCTGGCTTGATCCAAACTGGCTTTGCCCATTCTATAGCAGAATCTGTCACAAGTGACCCTGGCTGTTTGGCTGACAGCAACTTGCTGAGGAGGTGCAGTTACTGTTGTCACAGTGAGAGGCAAGACACAGCAAGATAATTGTTCTCAGCAAGATTCCACATAGAGTTGACACAGTTGGAAACCCTTCAGAGGCCAGGAATACTGGGGTTACTGAAGGGCCTCAGGTGAGATGTTAAACTGAAGTCCTAGCAACTCTTTCAGATGACTGTAAACAATCCAACAACATTTGAGTTCCAAGAAAGATCATCCCAGATTTGAAACATTAAGACCATAAGAACATTATTAATAGAAATAGGAGTAGGCTGTTCAACCCTTGAGCCTGCTCCACCATCCAATATGATCATGGCTGATCCAACATTGTGTTTCCCCATAACCTTTGATTCCCCGACTGATCAATAATCTCTCTCAGCCTTAAGTGTATACAAGGACTCTGCCACCACAGCTCTCTGTGGCAATGTGTTCCATTGACTCACAACCCCCTGAGAGAAGAAATTCCTTCTTATCTCAGTCATAAATTGGTGCCCCTTTATTCTGAGCCTATGTCCTCTGGTCCTAGACTCTCCCATGAGGGGAAACATCCTCTCAGCATTTATCCTGTCAAGCCCCTTAAGAATCCCAAATGTTTCAATCAGATCACATCTTGAACTTCAAACCTCTAGTGAATAGAGTCTCAACCTGTTTAACCTTTGCTCATAACAACAATGCCTCCATACTCTGTTGACTTGATTTCTTTCTCTACAGATACTGACAGAGTTTTTTCAGCACTTTCTGGTTGCACTCCTTTTTTATAACATAGTTCCCTTTGAAATAAAGGCCATTGGCTTTCTTCACAACCTGCTGAACTTGGATGCTAGTTAACTGAATCAATGCATGAGAACCCTCAAATCCCTATGTGCTCTGGCTTTCTGCTGTTTTCTCCATTTAAATAATATTCAGTTCCTGTATTCTTCCTGCTGAAGTGCATAACCTCACATTTCCACATATAATATTCTATCTTTCAAGTCTTTGCCCATACGTTTAATCTGTCTATATCCTTCTGCAGTCTCTTTGTGTCATACTCATTACTTGCCTTCCCATCTGACTGTGTTATGCACAAACCTGGCTGTCATACATTCACTTTCTTCATTCAAGTATATATTGTCAATAATTTGGCCCCACCACCGATCCATGTGGCATTCCACTTGGTTGCCATCCTGAATATGCTGCTTTTACCCCAACCTAACTCTCTATCTATTAATGAGCCAATCCATAACACTACCTTTAACACATTGGGTTCTTAAAAAAAATGAAAGAACTGTGGATGCTGTCAATCTGAAACAAAAACAGAAATCGCTGGAGAAGCTCAGCAGATCTGGCAGCATCTGTGAAGAGAAAGCAGAATTAACGTATCGGGTCCAGTGAAATGCTTACTAAATCGTTCCTCACTAACTTGATTGAGTTTTTTTGAAGAAGTAAGGAAGAGGATTGAAGAGGGTAAAGTAACGGACATGATCTACAAGACGTTCGACAAGGTTCCTCATGGTAGACTGGTCAGCAAGGTTAGTTCTCATGGAATACTAGGAGAACTAGCCATTTGGATATAGAACTGGCTTGAAGGTAGAAACAGAAGGTGGTGGTGGTGGAGGGTTGCTTTCAGACTGTAGGTCTGTGACCAGTGGTGTGCCACAAGGATCGGTGTTGGGTCCACTGCTTTTCGACATTTAAAGAGGTATAGTTAGTAAGTTTGCAGATGACACCAAAATTGGAGGTGTAGTGGACAGTGAAGAAGATTACCTCAGAGTACAATGGGATTTGATCAGATGGGCCAATGGAGTGGCAGATGAAGCTGAATTTAGCTAAATGTGAGGTGCTGCAGTTTGGAAAGGCAAATCAGGACAGGTCTTATCCACTTAATGGTAAAGTCCTGGGGAGTGTTGCTGAACAATGAAACCTTGAAGTGCAGGTGCATAGTTCCTTGAAAGTGGAGTCCGGGTAGACAGGATAGTGAAGAAGGCATTTGGTAAGCTTGCCTTTATTGGTCAGTACATTGAGTATAGGAGTTGAGAGATCATGTTGCAGCTGTACAGGACATTGGTTAGGACATGTTTGCAATACTGTGTGCAATTCTGGTCTCCCTCTATACGGAGGATATTGTGAAACTTGAAAGGGTTCAGAAAAGATTTACAAGGATGTTGCTAGAGTTGGAGGGTTTGAGCTATATGAAGAGACTGAATAGGCTGGAGCTATTTTCTCTGGAGTGTCGGAGGCTGAGGGGTGGCCTTATAGAGGTTCATAAAATCATGAGGGGTGTGGATAGGGTGAATAGGCAATGTCTTTTCCCCGGGGTTCGGGAATACAAAACTAGAGGGCATAGATGTAAGGTGAGAGGGGAAAGATATAAAAGGAACCTAAGGGGCAACATTTTCATAGAGGGGATGGTGTGTGTATGGAATGAGCTGCCAGGGGAAGTAGTGGAGGCTGGTACAATTGCAACAATTAAAAGGCATCTGGATGGGTATATGAATAGGAAGGGTTTAGAGGGATATGGATCAAATGCTGGTAAATGGGACTAAATTTATCTGAGATATCTGGTTGGGCATGGACAAGTTAGACTAAAGGTTCTGTTTCAATGCTGTACATCACTATGACTCTGTGACTCTATTACCTGTTCTGAAGAAGGGTCACTGGATCCAAAATGTTAACCATAGGCTTTTCTTTTGTTAAGTAGCTAAACCTTTCTGAAAATCCAAACATATACATCTACTGGTTCCCCTTTATTTATTTCTATTTGTTACTTTCCCAGAAAACTCTAATACATTTGTCAGCCATGATTCATGAAGCCATCTCGACTCTTCTTGATTATATTGTGTTTTTAAATGCTCTGAATGCATTTTCATGGTTGTAACATGATGTTATTAATGAGAAAAACTGAGGAGAAAGGAGACTAGGTACAAGAGTAGAATATTCAGTCCCTCAAACCTGTTCTGCTATTTAATTTGAATGGTGGATACTAATTTATCTAAACCTCATCCAGTTGCCTTAGTTACCCATGGAAGTACCTGTTCTGATCAGCAGTGCATGAGTTGATACCCCTGTCATGTCCTTTATGAGTTTGAGGAGGTGAAGTCAGGAACCCCCCAAGAATTGGTCTCATTCTCCCACCTGGCTACCAAACGCCACCCTCCGTTTCCCAGCAGATGGCCCTGGAGAGTCCAGCTGGTGTTGGCATTTAGTATACTGAATTTAGCAAAATAGTTTCTGAAAGAATCTCACTTTGTTCCAGAGAGGACATCTCCACCTGTCATCTTTAAGATCAATTAAAGGTGCAGATTTGAACCAACTGATCACGGAATGGATTTAAGATCCAGGAAAATCCATTGGCCCATTAGTCATATTGATTCACCTTAACATCAGCTGCCCACCACTGACCTTATTTTTCAATCCCTCCTCTTTCCAGTCAGTTTTCAATTCCATTCAACTCACCTCCTCAGTAACTTATAATAGAAGGTCATTATTTGTGGGATAGAACTGTTTCACTTCCTTTCTTCTCAGCATTCTCAGTCCCCTTTCAACACGTTGAAAACTTCATTGAGGTCAGCACAAGGACTCCTCCTTTCCAAACTTGTCATTTAGAATCCTTACAGTGTGGAAACAGGTCCTTCAGCTCAGCAAGTCCACACCAACCCTCTGAAGAGTAACCCAGCCAGACCCATTCCCTTATTTCTCTGCATCTCCCCTGACTAATGCACCTATCACTAAGGGCAATTGTGCATGGCCAATCCACCTAATGTGCACATCTTTGGATTGTGGGAGGCAACACACGCAGAATGTGCAAACTCCACACACAGTTGCACAAGGCTGGAATTGAACCCAGGTCCCTGGCACTGTGAGGCTGACAGTGCTAACCACTGTACCACCATGTCACCCCATGTCTTACAATTTCATTCTTGGAAGGGCTACTGGCCATTTATTGCCCATTGGGAGGAGATGTCGGTGTAAGGGTGACATCACTGGGCTAGTAATCCTGAGCCACAGGTTAGTGTTCTGGAGTCCTGGGTTCAAATCCCACCATGGCAATTAATGATGGACAAAGGAAAAATGCTAATCTATTCAGCAACGCTATGGATAAAAAAAAAGTCTGAGTGCTGGTGGGAATTCCTCCCCAGGTTGAGGTGATATGATCAAATGGTTTGCTTGGCCATTTCAGAGGGCAGTCAAGGGTCAATGTTTGCGGTTTAAATCCGGAATCACGTATAATCCAAAAGGGTAAGGTTATTAAGCTTCCTCTGCAATCTATCATTTAGGAGACAAGTGAACCAGTGGTATTTGAATGATCATTGGTAGTATCATGGTCACTTTCCCCACTACTGCATTTTTATTTCTATTTCTGACGAAAGGCCACTGATATCAAATACTAACTCTCTTTCTCCCTCTCCACAGATGCTGCCTGACCTCCTGAGGTTCCTGATAAATTATGTTCTTATTCTATGCTTTTGAAACTAAATTCAAATTCTCAAGCTGCTGATGAGTCAATCAGAAATATCACACTCAGAGTTGTTACAATGCAGTAAGAGGCCATTTGGCCCATGGCATTAGGTAGCCTTTTTCCTCGGATGGTGATGGCTAGCATGAGGGGAGATAGCTTCAAACTGAGGAGTGTTAAATATAGGACAGATGTCAGAGGTAGGTTCTTTACTCAGAGAGTAGTAAGTGTGTGGAATGCCCTGCCTCCAACAGTAGTAGTCTTGCCAACTTTAAGGGCATTTAAATGGTCATTGGATAGGCATATGGACGAGAATGGAATAGTGTAGGTTCGATGGGCTTCAGATTGGTTTTACAGGTCAGTGCAACATTGAGGGCCGAAGGGCCTGTACTGCGCTGTAATGTTCTATGTACTATGTACTGTGTATCTGCACTGGATCTCCGAATGAACAATTCACCTTGTTTCATTCCATCACTTTCTACCCTGCACATTCTTCCTTTTGAGGGAATAGTTTAATTTCCCATTCACTGCTTCAGTTGAACCTGCCTACTCCACACTGTCAGACAAAGCATTCCAAATCCTAATCACTCAAGTGAACCTACTTCCTCCACTGCCTCAGACAGTATAACCTAGACCCTAACCACTCAAGTGAACCTGCCTCCACAAAACACTCTCAGACAGTACATTCCAGACCTGGATGTGATGAGACTCGTAGTCTCTGGATTAGTCGTCCTTACCTCAGAATGTGTATAACGGAAGAACTACACCACTCTATCTTAAAATCCCAATAATAGCCAAAGTCGATAACATTTTCTGCGTAATTAATTGCTTTTAGTATTCATTAATGTCTTAATTGAATTCCAGACTAACACTATTGTGACAATACTGTTTTCATTCAGTTCAAGATAATGCACCTGAGACTTTCTGGTGATTGGTACCATTGATGACTGTATTTAGAGACACCACTAAATCCCAGTCAGAATGGAGGTGACTGAGTATATCCCTTGACAATCAGATCTGAAGATCCCATCACTGTAAGTGACTGTGGTTCATTTTATGTGCATAATTTGTAGTGTGCAATTATTCTCCACTTCCTTCCTAACATGTGGGGCTCTCCACAGATTAAGACATTAATTCTATTTAGTAATGCTCTAAGGGAGTCTTTTTAAGTAGATTCTGTAGACTGCTGTAGTTGGTCTTTACAAGTAGACTCTGTAGACTGTTTCCTCCAGTGGGTTCTATAAACAGGCACTGTTTGCTGAGTGCTGCCCTGCCCTGCCCTGCTCTGCCTGGATCCAGCTAGGGTGCTGGAGACACTGCCCATGGAGAGCCCAGGGGTATTAATGACACCGGGGCAAATCAATGAAAGAATGCACTGAGCGAATTCAGAGAAGATTAAAAAAACACAACAGCATCATCATTATACACAAAAAGTCATGAGAAGAAGGTGGAGAGAAGGTTTCACTTGCATTCACTGAGTGAGGGGACCAGCCTAGGCCGACAGCAAGGTAAGATTTTCAGGAAACGTTGCTTTAGTGCTTTAGTGCTGTGACGAGGCTGGTTGCCTGAAAGTCATCAAAAAAATAACAATAAAATTAACCAAAAAAATAAAGAAAATTTACCCCTCCTCCCACCACCACACTTTTTGTTTAAATCAGAAATTTCAATCTTCTGTGAGATTTTGTTAATTGAGAAACTTGTCCACTAGCTTTTCAAAGATCTTGGGATTTATTCTACAGGAAAGAGATGAATCGTGCAGCTATTGTGGTGTTCAGTTATTTCAAAGGTACCAGGGGATGCTACATTACTCAGGGTCAGTTTCAGATCTGGATGGGATTGGAGATGGTGAACTGCTGACTCAGCACTCTCCCCTTTGAGGTCACTGTTCTGATTGGACAAATTCCACAAAAGGTTCTTAACCACTTTGATGATTTGGAAGCTGGCAGGAGATCACAGCCTCACATCAATGGTGTGGAGGTGCTGGTGTTGAATTGGGTTGGACAGGCTCAAAAAATGCACAGCTCCTGGTTATAGTCCAAGAGGTTTATTTGAAAACACAAACTTTCAGAGCTTCACTCCTTCTTCAGGTGCAAGTGAGAAGCTCTGAAAGCTTGTGTTTTCAAATATACTTGTTGGATTATAACCTGGGATCACATCAATGGTGAAGCTTCCTTTCACCTTTTGCAGAGGATCGTTATTGTGTGTGTGTGTATGTGTGAGAGAGAAAGAGTGGGTGTGTGTGAGTGTGAGTGAGTGAATGTGTGTGTGAAAGAGAGAGAGAGAGAGTGTGTCCGCATGAGAGTGTGTATGAGAATGTGTCTGTGTGAGAATGTTTGTGTGTGTGAATATGTGTAAGAATGTGTGTGTGTGTGTGTCAGTGAGAGAATGTCCAAGTGAGAATGTGTCTGTGTCTGTGTGTGTGTGTGAGAGATAGAGAGAGAGAGAATGTGTCTGTGTGAGAGTGTGTGTATGAATATGTGAGAGTGTATGTATGAGAATGTGTGTGTATGAGAGAGGGAATGTGTCGATTTAATTGGGGAGGGGAAATTGCAATGTTATTAAGCAGGAACTGGAGCGCATAAATTGGGAACAGATGTTCTCAGGAAAATTCATGACAGAAATGTGGAGACTGTTTAGGGGGCACTTGCTGATATTGCTGGATAGCTTTGTCCCACAGAGGTAGGGAAGGGATGGTAGGGTGAAAGAACCTTGGGTGATAGGGATGTAGAACATCTACTCAAGAGAAAGAAGGAAGATTACTTAATTTTATGGAGGCAAGGATCAGACAGGACTCTGGAGGCTTACAAGGTAGCCAGGAAGGAACTGAAGAAATGACTTAGGAGAGCTGGGAGGGGGCATCAGAAAGCTTTAGCGGGTAGGATTAAGGAAAATCCTAAGGCATTCTACACTTATGTCAGGAACGAGGATGGCCAGATTGAGGGTAGGGCCGATATGGGACAGTGGAGGGAACTTGTGCCTGGAGTTGGAGGAAGTAGGGGAGGTCCTTAATTAATACTTTGCTTCAGTATTCATTAGTGAGAGGGACCTTGTCGTTTGTGAGGGCAGTGTGAAACAGCCTGATATGCTCAAACAGGTTGATGCTAAGAAGAAGGATGTGCTGAAAACTTTGAAAAACATAAGTATAGATAGGTTCCCTGGGCAAGACGGGATATATCCATAGTAACTACAGGAAACAAGGGAAGAGATTGGCGATGATCGTTGCGTCCTCACTGTCCATTGGACTAGTGCCAGATGATTGAGGGTGGCAAATGTTATTCCCTTGTTCAATAAATGGAATAGGGATAATCCAAGGAATTACAGACCAGTCTGTCTTACATATGTGGTGGGCAAATTATTGGAGAGGATTCTGAGAGACAGGATTTATGATTACTTGGAAAACCATAGTTTGATTAGAGATAGTGATTCATTTTGGAAGATCGAATTTGAATGCAGAGTACAGGGTTAAAGGCAGGATTCTTGGCAGTATGGAGGAACAGAGAGATCTTGAAGTCCATATCTATAAATCCCTCAAAGTTGCCACCCAAGTTGATAGAGTTGTTTAGAAGGCATATGGTGTGTTGGCTTTCATTAGCAGCAGGGTTGAGTTTAAGAGCCACGAGATTATGCTGCAGCTCTCTAGAGCCCTGGTTAGTCCACACTTGGAATACTGCATTCAGTTCTGGTCACTTCATTATAGGAAGGATGTGGAAATTGTAGAGAGAGTGCAGAGGAGATTTACCAGGATGCTGCCTGGACTAGAGGGCATGTCTTATGAGGAAAGGTTGAGGGAGCTAAGGCTTTTCTCATTGGAGCGAAGAAGGGTGAGAGGCGACTTGATAGAGGTGTATAAGATGATGAGAGACATAGATAGAGTGGATAGTCAGTGAATTTTTCCCAGGGCAGAAATGGCTATCATGAGGGGGCATACATTTAAGGTGATTGGAGGAAGGTTTTGGGGAGATGTCAGAGGTTGGTTCTTTACATTGAGAGTGGTGGGTGTGTGGGGTGCATTGCCAGCGGTGGTGAACCAAATACATTAGGGACATTTAAGCAACTCTTAGATAGGCACATGGATAACAGTGAAATGAAGGGTATGTAGTTCAGTTTGATCTTAGAGTAGGATAAAGATCAACATCACATCAAGGGCCGAAGAGCCTACACGGGTGTGTGTGTGTGTCTGTCTGTGTGTCTGTCTGTCTGTCTGTGTGAGAGTATGTGAGAATGTGTCTGTGTGAGAGTGAGTGTGTGTGAATGTGTGTGTGGGAGTATATGTGTGAGAGTGAGCGTGTGTGAATGTGTGCGTGGGAGTGTATGTGTGAGAGTGAGTGTGTGTGAATATGTGCGTGGGAGTGTATGTGTGAGTGTGAGTGGGTGTATTTACTGTATGAGAGTGAGAGAGTGTGAGAGTATGTCCATGTGAGTGTCTCTGTGTGTGCATGTAGAGAGCGTGTATTACGAGAGAGAGTGTATGTACGAGAGAGAATATGTACAAGAGAGTGTATGTGTTAGAGAGAAAGTGTGCATGAGATAGAGCGTGTGTATGACAGTTTGCAAGAGAGACTGCATGTGTGAGACATAGTGTGCACACAACAGCATATGTGTATGAGAGTGTGTGTGTATATGAGAGTGTGTGTGTGTGCAAGAGAGGGAGTATGTGATTAAGAGAGCTTGTGTGTGTGTGCGCACACACAAGAAAGAGAGTGTGCATTAGAGAGCGCATGCATTAGAGCAAGTATGTGTTCGTGTGCACAAAAGGCTGTATATGCGCATGTATGCAGGTGCGTGCAAGAGACTGTGAATGTGTGCATGATGTGCATGGGAGACTGTGTGTACTTGACAGAGAATGTGTGAGAGAGGAATGTGTGTGAGAGAGAGAGTGTGTGCATTTGAGAGGGAGTGTGTTTGTAAGGGAGAGAGAGAGATGTACGTGTTTACAAGTGAGAGAGAGATGTACGTGTTTACAAGTGTGTATTTGTGTTTATGAGTATGAATGTAAGTTGGTGTGCCTGTGCTTTGGTGTGTGAGAATGTGTGCACACGTATGTGGCTGTGTATGGGCATGTGTATGTGGATGTGTGTGTATATGTGACAGCGTGTGATAATGAGTGTTTGTGAACATGAGTGAGAAAGTGAGAGAATGTCTGTGTAAGAGTGTGACTGTGGTGCTTAGGGCTGGATATTAGCCCACGGTCAGATTGGGTGGGGGCTAGTCGTGGTCTAGAAGAAGGCATTTTCCACAGATGCTGTTGTATTTATCCTCAGATTCTGGTAACTCTCACTTTGCAGCCTGTGCTGGGTTAGGAACGTCAGCTGGGTAGGTTACTGGTACCATACTGTAACCAAGCAGATGATAGCAGACTGCGATGGATTGGGAAGTCTAGACAGAGGCACAAACATAGGGCCAAAGGGCTGGGAGATCAGAAATATATCCGAGAGATGGGATGGGAACAGTTGATGGCAGAGACAGGCAGGGGTAGATTAGGGATTGGAAAAGGCAAGGGGCTGTTTGAAGGATCAGGGTGGGGAGTGGAGTTGGGTCCCGGGTGGCCAATTGCATGGTTTAGGTGGAGCAAGTCACCTAGTTTAAAGGATATGTGGGAAGGCAGTTACCCTCCTGACTGCAAACACTGCTGCTTCTCCTGAACTGATGGCTTTTCTCAGGTCTGGTTTTGTTGAAATCTGGATTGAGAACTTTACTATTTTTATAACAGCTGACCCGAGCCCAACAACTAACAGGGTTCAAGAGTCTGGTAGACATGGAAGAGGGAATTTCTCATGTTTATAAATATCTTAATCAGGGTAATTCACCCCTTTACCTAGCAACTCATGATGGTCAGATGAGTGAGTTGCACTTTCCCAGCCTGGGAGCAGTGGCAAGGCTTAGGGGCTTGGAAAGTGTGGTCCTAGGATCCTTGTTGCAATGAATTTTGTAAATGGTACACACAGCTGCTACTGTGCGTCAGTGATAGAGTGACTGAATGTCATGCCAATTAAGCAGGCTGCTTTGTCCTGGGTGGTGTCAAGTCTTTTGAGTGCTCTTGGAGATGCATCCATTAGGAAGGTGAGGATTATTCCGTCACACTCCTGACTTGTGCCTTACAGAATGTTGATAGGCTTTGGCGAGACAGGAGGTGCAGGATTTTTAACCTCTGACCTGCTTTTGTAGCCACAATATTTAAATGGCTGGTCAACTTTAGAAGACAGCAGGGGTCAATCACACAGAATAAGGCAGTGTCAGGAATTCAGGTTCGTGAAGCAGCTCAGTAACGGCCTGAGATAATGAACTCAGTTTCACAACTTGCCCTGGTTGAATTCCCAGTTCAAAATTCTGTTTCAATACAGCCCCATTACCCAGAACATACAGATATGGGGCTGATCCCCCCAGGGTGCTGAGGACTGAGTGCTGTTACCATTCTACTTTGTGGTAGTGGGGAGAAGGCAATGGAAATCTTTGCTGTAAGGTCTGAGATGATTCTTACTTAACGCAAAACGCCCAAGATTATTGAAAGCCAGTGGACTGTGACAATCAACAATTGAAGAAACACTCACCACAACTTGTCTTTAAAGAACTAAATCCCAGTAAGTTCTCAATTTTGTTTTGTTTTATCACATCTTACACAGTCAGATTTTCTCCCCACCCTCTGGGAGCTGACTCCTTCCTGATGCAGGGTTCTTGGCTGGTGAGGGTGTGTGTGGGGTCTGTGTGGTGTGTGTCAATTCTCCAGGAACCCAATCATCCAGGTCTCATCAATCTAGAAGGCAAATGTGGTTGAGCTTTTCAGTAGCATACAGCATCACAGCCAGGCCCTGTCCCATCCCAGTGTTTGTGTTTGGTCATTTTCCCAGCAAGGCATGGTGGGTAGAGACACCAAGGGTCACTGTGTAGTGAGAACTTGGGCACAGCTCACTCTCTTGTCTAATCTAAGGAGGTTTCAGTGAGTAATGCTGACACTTCCCCAAGCTGGAATCTTCCTGTTCCTGGCAGATCAATCACATCTCGGAGGAGTTCTCAAGCTTCATCCATCCATGTTCCACTTGGATCAGAGAATCCCTACCATGGAGAAGCAGGCCATTCGGCCCAACAAGTCCACACCGACCCTCCATCAGCATCCCACCCTGACCAGGCACCCCTACACTATCCCTGTAACCGTGCATATCCCATGGCCGATCCACCTAGCCTGCACATTCCTGAACACTATGGGGCAATTTATTAATTAGAATTAATTAGAATCCCTATAGTGTGGAAACAGGCTATTTGGCCTAACAAGTGCACATCAACCCTCTGAAGAGTAACCCACCCAAACCCATTCCCCTATCCTATTGCTCTACATTACCCCTTATTAATTCACCTAAGCAATACATCCCTGGATGCTATGGGTAATTTAGCATGGCCAATCCACCTAACCTGCCCATCTTTGGACTGTGGGAGGAAACCAGAGCACCCAGAGGAATCCCACGCAGACAAAGGAAGAATGTGCAAACTCCTTGTGCTGGTACGGTGTTGCATAGTCCCCTCTCACCTTTCAGCGCAAATACCTACATCCGCCCACAATCCCACATCCTTCCCAGGAGGTGACGGTGTTCACAGAATGGGGCATTTGCCTTTTCATTGTTCACTGAGGTCACACACGCTTCCTAAAGTGTGATCCTGGAGTACAAAACAGGAGAGCAGAACCACTCTTTGTAACTCCACCCTTACAGTTCTCAAACATCAGCAAATTATTCAAAGCACTTGACCCACGGTGTCATCTTAGCAACTCAACAATATGGGGAAAGGAGGCAGCCTGGCAGTCCCTCTAGTCTATTTCATCATTCATTTAGGTTAGGGCTGAACTGTATCTTATACCATTTACCAGCCCATTTAAAAAATTTAAATAGAAGTTATTTATTAATCTATCAAGATATTTAATTGAGCTCCAGCCTCCAGTGTACTAACGAAGTGAGTTTGAGTTTTCATTATCCTCTGCCTCGGGTGGGAGCTTTACTCTGTACCTAACCCTGTGCTGTTCCTGTCTATGGGCACAGTGTATTTAACCCTGTGCTGTCCCCGTTCTGGAAGTCTTTGAAGGGGGCAGTGTAGATTCAGCTTTACCCTGTATATAACCCTGTACTGTCCCTATCCTGGGAGTGTTTGATGGGGACAGTGTCGAGGGAATTTTACTCTATCTAATCCCATGCTGTACCTGACCTGGGAGTTGGTAGGGAACTTGACTTTCCATTTACTTTTAGTATAAAAGAGTAGAAGGAACTTTATTCTGTATCTAACCCCATGCTGTATCTGTCCTAGGAGAGTTTCATGGCGACAGTGTAGAAGGACCTTTGCTCTGTATCTAACCCTGTGCTGCTATTATCTGGGACTGTTTGACGAGAACAGTGTATAAATGTGGTGATCATATGGGAGATGAACAGTCAATATTTGTTTCCTCAACATTCCCGCTGTTTTTGATTAATGACCTCTCAGTCCAACTTGTCCCAAAGGTTTTACAGCAGACCGTGTGTTGTATCTTGGGGTGTTGATGCTGTGCAAACTATGAATACTCCTGATTGATGAGCCACGACTCAGACCCCTTTTCTGAGGGGCCTTGAGAAGATATTGCCCACATGTTCTTTTTGTTTGGAATGAACAAGTCCAAATTTAAATTTACACTCGCTGCAATTCATGAAACGGGTAATGATAGAGGGAGCTTATCTTTCATGGAGGGGGCATTGACTCTCAGACCTAGAATCTGTATTCTGAGGAAAGGTCACTCCACCCATAATGTTAACTTTGATTTCTCTCCACTGATTTTGCCAGATCTGCTGAGATTTTCCAGCAATTTCTATTTTTGTCTAGAATCTCTGGCACCAGTGTATTTAACCCAGGAACACTAATTTAGAGCCCCACACGGTGGAACAAGTGGGGCAAGGTGGTGTTCAGCTCAGTTGGGTAAACATAAAGCCACTGTGACTCAGATAAACACCAGAAATAAAATGTTCAGTTCCCTGTTCTGGCTGAAGTGGGCTCAGGACCTCTCTCCTCACCTTACAGTAAAGTATTGGACCGTAGCTCAATAAGGGGCTTGAGTTTAGCTCGAGGACTGAAGAAGACAGGAAATTAATGGAAGACCAAGCGGGGGAATCCCATAAGGAGTCTGGAAAGCAGAATAATCAGCATCATTACTTATTAAAATTTATTGAGATGCCCAGTCTACTTATGCAGGCTTTGGTTCTAATTATAAACAAGAGGCAGTTTGGAGCCATCATTTTGGTCACCGGAACTTTTAAAGCAACTGTGACTCACGAGGTTAAAAATGACACAACACCAGGTTATAGTCCAACAGGTTTATTTGGAAGCACTAGCTTTCAACCATTTGATGAAGGAGCAGCGCTTAGAAAGCTAGTGCTTTCAAATAAACCTGTTGGACTATAACTTGGTGTGTCATTTTTAACTTTGTACACCCCAGTCCAACATCTGCACTTCCAAATCGTGACTCACAAGCGCCTCTTAATGGCTATCTATGGTACCACTGTGACTGCGCAGTCACTCTGGAGCTCTATAGGGGGATTGGCGAGAGGGGAGGGAGGTGTGGTGGGTGAAAATTGAGCTAGGAGGGTGCAGAGAGAAAAAAACCCAAATCAGTTCAAATCATTGCAAAATAGTAGTGTCTGTGCAAAGTTGTACAATTTTGGTGTCAACACCAGCCTCATGAAACAGTGCGAGTGCCCACAGAGTTCACACTCAATTAGTTAACCCCGAATGTCACGGGCAAGTGCATGCAGGACTCAGCAACCAGGTACTTTAATGACAAGTTGTGGACTCTTCTTTTCTCAATCTTCACATTGTTTCCCTTTAACACAGAACCTTCCTGTTGTAATTAGGACAAACAAATAATGCGTTGAAAACCATCAGCAGCATGCAGAGGAGGTTTGAGACAGCAAGCAGACGCAAAATTGGAATGAGTCAGGTAGGGGGTGAGGATATCTTCTGAATTAAAAGATATCACTAACAAGCTAATGTGCCTCTTCCTTTGCCAATTCTAGTAGAAATTACTCCTGGAAATGCCTCACCCATTACCGCCCAGCTCTCTCTCCATTGGTCACTCAACACGTCTATCATTGCAACACCCTGTCTCCCATGTTACTTTGGCCGTCAGTTAATCAGCCTATCCATCCCCAACTCCCAACAACTTTTATCAAATAAAGGTTTTGCGTGAAAACAATTTGGTTTATATTTTTAAATCCCCCGGGGCTTAGCTCCTAGTATGGCCAATTCTTGGAGACAATGGCATGTCTTGGGAAGCAACTGGAATTAACTCGAGATAATGACAGGTTTTCCAGGAGAAAAGGAGGACTTAGGAAACAAGGGATAGAGTTTTGGAGGAATTTCTTATCTCAAAGGGTAGTAAATCTGGAATTCTTTACTGCAGAGGGCCAAGCTGTGTCATGTTCAAGGCTGATTTTTAAGCAGTAAGGGAATCAAGGAGAAAGGCAGGAAAGTGTAGTTAAGGGGGGTCATCTGATCAGCTGTGATCTCATTGGCAGAGCAGACTTGATGGGCTGAATGGCCCACCTGTGCCCCTTCTGTGAAGAGGAAACACATGGGGTCCAGAAGCACAATACAGGCCATTCCTGACTGGTGGATTTCCATTCGGGTGGAGTGCTTCTTTGTGTCTGGGTGCTCTAGTTTCCTCCCACAGTCCAAAGATGTGCAGCTTAGGTGGATTGACCATGTTAAATTGCCCATAGTGTCCATGGATGTGCAGGCTAGGTAGATTAGCCATGGGAAATCTGGGGTTACACAGGGACAGAGTAGGGGTGCTGGGTCAGGGTGGGGCATGGACTTGATGGGCTGAATGGCCTGCCACATTGTAGGGATTCTTCTATTCTATTCATCCCCCTTTACTCTTTTCAACCCCCTGTGGAAATGACATTTTAATTGACCTTTTGATATTTGATTCCATTAAATGAAATTAAGACATTGTCACCTGTACCACAAGTGCCCTAATATGGAATCTATTAAGGTTTTAAGACCCACCAGGGGCTGTCTAACCCAATTTTTATGAATCTTTTCAAAGATAGAATGAAAATCTTTACCTTGGAAGTGGAGAACTGGGATGGCTGAATAATTAGAAAGTATTGTGAATAAGCAGTAAGAGATCTTATGTGAACCAGCAGCGTTATTAATAACTCCCAGAAATTCTTGCACTGCACACAGCCATGGGTTTGGCAGTTTTCCAATATTCGAGCTCAAAATTTAAAACTTTAATTCACTAATTAACAAAAGCCTTTACCCCAGTCAGATCACTGATTAAATTACCAGTGATTCAGTAATATTAAATTAAGTCACATCTTCATCTGCAGCATACGTTTATGGAAATTAAGGGTTTATGTCATGTCTAATTTTAAAACTAACATTGGAGGAGCTCACCCAATTCCTCCCCCTCTCCAAACTAAAACTTCCTTTTCAACTCCTCTGTTCCAGGACTCTGACTACACTTCTGTATCTCAGCCCCAAATGTGTGTCTGTGATATTCCAGAAAGTGGAAGGCTTTCATTAACTCTTTCACATGGTTGCAAGCTCAGCATCTGTTGACTGCCCCGAATTAACCCTTGAAATGAGTGGCCTGTTCAGAGGGTTGTTAAGAGTCAACCACATTGCTGTGTGTCTGGAGTCACAAGTAGGTCAGACCCCATAAGCGCGGCAGATTCCTTTCTCTGAAGGGCATCGTTGAATCAATTGGGACTTTTTTTCAAACATCAACAATTTCATGGCCAATGTTTCTGAGTTTGCAATTCCAGAAGTGTTAATTAAATTTAAATTTGAGCAGCATGGTGGGATTTCAAACCGTCCCCCCACTGGATTAGCCTAAGTCTCTAGAGTGCGAGCTCAGAGTCTGTACCACTACCTTCCTCCAAGTGTCTTGGCTGTGGGAAACATCACAACTGAACTCAATCCCATTGATATCTAGGCCTTTACAGGATTGACTCCTCTTCCTTCTTCCAATTGCCCTAGGGTGACACAGTTTGCATTTGTCCAGGAACCAGCTGGGATGGTGGGGAAAGAGGTGTGGCCCTTTAAGGGACCTCTGTTATGTTGGAGTACCAAGCTCTTCAGGATTGTCAAGGAGTCAAAACCATGCCTCCCAGACACTAAATTAGGAGAGAATAATTGCTGAAAAGCATGTTTCTATAAACAATTTTTTGAAAACTTTTTGAAGTCATCAAAAACAGGGTTGTTTGATGGACAGCTCCGAATGATCCAGTTTGCTCGCTTTCCAATTGGCTGTTGGAAGCAGAATTATTGTGAGGATGGACCAATGGTGACAGAGTCTTTGTGGGGGTTTGGGGTGGCAGGGGGAAACAGATTCCAGGTCATGTGATGAAACCCCCAGTAATATGTCCAAACTGAGTTGGGTGCCCATATCCCACCCTGTCTGCTTGAGAGGCTGTTGTTTCCGCTGTCTCAAATCTATCACATTTGTCATGCATGTGGTAACAATTTCAACCAAACGCAGCTTACAACACACACAGGGCCCCGACCTGTGGCTGGAGAAGCAAGACCTGTTTAAGCAGAAGCCACACTGTGAGACAGTGGGGGACAGCAGTGTGCAGAAACAGGACTCACCTCAGTGTGGAGCTGACTGAGATTCCAGCAACATAAAGGGACAAGAGGAAATGGTCAAATTGGAATGCAGACAGCTTGGCTTGAGCTCAGGATGTGACACTACGTGAGACAGAGATGGATGGCTTTGGTTGGATGGAATTTTATGATGCGGAGGAGGTTGTTCAGCCCATTGTGCCTGTGCTGGTTTGTTGAAAGAGTTAGCTGATCAGCTCCACCCTGCTTCCTCCCACCACCACAAACTTTTCCCTTTCAAATATTGATCTAAGAACCATTTTGAAAATTCATGTTGAATCTGTTTCCACTTCCCTTTCAGGCAGCATGGTACAGATTGTAACACCTCACAGTGTAAAGAGAAAGCTTCTTCATGTCCTCCCCTTCAAAGAGTGTTATGATCACAGTTTTTGTGTCTTCTTTCATGTGTCTGCCACGATTTCTAGTATGTTTTCTTGCAGTGTGCTATGCTGAGTTTGCTGTTGGTTCTCTCTCTTTTTATTTTCCCAACCTCACCAGCCCAGAGTGTGATCCATTGAACATCCCCTCTTGTAACAGTGCTAACTCTTATTTGTCCAAGTTCCACTGGCATTGACCATTCTCCAAGGAGCTATTTGACCAGGTAAGCCTCACTCTAAAAGCCCAATCTTGACCTTAGCATACATTCAAGCGAGCTCATTCCTGGCAGGAAACACCAGATGTCAACCAGGATTGGGATAGACTGATTCCTCATGAGACAATTATATGTGCCTGCATTCACCCACACAGTTCCTCCCCTGACTGTCCCGGTTCACTGATATCTCAGTATTGGCCTGGGGACTTCAGCTATGTACCTGTGCTCTGTAAAGGTCAGTGTGCAACCTTGGACATTGCCTCTGGGTTAATACTATCACAGGACGCTGGACAGTTGAGAGGCAGAGGTTGAGGGAGCTCAACGTTGAAGCAGAAAGCAAAAGAGAGAAGGTGTGAACAAGTGAAACACAGAATGAAACTGAACAAATTGAGGCAGATATGGATATGGATTTGAAACACATAGGAAGAATGGAAATTTGAGAGCAAGAGGCAGAGTTGGAAAGAACAAGGGAGAGAGTCAGAGTGCAAGAGAGAGAAAAAAGAATGAGGTAGATAAGGAGGGAAATAAAGAAGCCAATGAGAAAGAGACATACAGAGAATAAAATTGAGACCCAAATCAGAGAATTAAAGAACAAAGAGAGAGACTGGGCTGGAAAGAGATAGGATGCAAACGAATAATCAAGAGACACATACTGGTGAGATCAGGATAGAAAGGAAGTCAACAAAAGATCAACTTGGGAAGTTCTTACATGGAAGGAGGGTGAACAGCCAGGTCTCAGTTGAACGAGCAACACACCCAAATTATTTATCCCAAAAATATACACATACAGACATGGAACGATACAGTCACCAGGAGAAAAGACCTTCACATATTAGAAACACTCCACCATTCCAATTTAACATCATGCAAACAATTTCTTCAGGTACCACAGTAGCCCAGTCACATGCAGTCAAGGGAATTGTGACGAGACGTTTGCTGTCCAGGCTTATATAGAAATCTTTCAATCCTGTTTAATTTCAGAGGTACACAGGTCACCCTAACAGCATAAAGTACATAGTTACTTGTCACATTAACCCTGCTCCAGACACAGCCTACAACCTTCAGTATCCCAGTCTCCACAAACCCATTTAACTTGATCCCACATTCCTTCCCTCCAGCATGGATTCATGTGTTTAACATTCTTTGATGACTAGACCCTGAAGACCAGCCTCTGGAAAACAGTCTTAATTCTGCAAATTGAATCTGAGTGTTGTACACAGTGGTTAAAATACAGGAAGACGAACTGACAATGTGCTTTACAGTCTCCTTGCAGAATTGTACAAATCAGGCAATATGCTGATATTTATAAAGTGCAATTCAAAACTTCCTAATTGTCAAAAAACACAAAATAAATAAAACCACTAAGCCTCTTCACAAAACGCAGGCCCTGTCTCTGACTCCGGTCCACCAGGGAAACAAATCAAGAGCAGAATATACTGCCTTGGAAATCTTCCAGGCATTTCCTGAAACAGATTTTTAAAAACAAATTCAGTTCCCATCAAACCCTCGCAGTACAGGTACAGAACGGGGTTAGATACAGAGTAAAAGCTCCCTCTACATAGTCCCCGGACACTCCCAGGACAGGGTTAGGTTGAGTAAAAGTTCTCGTCTACTAATTTAAACAAAGTTTTGCTGCCTCTATTCTTTTAATCAAAGTAAAGCTTTCTCGACGCTATCCTGTCAAACACGGTCGCAGGCGAGATGCAGCAGAGATTTAGGTACACAGTAATGCTCCCCCAACACTGTCCTCATCAAGCACTTCAATGACAGGTGCATTTCGAAGTTAGATACAGAGAAAAGCCCAAAAGTAGAGTTTCTTCATCACTTTCCCCATCAAACACTCCTAGGACAGGTACAGCATGGGGTCAGATACAGAGTAAAGCTCCATCTACGCCATCCCCATCAAACACTCCCAGGACAGGGACAGCACGGGGTCAGATACAGAGTAAAGCTCCATCTACACCATCCCCATCAAACACTCCCAGGACAGGTACAGCACAGGTTTAGACATAGAGTAAAGATTGAGATTTTGGATTTTACAGAGTAAAGATGCCTCTACACTATACCCATCAAACACTCCCAGCAAGGGTGGAGCATGGCACAGCATTTGCAGGGATGCTGAACTACAAGTAGCTAATCAGACACAGCAGCATATCTGTCCTGTTGTGAATTTCTAGCACTGTGAGCTGTCTGACTACCCTTTCTGAAACATGTGAACTGGTAAAAACTGGTGTTCAGAAAGTCCAGGTATAAGGATCACAGGGAGTTAGCATGTAGCTAAATTAGAGAAACAAGTGGCACGTTAGTCTGTATGGAAGAGGACTGGAGTGCAGGAATAAAGAGGTCTTGCTAGAGCTGTGTAGGGCTCTGGTAAATTGCACTGTGTGTCAATTTAAATGAGGGATATACTTGCCGTGGACATGGTACAGAAAAGGTTCATGGTGCCTGAAGGGGTTGCCCTTTTGATGAGAGACTGAGTGAACTGAACCTAATTCGTTGGTGATCACTGATACACGAAGTTTCCTGGAGGAGTTTGACTTGGTAATGTGTCCTTCTGAGAGGCTGCTCCCACTCTGGGTAGGGAATCTGGAACTCGGGAGGTCAGTGCCGTGAATTTAGGAGTGAGATGAGGAAGAGGTTTGTCATTCAAAGCGGAATGATTCTTTGGAAGTCCCTGCAGAAGGGTGTGGAGGGTCCATCGTTGATGATATCTAAGGTTGAGATGGACCAATGGTTGGTCTCTCTGGGTGGAAGGTGGTACAAAAAACAGACATGATTTTAGTGAATGACTAAGCAGGCTTGATGGGCCAAATGGTCTACCCCTGCTTCTGATTGGTCTGGTCTTATGCCTTGTTGTGAATTTCCAATATATCGTGCTTGATTCCAATCGATAAGGTTCAACGAACAGAAACACAACGTAATGCAGAGTCTGTATCGACCGCATTCCAAATATCACCAAGCTTCCTGTCTCTTGCCAGTTAACATGGTACACAGAGACACCTCCTGACACCATTAATTCTTTATCAATATTTTCTAACCAATCTTTTTCAGAGATGTTACTGCGCACCTCTGTGGGACTTGATCCCAAGTCTGGAGGTAAGAACCCTACCACTGTTCCACCTGAGGCCTCTAATTATTTATAAAGATATTTTCTAGTCAACCCATTCTGAGATATTATTACACACCTTGGGATCAGGTGGGTCTTGAATCCGGGTCACCTGACTTCGACGTAGGGTTGCTAAGACTGCGTCACAGGTGACCTTTAATATTTTTGTTACCTGTTTTCTAACCAACCTGTTCAGAGATGTTATTACATACCTCTGGAGATGGGACTTGAACTAGGTCACCGAGTCCAGGGATAGAGACATTACCACCGCGCCACAAGAAGGCTCCCAGGTTACTCAGATTTATTTTTTTAATTTCACCTATTTTTCAACCTATTGCAGAGATGTACAACAGCCCTTCAGAACAGCCCCATAACTTATTGAACTAATGAACACAAACAGGCTGAACACATTTCCTTTCTTCAGTTAAGCCAAGGCCATGA
Organism: Chiloscyllium plagiosum; assembly: GCF_004010195.1. Taxonomy (NCBI): domain Eukaryota; kingdom Metazoa; phylum Chordata; class Chondrichthyes; order Orectolobiformes; family Hemiscylliidae; genus Chiloscyllium; species Chiloscyllium plagiosum. Next base: position 45,965,773 of record NC_057731.1, on the reverse strand, counting down.
TCACTTAATTGGATTCAATTTATACTGCTCACAAACAAAGATTTTCACTGTACTACGGTACATGTGACAACAAATCAAATCAGTCACATCATCCAAAAGGAACAGCACAGCATTCAGTTTAGTCAATTCCTAGAACCCTCTATCATTGCTATTTGTAACAATAAACGGTGTTGATAACAGGATTAAAACTATCCAGCTGATGTGGTGAACAAGAGTTGCCCCATGATGTAGCCCCAGTGTGCACACAGATGTTATTTACAGCAGGAGGGGATTCATCAAACTGAAGCTGCGTGTGAGAGGGAATCGGTGACGGATACATTTGAAACATTGCCACTGTGATTTAACTGGGTCTTCCCTGGCTGTTTGACGAAGTATCAATGGAAATTTGGTGTTAAAATTCAATCGATCACAATCTGGAGGTTTCACCAACCTCACTCAGAAGATACAGGAAGTTGGAGCAACTTGGAGTAGGCCATTCAGCCCATCAAGTATGCTTTCCCTTTGAATAAGATCATGACTGCCTTGACTTGTTGACCCCTTCCCCTCGTTAGCCCTCAACTCCCTGATTGATGAAAAAATTTAACTTGGCCTTAAATATATTCATGACTTGCTCTCTGGAATTGGACATATAAATAACATGATTTATAATCCTGAGAATCCCATTGTTTTCTGTGAATTTGTAATGTTTTGGATGCTCAGAGTTTAAAATATCCAGGAAACTCTTTTTCTATAATTAACAAGAACATTGACCATTCAGTGAACATCCTGTGACTTGCTGTATGTGTACTTGGACTGTTACCCTCTTCTTCTGTTCTGGCAAAGGCAACTATCAGGACTGTTATTAATCCGTCTTTGCACAAAACCATCAATAGATTAAAGACCAAATGTTTCCAACTTTTCCTGAGCTTATCTTTGACAGAGAAATGAGTTAATAACTTCCAACTTGTTAAAAACAGCAGCAGCAGCAGGTTAATTTATTGGTGTAGAACACAAAGGAAACAAAACCAATTTATTCATCTATTTGCTGTAATGCTCCCCGGGAAGGACTGAGGGCGTGCTGCACTGTCAGAGGTATTGTTTTGCAGATGAGGCTTTAAAGTGAGATTCCAGCTGCACTCTGCAGTGACTGGGAGACACCCCATGGCCTTATTTGGAGAAGTTAGAAGGATGCATCCAGATATTCTGGGCCAATATTTTTCCCTCAAACAAGCTGAGAACGGATAATGCACTCATTACAGTGCTGGTTGTGGTATCTTGCTGTGCCCAAGTTGGCTGCCATGTTTCTTTCATCATAACATGTGACTGCACCTCAAATCTATTTCACTGGATGTAAAAAGCTATGGAATGCTCAGGGGTAATGCATAGTGCTACACAAGTTCAGGTTTTTTCTATTCCCCGAGGGAACATTGACCAGGCTCTCCTAGTGCTGATCCTTTATCCATTGACACCAGGTTGCAGGCGGCTATTCACCCGCAGCAGGCATCATGGCTGACCTCAGTCAACTGGTACCAGCACCAGAATTATACCGTGTCACTGAGCACCATCGGTGACACAAAGTGAATTACAATCACTGGGACCCATGATCTGTCTGAGAAGGGAACGCCCCCAGGACAATATTCCTGAACTATCACAGGAAGGTGTTTAAAACCCAGGCTGAGTGGTTACTGTAGTGGTTGCCAGATGTTTTGCTTTACAAAGTACACCTGCTGTGTGCTGATGCCACAGGAAAATTGCACAAATAAATAAAGGCCACACTTACGTTTGCTCCTCTTGCGAACCTGGTTGGGCAGCAGGACCCGAATGGTTTTGAACAAGACTCCAGCTGTTTGAGGGATCAATGCCATCACCCTCTAAATCTAGACAGAAGCCCCAGACAAACCAGAAAGACACAACCTGCTCCACTCCCCAATGTCACTAAATTAAACAGGCACCTTGTGCTCTTTATCCCGCTGCCTCCTTCCCTTTCTTACTGCTTCCAGCTTTCTCTGAGAGCAAGCCCTTTGTCCAATCTATTTCACTTTCTGTGTCCCTTTTTTACTCTTTCGCCCACAGTCTCTTTGCTGCCCTATCTTTCACTTCCACCTATCTCATTTGTATTTGCCTTCCCTTTCTTTATTTTGATATTATTGTAATCGTATATCTAGATGTCTTCTTTGTCACCCCTCTCCCCCTTGTTTTTCCTAGCTTCCCTTTTTCCCTCCCCTCTGTTTTAGAATCAGTCACTGTGTTGTCTCTTTTTATTGTCTGTGATGTTTTTCTTCTGACACTGCCTGTTGCTATGCTGTTATCTTTTTCTCTCGTTTTGTGTCTCACCCAGTCTCAGATGTATTTTCTCAGTCTTACTACCTGGGTTCTCACTACCTGGGTTCCTGACCCTGCTGCTTTCTATAACCTTGTCTCTCTCTATCAACCTTTTTTCCCTTTCTGTCTCAAATTCTGTCTGCTGTCTCCTGTCTGTCTCACTTCCGCTCTCAATTTATTGCTGTCTCTGCCTGACTGTCTCCCTCTCCATCTCCCTGTGTCTCGCTCTCCGGCCCCTCTGTCTCTCAATCTCCTCGTCAGTCTCTCTTTATGACCTATCTATACCTGTCTCTGTCTAGATCTGTCTCTCAGTCTCTACCTCAGACTCACAGGATGTGCCAGTATGATCTGCCTGACAAGCTTGGCCCCTGCAATGCTTTCCTATGTAACACTGTTCACCAATCACTGCAGCAGGCGTGAGTGAGGTGACAGTGATTGAGTGTCTTCACTGCACCCAGAGAGGACAGAACATGACGCTGTCATCACAGTCCATTGAATGAGTGCGCCACTGATTAAACGTGTCCGCGTTTAGCACAAGGTACATTTTAAAATAGAACCAAAGAGGCAAGAATTTAAAAAAATCTGAAGACGTTGGGAAATATTGAAAAATACCAAGACATTCAGTCAGAATGACTCAAACTGTGTGTAAAATGCCACTGAAATAATAACAAAATGGACAATGGGTTATGTGACTGAGATGACACAGTGAGATCAGTAACCTTTTTAGTTTTTAAAAACTGGATTGAAATGTGAAAGACTGTTTTTAAAACCAGTGTTTGAAAGAGATGCTGCAGTTTTGACGACAGGTAATCTGAAAGCCATGGCACGCATTGTAAAGACTTGTTTGAACAAACATCAATTGAAATTCAGATTGCAAAAAATCTGGAGCTGAGGGTTTGTACTGATGCAACTTTTGTTGGCAACAAGAAGTTGTTTGGTTTATTGGCTTGTGACAATTATCAGTGATCGAGACCTTTTGCTTGCCAACAATTGTGTGACTGGTTGTTGGTGGCTGAGCAGCTTGGAGCTGGAAACAAGTTACAGATACACAGAGAGAGGGGAAAATAAATGTGCAGATCATCTCCCAGCCCAGAAGCCTCTTTGCAGTCAAAAACTCAGTTTAAACCTGAAGTAAACCAGATACTTTTCCTGCAGCAGTTGCTGTGAGCGGTGACTTTTGAATTGATAGATCAGAGTAATTTACCAAATGACTCAGTTACTCTGTACTACTTACATACCAGTAGAAGCACTCATAAAGCATTCTGGAGAAAGACCAATTGGAGAAGGATCATCTTAACATCAAAGCAAAGACCACTGAATCGACTTTGCAGGTTTTCTACCACTGTCAGTAATGCCTGCTATTCAGACTGACACAGTGTTCAGACACTGACACTATTTGATACTACAGTGACACCATGTGACGACTGACTATGTGATGCAAACATAGGAACAGGAATAGATCCCAAGTCTGTTTCACTGCTTACTAAGATCTAATGTTTAACGATTTAATGTTGATGTCAACTCCACTTACTCGATGCTCCCTATTGACATTTTGTTGTCCAAGATTCAGTCTAACTCAGACTTGAATATATTCAGTGTCCCAGCCTCCACAACTCTCTGGGGCTGTATTCCAAAAATTTAGGATATTCAGAGAGCAAAGAAAACTTCTCTTCAATGTATCTTAAATGGGTGTCTCTTTATTTTTAAACCATATCCATTTCTAGATAACTCCACCCCCCCACCCCATAAGAATTAGCATCCTCCCTCAGCATGCCAAAGCCCCTTAGAATGCATGTCCTTCCAAAACACAATCGTAACATGTTCCGCACTCTCTCCTGGGATGGCACTTACATCCCAGGAATCAACTTTCTCTGAACTTCTTTGAATATTAGTATGTCTGTCCTTAAATAAGGAAACCAAAAATGTACAATGTACTCCAGCTGTGGCTTAGCTTCTGAGAATCCTGTGCAATAAAGGCCAATATTCCATGTCTCCCTACTTACCCGTTGTAGTTGCAATACTAACCTTTTGTCATTAATGTACAAAGTCACGCTGATCCCTCTGTACCACAACATTCTGTTGTTTCCATCCATTTAATTAACTTTCAGCTTTCCAATCTTTCCTACTAAAACTTCACATTTTCCCACATTATACTCCATTTGTCAAATTATCTATGTTCCCTTTGCAGATTTTCCATGTCCTTCTCATAATTTGCCTTCCTGCTGATGTTTACAATGTCATTAGATTTAGCCACGCAATGCACTTGGTCCCTTCCCCAAATTATTAATATAGACCATCAATAGTAGAGATGATGACCTAGATTGTTAATCCAGAGAGCCTGGTAATGTTCTGGGGACCCAGGTTTAAATCCTGCCATGGCAGATCATGGAATTTAAGTTCAATAAATATCTGGAGTTAGGAGTCTAATGCTGACCATGAGACCATTGATGATTGTTGGGAAAAATCCATCTGGTTCTCTTATGGAAGGAAACTGCCATCCTTACCTGGTTTGGCCTAAATGTGACTCCAAACCCATGTGGTTCACTCTTAACTGGCAATTAGGGACGGGCAATAAATGCTGGCCTAGCCAGTGGTGTGCAATTGCCTTGAATGAATATTTTAAAAATTCTAACTGCAAATGAACAATTGAGAACTGTTGACATATAACTATGAGTTAACCCATCTATAAACTCTCCCTCCACAGATACACACACATCCAAAACATGGGTGTTATATGTGAAGAGAAAGTTGGGAAGCTAGTTCAGTAGTCCCTTTCCACAGCATTTGCTTCTCAATCTGCCTTCTTCCTTTGCTTGCAAGAGGCACAGGGTGACTCTTTCAAACCAATTAAAAGGCAAAGTTTACTATAATTTATGATAAATAAACTTGCCTTCTTCAGGGTTGACCTGGCAACTTCCCATCTGAGTAAATGCACCCAAACTACCAAATCGTCTCTGTACATCTCCAATGCATGTGTATCTATCCTTAAAGATGTAGTATTACAGACAGTACTCTGACTCAGCAATACCCTGTACAATTATGACAGGACTTTATTCATGTATTCCAAGCCACTTGCAAGAAAGGCCAATATGTAATTGCTTGTTGTACCTTTGTGCTATCTTTCTGCATACCTAGCACAAGAATAATCATCACCAGTGGTCCTTCACAGACCAAGATAACTCTCTTCCACTCTCAGGGTGAGCCTCTAGGTGGCTGCGTAGACTGATACAGGCTCTGTTATATTTGGGGCAGGTGGTGGTCACAGGAAGGGTGGGTGGGGCATTGGTGTGGCAGCTGTTTTTTGCCTGACTCCACTATTTTCCTGACAGCAAGTCTTGAAGCGCTCGATGCCTTCCTGGATGCTTCTTCATTTGGATGTTCTTGGGCCAGTGATTCCCAGGTGTCTCTGGGAATGCTGCAGTTTGCCAGTGTACAAGAATACCCAAGTCTCTCTGAACATCAACGCATGAAGTTTCACACCTTTTCAAAGTGAATAACTTCATGTTTCTCCATCTATCACCTTATTGCACATTCACTTAACCTGTCAAATACCTCTTTGCAGTCTCTGTGTTTTCCCCACAACTTACATTGTTCACTAGCTTTGAATCATCAGACAGCTTAAGCACATTAACCCCTTTATCAATCAAACCATTGATAAAAATTGAAACTGACTGAGGCTCCAGTACTGACTCTTCTGCTGGCATTCTGCAATTTACTATCGGCCAACCTGAGAAAGCTCCATTTATCCTTATTCTTTCTGCTTCCTATCCATTTACTGAACTTCTATCCTTGTTAATTTATCACACACAACTTCTTGAGCCCTTACCTCAGGCATTAATTGCTTATACCTCATGCCTTTGGGAAATCCAAGTATACCACATCTACTGACTCTCTTTATTTACCCACTAAATCCTTGCTAAAAAAGAATTGATTTGTCAAACTTGAACTTTCTTTCTTAAAACTATAACTTTGTCTGAACATACATGCTTTTCTAAGCCCATTGTTAATAGATTGGAGGTTGGTCAGAATTGACGGCTAGCATGTGTTTCAGAATATTGCTGATTCTTTCCCCATTCCATTTGTAGTAAACCTCGGTCTACCCTCCCCTTGACAGTGAAAGGCAGTGGCCAATCCAGCACTGACTACAAAAAGCTCAGGTTGACAATGAAGCATAAGTAGACAAAGAGCCAACCACATACACCTGGGTTTCTGAACATCGATGTGAATGTATGAAACATTCCAATATCTTTCCCAAGGACTGATGTCAGGCTAACTGTCCTACAGTTCCCTATTTTTTCTCTCGCCCCTTTCTTAGATAACAGTGTTGTGTTTGTTGATTGCGATCTGTCATTGTATCTACTTTCTCTGCAGTGACCTCTTTTAGAAATCTCAAATGTAGGCCATTAGGGCCTGGGGATTTGTCAGCTTTTAATCGCTCAAGTTCTGCTGTTATTATTTAACCTTAATGTCATCATTTTTATTTTAGCCCCAGTGTAATCAGAGTGGGACTATGTGACAGACATGATGAGTTTGCGTTTGTCTCTCGTCATAGTTAGCAATCAAGCTATTGTTTACAGCTTTATGGTCTTAAAGAACCTTAAATTAGGTTAACCAATAAAATTCAAACAAAAATAAATGAAGTGGCACTCTCTGTCTGCCACCCGCTCCTACCTTCACTGGAGAAGTCAATCAGTCCCAGGAAATGCAACAGCTTCAGAGAACTTACAGCCAGAAAGACAATCCCTACAGTCTGCAATCCCTCCGACTCCCACTCCGTATTCAAAACCATCTCGACTGCCTTCTGTCATCTGGGTTGGGATTTCACATGAGACAGTAAGGAAGCCAAGAGTGATGGACACGGAACCACAAGAGATTAAAAATTATACCAATATGAAAGCACAAATCAAAAACAGGAGAAGAGACACAGAGTGAGAGACAGAATGATTTTCATAGACAGAGTGAAAAGACAGACTGGGCTACAAGACACAGAGACAAACAGTGAGAGTCACAGAATGGGATGCAAAGAGACAGTCAGAAACAGAGACAGAGAGAGGTGTGTAGATAGGAAGAGATGCAGAGTTGACACAGATGGAATGAGTGACTCACTGAAAGATGTAGGACGACGGACAGAGAGAGACAGCTAGACAGACAGACAGAGACAAACACACAGAGTGAGAGTCACAGAAAGAAAGACAGACACGGAGTGTGTGTAGGGGGGGGGGGGGGGGGGGGGTAAGAGTCACAGAAAAATGCACCGAGAGACACACAGGAGAGTCACAGGAACGCAGAAGAGTTTGTGGGATTTACCGTGAGAAATGCACATGGAGAGTTAGGATGACAGACACGGAGTGAGACAGCCTGATAAACTGAACTGTCAGAAGATGAGAGGGCGGGTTCCATCGTTTACAAATCTTTCTGCGCCTGCACCTTGTGTTTTAAACACTCAGTGGCTGAGTCAGATTTCCCCTTTGGCAATGTCAGTTAAAAAGAGCACAGTTGCCAGTCAAGTGATCTCAATACCTGCCCACTCTGATCTGGCATTTCAGGATCCTCTCTACTGAAAGGTCTTTGCTCCTGAGAAAAGATGGGCCCTTTTGTTGTAAGTTACTGTCAGGCTTGCTGAAAGGCAGGAAGCTCCACAGAACCTTTGATCTGCAAAGTCGGAGGAGGAGATCTCAAGTAAGGAAGAAAACAAAGCCTGCAGGCATTGGAGCTGTGAAAGTGAGGAGAAAGGAAAGATGGGGATACACTGTGGCTCTCCCAGCCTCAGAAGAAGAAAAGCAAGTCAGTTTTATCACAGCAGATGGAGAAGGACTGCAAACTTCATGAAAGGGTAAATATCTGGCATGTTTCTTAACTCCACTTGTAGCCTCTTTGTTCTGCTACCTTGCCTTTACCTTTTACCTCACTGTTTATCCCTCCCACTCTCACAGAATTAACCTGTGCCACTCTGACACTGATCCATGACACTGCCTGTATTACTAATCTTTCCTTTGTCTGTATTTTTGCAAGGACTTGCCCCAAGTCTGCTGTGTGCACCCTCACTCTCAGCCCCGTTTGACCATCTCTGCTATGCTCGCTGACAGTGGTCCCTGGGTCTGGTATCACCTCGATATTAAAATCATCACCTGTCTTCAAATCCCTTCATGGCCTCTTACCATCCCTTTTTCTATAATCTCCTCCAGCCCCACAAATCTATGCAACCCCTGAACTCTTCCAATTCTGGCCTCTTTCTTGATTTTTGGTGGCCATGCCTTTAGCTGTCTGGGTTCCCTCCTGTCTGGAAATCACTGCCTAAATATCTCCATCTCTCTGTCCTTCTCTGATGTGCTGTTTTAAACTTTCCTCTCTGGCCAAGCTGCTTATGGGCAGGTGATGACTTGGTGGTATTACTTGGTTGAATCCTGTGACCCAGGTCATGTTCTGGGGACCCGGATGGTGGAATTTGAATTAAATTTTTTTAAAAATATGGAATTAAGAGTCTAACGATGTCGATTGTCAGTTCACTAATGTCCTTTCAGGAGGGAAACTGCTGTCCTTACCTGGTCTGGCCAACATGTAACTCACGGCCCACAACAATGTGGTTGACTCTTAACTGCCCTCTGGGATGGGCAATAAATGCTGGCCTAGTCAGCGATGCCCTCATCCCATGAATGAATACAAATAAATAAATTAGTTACCTGTCCTCATATCTCACCACTTGCTTTGCTTGGTGTTTATAATAAACTATGAGCTCTCAATCATGAGTTTGTGTAAAGCCATAAGACACTCCAGAGGTGTGGAGGTGCCCATAGCGCCTCCCCATGGCCACAGACAGACACATTAGGCCTTGTGCCTGTCCTCTTTTCACCCCACCTTGCCCACGTTAAACATCTCCATCAGGTCATTCAGGTGCTCAGAATTGGGAAACACGCTCACAATGGACGTGGGCTTTGCTCTCTATACATGTCCCTACACAGAGTAGCCTTGTTTGTATGTCACAGTCACTTACACACACTCACCCTCGCACAGACAGACTCAAAAGTTCACTCAATCACTGTCACTCACATACTTATGCACAGTCACTCATTCGCAGACTCACATGCTGAGTCACACACACACACTTATTCACTCATCCATTTATGTGTGCGCACACACATTCTCACGCACATACACTCTCACTCATATACTTGCACGTGCACTCTCTCATACGCACACTCTCACACTCACACTCCTACATCCTTTTGCACACTCACTTTCACAGATACTCACACATACTAATATTCTGACACTCTGATTGCTATACACACACTCATGCTTGCATACTCACATTTTTGCATTATCTCAAACTCAATCAAACCCACACTCTCAATCTCTGGATTTTCACACGCACATACACACCCTCACAGGCACCTGCATTCTCACATTCTAACTCACACTTTCACATTCACACTCTCACAGTTACACTCCCTAGCAGTGTCTTCCCTTCTCGATGTGCTTGCGTCCTGTTAGACTCTCTCTGTCAGAGACATCACACATATATTCACATGCTCACAGATATTAGTATGATTCAGCTTTGATGCCAGCCTGAATCTTCCTGATGTGTTTTATCAACTCTGTCAAGTTATCCATAAGTCTCTCAGTGTCTTGGCAACAGAGGAAACATTTGTGAAAGGAAGATATTTGTGACGCTTTACTTTAAAATCCTGTTTTTAATTTATATACGGTTCATAGTTTGCTTAAACAAGAGTCAGTACAGGGCACAGGGAAATTATAAATCTTTTTATACTGCTGTCTCTATCAAAGATTCCTGGCACGTGGGGTCAGGTACAGAATAAAGCTCTATGCTGTTCCTATTAAACACTCCCAGGACATGGACAGCATGGGGTTAGATACAGAGTAAAGCTTCCCCTATGCTGTTCCTATCAAATACTCCCAGGGCAGGACCGCATGGGGTTAGATACTGCGTGAAGCTTTCTCAATGCTGTTCCTATTAAATACTCCCAGGACAGGAACCGCATGGAGTTAGGTACAGTGTAAAGTTCCCTCTACGCTGTCCCCATCAAACACTCCTGGGTCAGGGAAGGAATGTATAGGGATCCAGTATGGACATTTCTCTCTTAGTGATTGATGTTCAGTTCCATTTATCTCCCCAGCATCCTCAACATTTGTGACAATGTAAATAAACTTTGATTCTAGGAATTACTGGAAGATAAGGGGCTCAGGCTTTGATTTGATCAAACCTGATTTTGATAGGTAGCCTGGATGGACAGAAACTTTAATCATTGGTTGGAGAGTCTCAAACAAATGGATATTACTTTAAGAGTAGAGTCAGATCTTTGGAAGTTAGACAGAGATGACTCTTTCATACAAGAGTGGAACTCTTCCCCCACAGCTATCTGAAAGTGGAAGATGCCAGCTCAGTTAAGCTGAGTTGGAGAGATTCTGAATGGACGAAGGTATTCAAGGAGATGGAATAAAGATGTGTGTTTAGAATGAAGGTGCTAATGCAGTTGAGTAGCAAAACAGGCTTGGGGGCTAAACGGCCCCCTCCAGTTTTGTATATCCCCTTCCAGTTTTGTATACCCCCCTTCCTGGGTTGTCAGTTAAAAGCAGCCTGTTGCGAGTAAGGAGCAGCTAAATACCCTTTCACAAGAGCAGACTGGGAATGCCATCTGGTGATATCAGTATTGGCATATCTGGGGAAATCTCATCTTTATCTCTGCAGCCTTGGGATTACAGAGGTGTCGTTGGATGGAGACTCCCAGCTGGAACCAGATCCAAAGGAGATAGATTTGGATGCTGTTAGGTATTGGAGTCCTCTAAATAGACTGGGGCTGTTTTCTCTGGAGTGTCAGAGGCTGCGAGGTGACTTAATAGAGGTTTCTAAAACCATGAGGGGCATGGATAGGGTAAATAGACAAGGTCTTTACCTTGGGTGTGGGGGAGTCCAGAACTAAAAGGCATAAGTTTAGGGTGAGAGGGGAAAAGGTTAAAAGGGACCTAAGGGGCAGCTTTTTCATGCAGAGCGTGGTGCATGGAATGAGGTGCCAGAGGAAGTGGTGGAGGCTGGTACAATAACAGCATTTAAAAGGCACCTGGATGGGTATATGAATAGGAAGGGTTTGGAGGGATACGGGCCAAATGCTGGCAATTTGGATAGATTAATTTAGGATATCTATTCAGCATGAACGATTTGGACCGAAGAGTCTGAGTCTGTGTTGTATATCTCTATGACTGTATTAAAAAATCACATCTGCTTGAACTCTCCCCCCTTATTTCCTGCCCAGTGGCAGCACTTTAAGTTGGAAGCTTGTCGGGGAAGACTCACTCCAGTGGTCTGAGGGAGGCGGAGACTCGCACTGGCTGCACTATGTGGGAGACCCACTTGAGGCAGATTCAAATAACCCACGGCATCACTTTGAGGAAGGGCAGAGGGTCTGGCCAGAACACGTCCCTCCACATCACATCACTGCAGAAACCGATTATCTGGGCTGTGGGATATTGCTGTGCACTATGGGACTGCTGCATTCCCCTATGCCAATACTGGGGTACAGTTCACAGGTCACAGGCTGACAAGATTCAGCACTGTCCCAAGGGTTGAAAGAAACTAAACGGGGCATCGATTGGGGTAGCGTAATGGCTCAGGAGTTCGCACTGTTGCCTCACAGCACCAGGGACCTGGGTTCGATTCCAGCCTCAGGCGACTGTCTGTGTGGAGTTTGCACATGCTCCCTGTGTCTGTGCGGGTTTGCTCTGGTTTCCTCCCACAGTGCAAAGATGTGCCTGATTGGGAAGGGGTCTGGGTGGAATGCCCTTTAGAGGGTTGGTGTGAACTGAATGACCTGATCCACGTTGCAGGGATTCTATGATCTGTGAGACTCTGGAATGTTTTTACTCTGTGGCGATGAAGTATGAGGATAACTGTCCCCTCATCATTGTGGGTTCCACCAGATCCGTTCAGCTCCAGGCCTCATTACTGACCTGGTCCAAGGAAGGACACGAAAGTTGAACTCCAAAGGGGAGGTGAGACTGACATCAAGGCAATGTTTGAACAAAGTTAAAAATCACACAACACCAGGTTATAGTCCAACAGGTTTAATCGGAAGCACACTAGCTTTCGGAGCGACGCTCCTTCACCAGGTGATATTGGACACCAATCAGCTCTGATAGCCCTAAGATTGCAATAAGACTCAAGAGATTCAACACAATCCCAGAAAAAGCTGCTCACTTGACTGGCATCTCATTCACCATCTACAACCTTCACTCCCTTCACTACCAGCACCAGGAGGCAGACGTCTGTGCCACCTATAAGAGGCATCTCCTTGGACAGCATCTTCAAAACCGACAACCCTCACCATCCAGAAAGGCAGCAGGTACACAGGAATGCCACCATCTCAATTTCCTCTCCAAGCCACTCATCACCCTGCCTTGGAAATCTATCGCCGTTCCTTCAGTGTCGCTGGGTCAAAATCCTGGAATTCCCTCCCTAAGCGCATTGTGGGAGTCCCTACACTAAATGGACCACAGCAATTGAAGAAGGCAGCTCACCACCACCTCTCAAGGGTAAGCAAGGATGGGAAATTGCTCCTTCAAGCTATGAGCAACATTATGTTGCTCAAATGACCTTGGAGTGCAGGTTCATAGCACCTTTAAAGTGGAGTCACAGGTAGATAGGATAGCGAAGAAGGTGTTTGGTATGCTTTCTTTAATTGGAAAGAGTATTGAGTACAGGAGTTGGGGGGTCATGTTGCGGCTGTACAGGACATTGGTTAGACCACTGTTGTAATATTGCGTGCAATTCTGGTCTCCCTTCTATTGGAAAGATGTGGTGAAACTTGAAAGGGTTCAGAAAAGATTTACAAGGATGTTGCCAGGGCTGGAGGATTTGAGCTATCGGGAGAGGCTGAACAGGCTGTTTTCCCTGGAGCATCGGAGGCTGAGGGGTGAGGAAGGGTTTGGAGGGATATGGGCCGGGTGCTGGCATGTGGGACTAGATTGGGTTGGGATATCCTGTCGGCATGGACGGGTTGGACCGAAGGGTCTGTTTCCATGCTGTACTCTATGAGCCTATAACTCTAAAAGCATGAATCCCAGTGAGGAACTATGTCTTTGAATTGTAGAAACTTGTTTCCCTCAGATGAGCCAGCCTCTCCCCCTAGCTGGCAGAAGGGGACAGGGAATGCTGGAGGGTGTCGGGGAGGTTGCTAGAGGAGGTTGCTGATAGAAATTCCAGATAGTACCAGCATCTGCTGGAATAGCTTCCCAATGCCCCTCCTCACTTGCTGATATTCACAGGAGGAGGAGACCAGGAATATGAAATCACTTTCTATCTGAGCTCTGAAGCTTGTAGTTATAACGCTGCACACCAGGTGTCACCTGTGAGCCAGTCATTGTCAATTCCAATCACTTCAAAAAGCACATTCCCACAAACAATGTGATTTGACTGTGCCAGCCCTGTGTCTTTCTGCATCATCACATCACTTTTGGCATTCTCCATATATATTGAACTCCCCCTCCCTCCTGCACTTCTACACAAGCTTTGTAAAAATAGAATGTGCTGGTTAGCTCAGTTGGTTGGACAGCAGGTTTACAATGCAGACAATGCCAACAGCATGGGTTCAGTTCCTGCACTCGTGAAGGTTACTGTGAAGGACTCTCCTTTCCAAGCATTCCAAATACCTGAGGTATTACAACCCTCTTCTCACTAAGAAGACACCATAGAGTGGGCTCTGATGAAAAGTCATTGAGACTCAAAATGTTAGCTTGTGCTCTCTCTCTGCCTGACCCACTGTGATCTCCAGCATTTTTTGTTTGTTTTCAGCGCAGATTCCAGCATCTGCAGTAATTTGTTCTGATGCAGTCTACAGCATGGAAATAACCCCCTCGGTCCAATTAGTCCATGCCAAGCCCTATGGTCAGGTCGGAATATGATGACTATAGCTTTTCGTGGCATTTGAACTCGCTACCTTCAGTCTGAGACCCTCTATTTCACAGCCGGCACTGAGAAGGTTAAACAGAGCAGCCGTGACTGGCCTCGCTGAACTCCCCAGTGAATTGGCTTGTCTGGCAGTCGCTGGTGTTTTGTCTTTCCAATAATAAGGTTTGCTGAGCACATTATGTCTGTGTGAAATTACAATTTCTCACCTGTGAAACACAGAACAATCTTTTGAAGCAGCTAATTGATGTCGAGCTGCCGGATGTGTTCAGACTGCCTGGCCCTGTTAATAGATAAACAGCTGGAGTCTGCAGAGCTCAGCTCCAAAGCTAAACAGATGCCCTTGTGCTCAGCGCTGAGTGTGGGTGGATCAGAGGGGGCTGTAGACCCTGGCAGATTCCCCAGAGGGTGAACACTAAACAGAAGAAGAAAAATGAGCTGGGCGATAAAGGTCGTGGTATTTAGTGGTGCCAATTGCAGTGCTCCCAGGATGCTCATTCAGAGAAAGGGCAGCAGCTGTTCAGATACAACTGTAATAAAGCTCACACTGAGCGAGGGGAAACTGAGACCAGAGGTCTGTCAAGGGTCTGGGGGCCCTGTGCCCAGACTTGCTGCACACACCATCGAGGTCTCCATTAACCATGGACCCAGATAGCACAAAGAAACAAAGGCCGGAGGCCATTCAGCCCATCAAACCTGCTCTGCCATTGTTTGTTCCAAGATCTTACCCTCTCTCAATATCTCTTAACTTCTGTAGGATCCAAAATGCCATTGATATTGGTTTTGAAGATAAACAACTGAATCATGTCCCACTCTCCAGGACACAGAGCTTCAAAGATTTACAGTCCTCAGCGTAAAGATATTTCTCCTCTTCGTTGTTCTGAATCAGTGACCCCTCATTCTGAAACCCGCGGTTTTGGACTGTCCAAGAGGTCCCCTCAGCATTGACGCTGTCAAACTTCGTAACATTTGCATACTGAAAACTGGCATTGTTCTGTGATGGTTTGTGTAGAACCTGCTATTGTCAGTCCCACTGTCTTACTGTGGAGGTTGTACTAAGTGAAGATGAACTTGAGTTAAGTATGTACATGTGTGCATTTCTAGATTGGGATTATATGGAAGGCCTGATTGGTTAACAATCTGGGCATCAGCAGATTGGATAGTGTGTTGTACATTTCAGCTTTTGATTCATTGATTTTTCCCAACTGTTTTTCATCAAAGTAACAACTGGTGTGTCACATCTAGCGTGTTTGGTCCATGACCACTTCCAATCCTTTAACACCGATTCCATCCCAGTCTCAGCACACGTGCTGCTGTAATCTTCATCCAACCTTTGCTAACTCCTGATGACTATTCCTGACTGACCTCCCAATTTCTACCACCCATAAACCCACTTTCAAAAAACAAAGTTCTGTTCACCCATCATCTCTGTGCTCACTGTCCCACATCCATTATGATCCAGTCGACATTTCTAATTTAAAATCCCCATCATAGTTTTCGAACTCCTCCTTGAACCCTTCTCCTCTACTGCTTTAACCTCGTCCATCCCTAGAATTATAGAATCCCTGTAGTGTGGAAGCAGGCCATTCGGCTCATCAAGTCCACAAAAACCCTCTGAACAGCATACCTGCCAGACCTACCTTATCCCTGTAATCCTGCATTTCCCATGGCTAACCCACTTAATCTGCACATTATGGGGCAATTTAGCGTGGCCAATTCACCATACCTGCACATCTTTGGACTGTGGGAGGGAACCGGAGCACCCAGAGGAAACCCCGCAGACATAGGGAGTATGTGCAAACTCCACACAGACAGTCATCCAAGGTTGGAATCGAACTCGGGTCCCTGGCACTAAGTGGCGGCAGTGCTAACCACTGAACCAATGTGCCATCCCTCCTGTGGCATCACACTTATTTTGACCTCTTTCCACAATAGGAGCCAAAGCCTCCATCAATGTGTCCACCTCTCTCTCCCTTTTGAAGATTCTCCTTAAAACCTGCCTTTCTAACAGAATGGTTCATTATCTGTCCAGATATCTCTTGTGTGACTCAGGGTCAAATTTTGTTTCAGTAATGCTTTGAAGAGTGTTGTGGGGCATTTTTGCTACTTTAAAGGCACTATATTAACATAAATTGTTATTGTCATTACTGAAGTTTGCAATGTGATAGTTTAGCGCTAAGATTAAATGCAGATACAGCAAGCAGTTAGGAAGGTAAATAAGAGATTTAGCTTCATTACAAAGAGATTGGAGTTTAAAGTCTTGCTACAATTTTATAGTGCTTTGATGAGATCACATATGATGTGCTGTATTAGTTAAACTCGTTCATCTGAAAGGTGTACCTCTTTTAGAGATCAGCTCATCAGGCTGATTCCCAGGATGTGATGGCAGTCTTGGGAGGAGGGATTGATCAGACTAAGTCTATTCTCTGAAGTTTTAGAAAAATGAGAGGTGATTTCAGTGCAATGCCTTCTGACAGAGTTTGGCAGAATTGGTGCTAATGTGTCATTTGCTTAGTCAGACAGTCTAGGATCAAGGCAGGCTTATACACTTAATGGCAGGGTCCTGGGGAGTGTTGCTGAACAAAGAGACCTTGGGGTGCAGGTTCCTTGAAGATGAAGTCACAAGCAGACAGGTTAGTGAAGGCAGCGTTTGTAACCCTTGCCTTTATTGGTCAATACATTGAATATAGAAGTTGGGAGGTTGTGTTGTGGCTGTACAGGACATTGGTTAGGCCACTTTTGGAATCCTACATTCAATTCTGGTCTTCCTGCTGTAGGATGGATATTGTTAAACTTGGAACGTTGCAAAAATATCTCCAAGGATGTTGCCAGGGTTGGAGGGTTTGAGCTATAGGGTGAGGTTGAATAGGCTGGGGCTGTTGTCCCTGCAGCTTCAAAAGCTGAGGGGTGACCTTATGGAGGTTTATAAAATCATGAGGGGCATGGATAGGGTGTATACACAAGGCCTTTTCCCCAGGGTAAGGAATCCAAAACTAGACAGCATAGGTTTAAGGTGAGAGAGGAAAGATATAAAAGGTACCTAAGGGGAAACCTTTTCACACAGAGGGTGGTACGGGTATGGAATGAGCTGCCAGAGGAAGTGGTGGAGGCTGGTACAGTTGCAACATTTATAGGCACTTGGGTGGGTATATGAATAGGAAGGGTTTATAGGGATGTGGGTCAAGATTGTGTTGTTGGTCAGGCAGCATCTGAGGAGCAGGAGAATCAACGTTTCGGGTGTAACCCTTCTTCAGGACTGGGGGTGGGTGTAGGGGGAGCTGCAGATAAAGAGGGTGGTGGGGGCAGGGTGATGAAGTGGGGGTAGGTGAAGACAGCTTTCCAGCAAGACCCTCTCTTTTTCGAGGGATATGGGCCAAATGCTGGCAAATGGGACAAGATTAATTTTGGATATCTGGTCGGCATGGACGAGTTGGACTGAAGGGTCTGTTTCCCTGCTGTATATCTCAGTGACTCAAAAACATGGAGACTGTCAATCCTCAAAAAAGTTGTCATCTTCACTTCAAATGATTGACACCTTATTTTGAGAACCATGTCTCACCTGGTTCTGGTCTGTCCCACACCGGGAAATATCCCTTCAGCATCTATCCTGTCAACTTCTCTCACGACCCTATATGTTTCAATGAGGTCACCTCTCAGCCTTCTGACCTCCAACTGTCCAAACCTTCCTCATGAAACAACCCTCCATTCCAATGTGAGGGTTGAATGGATTCAGTTGTCATCTGTCAGCCTTTTAAAATATTTGTGAATGGGACCGATAGAGTTTTGGAGTTCAGGGGATGTGGGGATCAGGCAGAAGATTGAAATTAAGGTCCAGATTTTGCTATGATTGACCTACTCCTGTTCCTGGTCCAGACCACAATCGTCTCCACTATCCTCACATCTCAATTACAGCGAATGAGTAACTGATACTGATCTCAAAGCACCAATATCAACAAGAGGATTCTGTTGTTTTCCAACACATTCATTCCCAATGCAGTTTAACACAATCCTGTGTTATAAAACAGGAAAGTGGGGAAAGGGGTGGTGGAAGGAAGATGATGAGGAATGGGAGAAATAGGAGGTAAAGCAAGAGGATGGTGAAAGACAGAATCATTGAAGGCTGTTTGGCCCATTTTATCAGGTCCAGCCGCCCACAAGAGCAACTGGTGTCAGGCTACTCACCCAGATTTTCTACCTGCAATATTTCCTCCAGCAAATGTTTTAATTGTCTATTGAAAGCCCTGGATGAATCTGCTTCCAATAGATTCCCCAGGGGCATACTCACCCTGACCCCTCACTGTGTGTCCATGTCTCACCATTCCTTCATCTTCAATCAATGTCCTTGTTTTGGTCTGTTTACCAATGGGAACAGTTACTTTCCTATCTGCTCTGTCCAGAGCATTGGCCAAGGTCATGGTTCTGAAAGGGTTAACCTTCATATTATTTGAAGTTTAAAAATATTTCTTTGCTAAGTTCATAGTGCTTTCATCTTTTGAGCAATCCACAGTTATAGATATCCTCTCAGGATTCAAACAAGTTTTATGTGAACCATCACATAATCATTAAACACATCTCTCAGAACAACTGGTACAGCACAGGGTTAGATCCAGGGTAACGTTCCATCTACTCTGTCCTCATCAAACACTCCCAAGGCAGGTAAAACACAGGGTTAGATACAGGGTAACGTTCCATCTACTCTGTCCTCATCAAACACTCCCAAGGCAGGTAAAACACAGGGTTAGATCCAGGGTAACGTTCCATCTACTCTGTCCTCATCAAACACTCCCAAGGCAGGTAAAACACAGGGTTAGATCCAGAGTAACGTTCCATCTACACTGTCCTCATCAAACACTCCCAAGGCAGGTAAAACACAGGGTTAGATCCAGAGTAACGTTCCATCTACACTGTCCTCATCAAACACTCCCAAGGCAGGTAAAACACAGGGTTAGATCCAGAGTAACGTTCCATCTACACTGTCCTCATCAAACACTCCCAAGGCAGGTAAAACACAGGGTTAGATCCAGAGTAACGTTCCATCTACACTGTCCTCATCAAACACTCCCAAGGCAGGTAAAACACAGGGTTAGATCCAGAGTAACGTTCCATCTACACTGTCCTCATCAAACACTCCCAAGGCAGGTAAAACACAGGGTTAGATCCAGAGTAACGTTCCATCTACACTGTCCTCATCAAACACTCCCAAGGCAGGTAAAACACAGGGTTAGATCCAGGGTAACGTTCCATCTACTCTGTCCTCATCAAACACTCCCAAGGCAGGTAAAACACAGGGTTAGATCCAGAGTAACGTTCCATCTACACTGTCCTCATCAAACACTCCCAAGGCAGGTAAAACACAGGGTTAGATCCAGAGTAACGTTCCATCTACACTGTCCTCATCAAACACTCCCAAGGCAGGTAAAACACAGGGTTAGATCCAGAGTAACGTTCCATCTACACTGTCCTCATCAAACACTCCCAAGGCAGGTAAAACACAGGGTTAGATCCAGAGTAACGTTCCATCTACACTGTCCTCATCAAACACTCCCAAGGCAGGTAAAACACAGGGTTAGATCCAGGGTAACGTTCCATCTACTCTGTCCTCATCAAACACTCCCAAGGCAGGTAAAACACAGGGTTAGATCCAGGGTAACGTTCCATCTACTCTGTCCTCATCAAACACTCCCAAGGCAGATATAGCACAGGGTTAGATACAGAGTAAAGCTCCATCTACACTGTCCACATCAAACGCTCCCAGGGCAGGTATAGGACAGGGTTAGATATAGAGTGAAAAGTCTGGCTGGGGATGTTATCAATACACAGAATCTAGTGACTTTTGTGCGTATTGTTCCTGGGCAGCAATGATCACTTTGTCAAGGTGACCAGGAGGAAAGCTAAGAAAAAGCTGCCTGCCTTTTCAGGAATAATTGAATGCTGCTGGTGACTCACGCCAACTGTGACTATCCCTCCTTGGCTTGCCTTGAAGCTATTGATTTGAAAGATCAGACTATAGGTCAAGTGACAAGGACACCACCAAGGACCAGAATATCGAGGTTCCACACTGTCACTCAGCAGCATGACACAAATCCTATTTGCTTTGCCAAACTACGGACAGTCTAAGGTACCCTGTTCGATTTCCTCTCATTTTCCTGATTCATCCTTGTGGAATCTTATTGCCAAGAGGTTTAGAAATATCTCGTTTTTATTGTGGTTCCCTCACTGGAAAGGTGGGGACACCGGGATGTGTTAGTCTCAGTAACCTGAGAGACCTGAGGTGAACAATTTAGACAAGTGCAACGGGGCCTCAGAAACACTCAATAAATTATAGTGGCTCTCCTTGTTCATTTACATCAATCACAGCCTCTGTGCATTGTTGTATCTTTGCACTTGGAGAGATAACATAAAGCATTTGTATCACTGCACTGAGATTCCTGCTTGAGATTCAGAGGGTGAGCAGGCCTGACACAGAGTGGAGCCCTGGATCTGAATTTTCAATCATTTCCAACAAGGTCCTTGTGTCTGGCGAGTGTAGGTGGACCTGGCTTCATTGTCCTACACAAGGGATCATTGAAACATCCCTCACTTGGTCAGACTGATCCCTGGTTAGCTGACACTCATCCTGTCAAATGGATAATCTGCAACCCACAGCCACTTGCCTTTCAGATAAGATATGGGACTGAAGCACGGTCTGGTGGATCGAAATAATTATAGAGTCTCAGTTATCAAAGCAGAACGGGGATGTTCTCCCATTGTCTGGGAGCGAACATTTACCACACGTGATAAAAAAATGTACTTGATCATTATCACATTCCCCTCTTCAGCATCTTGTGTCAATTTGACTGGCTCAGTCCTCACATTACAACAATGACCAGATCTTGAAAAGAAACCCTTCATCATTCATGAAGCATTTTCGAGGATGTAGGGTGCTATAGAAATGCAAGTCATGCTTTTCACTGCTTCACACAATCCCTGCGAGAGTGAAGATGAAATAAAGAAAACAGAAACTGAGATTTAAGTACATAAGGAGAGACACTGTAAATTTATTTTTGGCTCCTTAGCCTTATTTATGTAACTAAAGGACCCTCAGACAAACCTGAGTTTACCTTGTGGAGGTACCTATACTACCTGTCCTGGGAGTTAAAAATCACACAACACCAGGTTATAGTCCAACAGGTTTATTTGGAAGTACACTAGCTTTCAGAGCGACGCTCCTTCATCAGGTGATTGAGAGGGAGCAGCACTCCGAAAGCTAGTGTGCTTCCAATTATGGTGTTGTGTGATTTTTAACTTTGTACACCCCAGTCCAACACCGGCATCTCCAAATCATGTCCTGGGAGTGTTTGATGGGGACAGTGGAGAGGGAGATTTACTCTGAATCTAACCCAGTGTTGGACCTGTCCTGGGAAGGTTTGATGGGGACAGAATAGAGGAAGCTTTACTCTGTATTTAACCCCGTGAAGTATCTATCCTGACATTGTTTGATGGGAATGGGGTAAAGTGCTTGAGGATGGTCGAGGTAAGGGGAATGATAAAGGGAATATTAACGAACTATTGCAGAAGGTTGCTTGGTTGAAGAACATCGACATAGAAAAGTGATTAAATATTCATGACAATCTGCATGGAAACATCTGATGTAAAAGTGTAACAGAAGGTTTGTGGATCTATCAGACAGACTTTGTTTAACATATTCGTCTCTCTGATCCCTGTACAACCCAGATCCCCTTTCACTTCTCCACCTAACCCTCAGGTCTTCAATTGCCGAGATATAGACAGTGAGTCCGGGGTGTTAATAATGGAAAATAAAGAGATTGTAGAATAATTAAATAGGTGTTTTGCAATTGTCTTCATCCTGGAGTAGTTGTAAATCAAGAGATAACAGTGAGGGAGGAATTTACCAGAGCAGCCAGACTAAGCAAACTATCCAGATAGACTGCATCCTATGGTCTTATAATAAGGAGCTAGTGAGATAGTTAATGCATTCATTTCAATTTTCTCATAATCCCTGGATTCAAGGAAGGTTCTATTAGACTAGAAAATGCAAAACGTAATTTCATTATTCAAAAAGGAAGGGAGACAAAGCAGGAAACTGGAGATCAGTCAGATTACCATCTGGTGCATAAGAAAGATGTTAGGCCATAAGATGCAGGAGCAGAAGTATGCTGATTTGATAATCATCAACTCCATTTTCTTTACTTTTCCACCATAACCCTTGATCCCTTTACTGGTTAAAGATTTACCCCATCCTTGAATATATTTAATAACCCAACCTCGACAGCCCTCTGTGGTAAAGAACTCCATAGGTTCATTACCCTCAGACAGAAGAAGTTCCTCCTCATCTGTCTTAAATTGGCCACCCCTTATTCTGAGAGTATGCTCTTTGAGTCCTAGAGTCTCCCACAAGGGGAAAACAGTCTTTCTGCATCTACCCTGTCAACTATATGTTTCAATAAGGTCACCTCATTCTTCTAAACTTCAGGCCCAACTGACTCAACTTGTCCTCATAAAATCCCTCCATGCCAATGTGCAGCCTTATGAACCTTCTCTGGACTGCCTCCAATGTTACTGTATCTTTCCTCTGCCATTTCCGCCACCTACAGTCAGACCCCACCACCAAAGATATATTTTCCTCCCCATCCTTATCCGCGTTCCACAGAGACCATTACTCCGTGACTCCCTCATTCGGTCCACGCACCCCCCACCAACCCACCCTTCACTCCCGGCACCTTCCCTTGCCGCCACAAGAGGTGCAAAGCCTGCACCCACACCTCCCCCCTCACCTCTGTCCAAGGCCCCAAAGGATCCTTCTACATCCAGCAGAGACTTTCCTGCACATTCAAATACCTCATCTACTGGGACTCGTGCTCTTGATGTGGTCTCCTCTACACTGGGGAGACAGGACGCCAACTCATGGAATGTTTTAGAGAACATCTCTTGGACACATGCACCCACTGCGCCTCCTCCACCGCCAAATCACCACCCGCCAACTGGAGGAAAACTACCTCAGCTTTCACCTTGGGACCCTTCAACCACGCAGCATCAACATCAACTTCAGCAGTTATCCCATCTCCCCTCCCCTCACCTAACCCCAGACCCAAACCTCCAACTCGTCACCACTCTCTTGACCTGTCCAACCTATCCATCTTCCTTCCGACCTTTCTGTTGCGCCCTCCCCACTGACCAATCACAATTACCCCCAACCTGCATCCATCTATCGCCTTCCTAGCTACCTTCACCCTAGCCCTGCCCCCACCCTCCTATTTATCTCTCAGGCCCTTTCTCCCTCCACATTCCTGATGAAGGGCTTATGCCTGAAATGTTGACTCTCCTGCACCTCGGATACTGCCTGACCTGCTGTGCTTTTCCAGTGCCAAATTTTTGACTCTGACTCTCCAGGATGTGCACTCCTCACTTTCTCCTAGATAAGGAGACCAAAACTGTTTACTGTATTCCATCTGTGGTCTGACTGCTGCCTTGCATAGTTTTAGCAGACCTTCCCCATGTTACAGGCCCTCTGTTATAGTCTCCATGTCCTTATATATAAATCCTCTCCAAGGTCCAAAAGCAGCAAACTGTTTCAAGCTCATATATATTGCGAATAGCTAATAATGCATTGACATTTTCTTGGGTCTATTGAACATATAACTCCCAGAGCCAGAGTCATGGCTATAGCTGTCTGCCAATTCACATTTTTGTCATGTTTGGGTAATTTTCATTACCCTGCCATTTTATCTGTCCAGTGGAGTTTGATATCATGCCAGTCACATCAAAGATATAAGATCATTGAAATTTTGGAAAGTAAAAACAAATTGAGAAGGTACAATATTGAGCAAGAGATGAGATCCAACTGCAGTCATGTTTCAGTTCAAACTCACTGATGGGAGACAGTGTGTGACATCACCTTTAAGACATTCCCCCCAGACTGCAATAGTAACTTGCAGTAGCACCACGATGATGGTAACTGTCCAGACTGGAGCACACTGACACTGAGCCCAATAAGGAGCTATTCAGGTGGCTGGTAAAAAGGTTAGATAAGATAGGTTTCAAGGAGCATCTTAGAAACTGTGAGAGAGCAGGAAGTACCCAGACCTTAGTGTCCTGGCATCTGAAGGTGCTATTTGGGAAGGTTTTCCCACAGTCCAAAGATGTGCAGGTTAGAAGGATGGCCTTGGTAAATGCAAGGTTACAGGGACATACAAGGGGGTGCTGGGTCTGGGTGGGATTCTCTTTGGAGGGTTCGTGCAGATTCAATGGGCCAAATGGCTTCTTTCCTCACTATAGGGATTCTATGATTCTTTGATAAGACTGAGGAAAAGGTCTGGGTATATTCGGGAGAATTTTGTTCCCAACTCTTCTTTCTGTGCTAACTTTCCAGTGGTTTATGGTGAACCACATATCTCAGTAGTAGACATGTATCTGACTTAACAGAGGGTGATTAGATTACTTACAGTGTGGAAACAGGCCCTTCGGCCCAACAAGTCCACAACGACCCGCCGAAGCGCAACCCACCCATACCCCTATATTTACCCCTTCACCTAACACTAGGGACAATTTAGCATGGCCAATTCACCTGACCTGCACATCTTTGGACTGTGGGAGGAAACCGGAGCACCCGGAGGAAACCCACGCAGACACGGGGAGAATGTGCAAACTCCACACAGTCAGTCGCCTGAGGCGGGAATTGAACCCGGGTCTCTGGCGGGTTACAGAGGTAGGGAGGATTGGAGGGGGTGGAGGAAGTTACAGAGATAGGGAGGATTGGAGGGGGTGGAGGAGGTTACAGAGGTAGGGAGGATTGGAGGGGGTGGAGGAAGTTACAGAGATAGGGAGGATTGGAGGGGGTGGAGGAGGTTACAGAGGTAGGGAGGATTGGAGGGGGTGGAGGAAGTTACAGAGATAGGGAGGATTGGAGGGGGTGGAGGAGGTTACAGAGGTAGGGAGGATTGGAGGGGGTGGAGGAAGTTACAGAGATAGGGAGGATTGGAGGGGGTGGAGGAGGTTACAGAGGTAGGGAGGATTGGAGGGGGTGGAGGAAGTTACAGAGATAGGGAGGATTGGAGGGGGTGGAGGAGGTTACAGAGGTAGGGAGGATTGGAGGGGGTGGAGGAAGTTACAGAGATAGGGAGGATTGGAGGGGGTGGAGGAGGTTACAGAGGTAGGGAGGATTGGAGGGGGTGGAGGAAGTTACAGAGATAGGGAGGATTGGAGGGGGTGGAGGAGGTTACAGAGGTAGGGAGGATTGGAGGGGGTGGAGGAAGTTACAGAGATAGGGAGGATTGGAGGGGGTGGAGGAGGTTACAGAGGTAGGGAGGATTGGAGGGGGTGGAGGAAGTTACAGAGATAGGGAGGATTGGAGGGGGTGGAGGAGGTTACAGAGGTAGGGAGGATTGGAGGGGGTGGAGGAAGTTACAGAGATAGGGAGGATTGGAGGGGGTGGAGGAGGTTACAGAGGTAGGGAGGATTGGAGGGGGTGGAGGAAGTTACAGAGATAGGGAGGATTGGAGGGGGTGGAGGAGGTTACAGAGGTAGGGAGGATTGGAGGGGGTGGAGGAAGTTACAGAGATAGGGAGGATTGGAGGGGGTGGAGGAGGTTACAGAGGTAGGGAGGATTGGAGGGGGTGGAGGAAGTTACAGAGATAGGGAGGATTGGAGGGGGTGGAGGAGGTTACAGAGGTAGGGAGGATTGGAGGGGGTGGAGGAAGTTACAGAGATAGGGAGGATTGGAGGGGGTGGAGGAGGTTACAGAGGTAGGGAGGATTGGAGGGGGTGGAGGAAGTTACAGAGATAGGGAGGATTGGAGGGGGTGGAGGAGGTTACAGAGGTAGGGAGGATTGGAGGGGGTGGAGGAAGTTACAGAGATAGGGAGGATTGGAGGGGGTGGAGGAGGTTACAGAGGTAGGGAGGATTGGAGGGGGTGGAGGAAGTTACAGAGATAGGGAGGATTGGAGGGGGTGGAGGAGGTTACAGAGGTAGGGAGGATTGGAGGGGGTGGAGGAAGTTACAGAGATAGGGAGGATTGGAGGGGGTGGAGGAGGTTACAGAGGTAGGGAGGATTGGAGGGGGTGGAGGAAGTTACAGAGATAGGGAGGATTGGAGGGGGTGGAGGAGGTTACAGAGGTAGGGAGGATTGGAGGGGGTGGAGGAAGTTACAGAGATAGGGAGGATTGGAGGGGGTGGAGGAGGTTACAGAGATAGGGAGGGTTGCCTGAACCAGAGAAAATTAGAGATGGTGAGGGTTGCTATTTATGGGATTCTACTATGCTCAAACTGGCTGCATTAGCACAAAAACTACACTTCAGAACAATACCTCCTCGGCTATAAGTGCTTTGGGACAGTTCCTGGCTGTGAAATGTCCTGGTACTATACCATACTTTCAGTGCAATCTCCAACAGCCCCAGCTTCCTCCACCTGTCACAACAAGAGCAGGGACCACATGAAAACACTCACACACCAATCTGACTTGGAAATTTATCACTGTTCCTGTGAACCATTGGGTCAAACTCCTGGAGACCCTTAACAGCTCTGTGAAATATCTCTACATCAAATTAATTGAAGCAATTTAAGTAGGCAGCTCGTCTCAAGGGGCAATTAGGGATGGGCAATTAATTCAGGCCCAGTCGGTGATGCCCACATCCCACGATGACATAAAACAGAAATATGGCCTTCACAAATCACCTGACCTCTTCTCCATCGTCCCCATTCCATCCAAGTGAAGCTGAGTCAAATCTTATATTTCTTTCATCATCCTCTCATGTTTATTTCAGTAATAATGCAGTCAGGTCCTGTCTGACTCAAAGAAGGACCATAAAGTCTCTGTACAACAAAAGTGGCTGCCTTTCAAATTGATTGCTCGAAGATTAGTGAGTTCGTAAATGATACATTAGCATTGCATTCACTTTATAAGCACTATTTCACATGCAGTGAATTAACACCAGGTTGGACAATTGGGTTATGAGCGGTTTGGGACAGGGTTTTAGACAAGTGCAATAAATAACAATAACTTATTGCTCATTTCCTTCTTTTCAAAGTCGTGACAATGAAACCCAAGCCTCAGAGATTCAGGTCTCTCAAAGTCCTGCCTTCCCTTTTGCTGCTATCCATCATTCAGTGCAATCTAAATAGCTGCATTGCAGAGCAGGGACCCTCCAGCTGATATCTCTCAGTCCACAATGACACAGGTGACTTTGTGGGAATGAATGGAAAGGAACAAAAGTCAAATGGAGTGGAAGATGTTTGATCTGCAATCCTTTCACGTGTCTGGAATGCCATTTATCAAGCGGCTGTGTCCGAGTTGAGGGACGAGGGAAAACATTAATGAAACCTTACTTTTCTCTATTTCAATTGTAGCCCAACTGCTATGGAACTTTCTGATTAACTAAGAGAGTACTGTTACTGGGCAAATATCAGGGCCACCATTCAACCTTCAAACTACATCACCAACACAAGTCACCTAATCATTGCTGCTTGTGGGATCTTACTGTGTGCAAATTAGCTGTCTTGCTTCCCACACTACAACAGGGAGTTTGAAAAGTATGGCATTGGCTGAAAAATGCACATCCTAAGGCTATGAAAACCTCTATATATGTTTGTCTTTCTATGTTATTTCAGTTTACTGATCAGCCCAATGAGAGGGCGGGAGCTTTATCTGACTTGGTACAATGCTAAGATAAAAGCAGAAAGTGTAGGCTGTTTGCTGATTGTTGTAGACATCTTGCTTCCTGAATGGTAGCAGGTATCAAGTAAACATTCACGTGTGAGGTACATTTACCCATGTTATAATCAAAGCGGTGTGATGATGCTGCTCCTTTAACAAGGTGATGTTGTCCTTGATTTTCTTTTCAGAGTGATTGTAAATGCAGAAGTCTCTAGTTGGGTTTTAGGGCCAGTTTGATCATAGCTAAAATATACTGCCTCAGATGAAAAGCTTTCAAGTTAAAAAAAAACCCTTGTACAATGAAAGGAGAGTGGCCAGTTCTCCCAGCTCAGCTTTTCTCTGGATTGGTTTGGTTACCAAGCAGTCAGTCTGTTTTGAGGCATCTGGTCAAAGGAACAGTTACATGGAAGAAGGTGTTCCATCCTGAATCCCTCTGCCATCTCTCTCTCCCTCCTTTAAGACCTTGTGTTTGATTTTACCTTTTGTGCCAAGGGGTGTTTATGGGGATTGTTGCAGGAATTTGGAACAGCATCACTATGTTGGATAACCTGTTGGGTTTTCGGATAGGTTGTTATTCTACATGCTACTCTCTTTTGGTTGTGTTTCATTCGATATTGTTGCAAATAAATTCTGTTTTGTTTGAAAGAGGGGTTGGGCCAGCTGCATCCCTCCTGGAATATCCACTATACACCTGCTTAAAACAACCAGCAAGGTTAGGGTCCGGGCTACTTTCTTGAAATGTTTTGAGGGGGTCTTGCCTGGTCCATAACAGATGTATTTGTAGATGAAAGTTTAAAGACTCCATCTTTTTATTTTTGCACTTATAAACCTGTGGACTGAACTGAGAAAGAACTGAAATGAAAACCCAAGGATTGACAGCAGTGGTTGAATGAAAGTCAGGAATTTGATGGGGATTGTGAACCTTGCCGTTGTAGGTTCCGGCAGACGAACTGGAGTCAAGGGTTTGTTTCCAAGATTGGTTTGTGGAGTAAGGCCACAGTTGTTAATGACAAAGGCAGGTGCGTAGCACTGGAGGAGGGAGTAGCATGGAGATGGGGGTGGGGTGCTGGGCAGCACTGGGTTGGGGAGGGGGAGGATCAGAGGTTCTGTTTTTAAGATGAAACATTAATCTGTGGCCCTAACAAGTGAACCGAAAAGATCACGTGACACTATATTGAAGAGGAGTAGGGGTTTATAAATATTAAACAGGTCCATCAAGATGACAAAAAGAGATTAACTGCCCATTATCACATTGCTTTGCACAGCCTAACAGTATCATACAATGATTACAACACAGAAGGACAAAATCTGACCCATCATGTCTGTGGTTTTTTCCCATAGGAATACAGTAATTCAGGGAGTGGTCCACCCTAACCCTATAATCTCCCACAGTCTTCCTTTTCAGATAATGATCCAATTTTCTTTTGGAAGCCTCAACTGAATCAGCATTCATGACAGTCTCAGACAGAACATTCTGGATTCTAACAATTCTACTGCATGAAAAACATTTCTCTTGTCTCCATTGCTTCTTCTATCATTCACCTTAAATCCATAAGCAGCTTGTTACCAAACCCTCTACGAATGTGAACAGGGTCTCTCTCTGTCTGCTCTGCCCCAGACTCATGATCTTGAGCATCTTAATCAAATCTCCTCTTAAATATCTCCTCCAATGAAAACCATCCCAACTTTTCCAATTATCTAGCTATATTTGCGAGATGTTTCCAAATTGGCCATAGCTTTCTCAAATGACAGCAGTAACTACACTTCAAACATTTTTTAATTGGTTGCAATATGTACTGCAGCCATCTTTAAACAGGATACTGCCGAGACCCATATTCATCCTGACTTTCTTGCTGAAAATCATGTTCTTGAGCTTTGTGACATAAGTGAAGTCCCCCTTTATTCTGACACAGAGGAACTTAAATTTTTACTGTTATCGAACAATTAAACAGATGCCTCTCTGCTTTAATGTTTTGGACACTCCATCCTGAAGTGACAAACTGAATCCTTGCCTGATGAAGCAAATCCTTGCCCAGTGATGTGTAGATAGACCATGTCTCCCTTCTCCACTCATTATCTTTCTGCTTCTGTGTATATCTTGCCAACTGTACTTTCACTTCCAGCTCTCTAGCTGTGGCAACGCGAAAGGTTTTAGTAAATGCAGGCAACGGAGACAAATTCTTTTGGAAGATAATCTTGCTGTCAGCTTCCTAATTGAAATGTCTCTGACCCATTCCCATTAAAGAAGGCCCTTTTTGTCTGACTCCCTTTAAAGAGAGGCCTCATTAATATGATGACTAGGCCATGATGGTAGAGAGCTGGCAACTATTCTATTATAAAATAATAAACTTTTAAAAAATTCATTCACAGGATGAGGACATTTCTGGCTGGGCCAGTATTTATTGCCCAGAGGGCAGTTAAGAGTCAACCACATTGCTGTGGGTCTGTAGGCCAGACCAGGTAAGGATGGCAGTTTCCTTTCTGAAAGGAAATTAGTGAACCAGATGGGTTTTTTTCCCCAACAATTGGCAATGCTTTTATGGTCATCATTAGACTCTTAATTCCTGACATTTATTGAATTCAAATTCTAATCATAACAAGATTTGAACCCAGGTCCCCAGAACATCTCCTCAGTCTCTGGATTAACAGTCCAGCAATAATACCACTAGGCCATTGCCTCCCCTTAACTATTTAAACTGGAGAATATTTTGGGACATCATTAGACTGTGCTCTTACAGGTTTCAGCCACCTGTGATCTGATTTCATCTGACATAGGAACAGAAGTAGGCCATTCAGCCCATCAAAGTTGCCTCACCATTCACGACTGATTATCTACCTCAGTGCCATTTCCAACACTAACTCCAAACCCCTTGGTGTCATTAACCACCAGAAACCTATTCATATATCGATGATTGAGCCTCCACAGCCCTCTGGGATGGAGAGTTCCAAAGATTCACCTTCTCCCCCAAATGAAGAAATTCCTCCTCATCTCACTGATGATGCATTCTAAGAATTAGCAATAATAGCTATTAAAGCCTTCTCCAGTTATTAGGTTTACTGTTATACTGGGGCCTCCATTTTCAGACTCTCTGTTAAAGAGGATCCTGATTATCAGGCTATTCATTAGAGACAAGGTTTCTTGCTGGTTGTGGGATATTCCCTTGTACAAACTGGTATTTCCCTATTATGCAATACTTGCCAAGATGTTGATTAAATTGTAAGCGTTTGTGACACTGAGAAAATTAGAAAAGTGCTCAGTGATTGACCAGGAGTTGTCAGGAATTGACAATTAATCTCCAGGACACACACTCAGCTGTACAGGTAAACATTCATTGGACATAGCCTAGCAATGTTAATAATTATTTACAAAATGATTGGAGCTGGGGGAAATAGATTGACTGACAGTCAAAAATCATCCTGGAAATTATTGTTGACCAGAAACTGAACTGGACTAGTCATATAAATACAGTACCAACAAGAGTCTGCCTGAGGCTATGAATCCTACAGCCAGTAACTCACCTCCTGACTTCCCATAACCTATCCACCATCTACAAGGCACAAGTCAGGAGTGTGATGGAATATACCCCACTTGCCTGGATGGCTGCAGCTCTAACAATATTCAAGAACTTTAACACTTTCCAGGACAAAATGGCCCACTTGACTGACACCCATTGACCACCTTCACACCCTCCACCCTCAATGCTTAGTCACAGCAATGTGTCCCATTGACAAGACGCACTGCAGATATTCGCTAATGATTCTTAAAGAGCACCTTCCAAACCCATGACCATTTCCATCTAGAAGGACAAGGGCAGCACAGGAACACCACCACATGCAAGTCCTCCTCGAAGTCACTCACCATCCTGACTTGGAAATATATCGCCGTCCCTTTTGTAACACACTGAGAATTCCCTCCCTAATAGCAATGTTTGACACCTCCCTAATTAGCAGTTCAGAAAGAAGCTCACTGTAACCTTCACAAGGTAGAAATTAATGAATCCTAGTCCAGCCAGCTTTGCCCAAAGCTCTGTAACAAATAAGAACATCAGGTATTGAAGAAAAATTCACTTGCCAAATGGATAAAAGAAGTTTAGGACAGTGTGAGGATAAGAATGGGCTGGGTCCCTGTGAAAGCAGCATGTCTTATAACCAATGAGAAGAGGGAATGGGGCAGAGGTATGATGGGGATTGGGTGTGGCTGGTGACCAATGGTGGGGAGGGGGCGGGGACAATGGTGTGGGGTGCCATGAGATGGGCAAAACAGATGACTCCATGCCAGTAATGTTACCCAGAGTAGGTACTCAGATCCTTGAAGTAACATTTAACCTGCCACAACAACTTGTACTTATAAAGCATCTTTAATGTAGTAAAATGTCCCAAGGTGTTTCACAGGATTTAATCAAACAAAATTTGACACTTAGCCAAAATGTGTTTTAAAGCAGAGAGAATGGACAGAGCAGTGGAGAGGATTAGAGCCTAGCAGCTACCAAGCCTGGGATCATTCTGACTCAGAGGTGTGAGTATGACCATGGCTTGGGCTTATAGTTTTGGACAGCACTATCCTTATAACCCTTCTATAATCTTTCTGATTGTGGAACGAGCTATCTCCTGGTGGCTGAGGATCAAGCTCAGTAGATGGGATCAGTAACTGAGACTGGGAGAGAGAGAGAGCTAAATATAAACACTAGGATTATACTGTTCCTTTTTTTTTTAAGCAAAAATGAACAATATTTAGATCACATTATAAAATCTCCAAGCCTTAATGTGCACTTAATACCAAATATGGTTCAAGGGAAATCTAATTCCCTTCAACATAGCTGCCTCAGTTTGAAACAATGTTATTTTTAGTTCCGTCAGCACTGAGTGAGTTTACCTGGTTTCAGACTGATCCCATCTGTCCTTCTCACTAACATCATTTCCTTTAACCATCACACTGCAATATTCTGGTTTAATTTTCCACTTTCAGTGCTCAAAGGTTTGTTTTAATTTCTGTTTTACTTTCTTCTTCAGCCCCTGGCACTAATATTGTCCCACTATCCCCCTTCAGATATCTCCTCAAACTTCACCCCTTTATTCTCACCTTCAACACCCCTCAGAAATATCTTTCTCCAAATCTTCTATTCAGTCAGCTGTTGTCCTCAGGTTCACACACAAGCAAGCACGCAATTATAAATACACACTCACAAACAATAAAATTACTCACATACACAGGGACACACACAGACCAACACTCAAATAAGACATACTGGAAAATACATAGACAGATACTCACAAATGACAAAGAGTTACAAGCATACAGTCACACTCTCACATGAGACAGACATACACACAAACATGTTTGGACAGACATTTACGCACATGTACACAGTGATATCTTGTTGTTGTATCCATTTTGAATTGTGCTAGCCAGCAAGCTGTGAATGTTATAACATTAAGGGTACAAACAGCTGCTATTCTTGACTGTTCCAAAATATTAGTTACATTAAATTCTGATTAGACACAATGAAATGTACAAGTTGTAAGATATCAACAGGTCGCTAAAGGCTACTGAGCAACTAGTTGCACAGAGACAGTCCAAGGAAAACATTCCTCCCCTTGGATTCCTGGTCAGTCAGGAACTCAGAAATAGGGAAAAGAGGTGTTTATCCTGAACAGTTTCTGCCATTAGGAGCCATTAATCTTCAGGCAATGTCTGAAAGCCAAGATGTATAACTAATTGTAGAAGTAAGGGCTCAGGAATATCCTTGGGAGAGGCGGGGTCTCAGGATAAGTTGTATGCCATTAATACTTCACTGCAGCTGAGAACAGGTGTGAAGGA
This sequence comes from Chiloscyllium plagiosum, assembly GCF_004010195.1. Lineage (NCBI taxonomy): Eukaryota > Metazoa > Chordata > Chondrichthyes > Orectolobiformes > Hemiscylliidae > Chiloscyllium > Chiloscyllium plagiosum. The sequence goes on along the minus strand of NC_057731.1, from coordinate 45,932,089 downwards.
AGCTTACAAGCAGCATTTGCTTTGCGAATCTGAGAAGCATTCGGGTTCAGAGAAATGCAGGGGCAGCTCCAGCCTGGTGAAACGAGCTGTCTGTGAAAAAGCAGGAGTTGTCTCTATGAATAGGTGCTGGATGGCAGTTTAATGAATCCAAGGGATGATAGTCACAGGAAGGGAGAGGTTGAAAGACCAGAACATGAGCAGTCTTTGAGGCAGTCCACTTCCGAGGGAATTCCCAAACTACCTCTGGTGTCTTCTTCACGACAATGCTTCCAATAATTGGAGCCACGTGCCAACCAACCAGCACTCTCCTTACATATAGTGTAAATGGTAGTTTCCCTTTCCTGCTGGTATTTCTTGTGAACTGTCCAGACAAAAAGCTTTGACAGCAATAATCATGTTTCATTCTATTGAAGAGTAACTAGACAAGTAGCTGCAATGATTTTTTGTTTGCCAGCCAGCTCCTTCAAACAGATCTGAGAAGACCGGCTCAAGATAAAATAATCGACATCAACCAGGCCACTGCCTGCTCTCCTGCCTGAAAAGAAAACATTCTCAGCAGGAAGTTTACAGACAGTGTGCCTGTCAAAGAGAAATGGAGAACTTTCAGGGCTAGCGTACCCATCTCGACACCTCTCACTATCACTAAATTTGTTTTCTCAAGATCAAGTATTCAAAGAGAGGAAATTTCTTTGCATTAAATATTTATAGTCATAGAGATATGCAGCTTGGAAACAGCCCCTTCGGTCCAATTCATCCATGCTGACCAGATATCCTAAATTAATCTAATCCCATTGGAAGGTCAAAGCCATTCTCTTTAGCTCCCAACGCCCCAAACTCCACTCTCTCAGTCTTGAGCTGAACCAGATTGTTCACACACATGGTGCCACACTGCACCTCAAATTGGAGTTTTGACCACCTAATCCCCCACCAGTAATATTCGCCATCTCCTTCCCTGCCTCAGTTTATTTGCTAATGAAACCTTTAACCATGACTTTCGCCTAAGGCTGGACTACTTCAGTACTTTCCTGGTCGGACTGCCAATTTCAACACTCCATAAACATAATCTTATTTAAGCCTCTGCTGCCTGGATAGTCCCTCACACCATTGTCCAATGACAATGGTTTCACAGTCATCATTACTGAGACCCAGATTTATTAATTGAATTAAAATTAGTGGGTGGGTGAGAGTTGAGCTCACCTTCCCAGGACTGTAGTCTAGACCATCGGGACTACCAGAACCAATGATATTACTATGACCACCATTGTCTCCTTAGAGTGAGTAGCAAGACACTTTATTGAACTGGAAGAGAGGACAAACCTGTGGGACCTACACTGGCTCCTGATCTGGCAATGTCTCGATTTTAGAATCCTAATAAGATCCTCCTAGATCCATGTGCAGCCCCCTTCCGATTCCTGAGCACCCCAGTTTTAATCTCCCCTCTGTTGGAGACTGTCTCTCTGGAGTATGTGACACTGTTCTACATTACAACACTGAAGTACTTTATTAGCTGTTAATTGGTTTGAGACATCTGGTGGTTTTAAAAAAAACACTGGATAAATGCACATTTTAGTTTTTCCATAAGCCTCTCTGGCTCTCTCTCCCCACTCAAGATACTCCTCAAAAGACATCTCTTTGACCAAGTCATGAGGTTGATAGTATACTTCCCATTTGCCTGGAGTGGGTGCACCTCCAACAACACTCAAGGAGCTTGCCATCATCCAGGACAAAACAGCCCTCTTGACTGGCACCACATCCACTCCCTCCACAAGCAATGCTCAGTAGCAGCAGTGTGTACTATCTATAAGATGCACTGCAGAAAGTCACCAAAGATCCTCAGACAGCACCTTCCAAACCACAGCCACTTCCATCTAGAAGGACAAGGGCAGCAGATACATGGGAACACCACCCCCTGCAAGTTCCCCTCCAAGCCACTCACCATCTTGACTTGGAAATATATTGCCGTTCCTTCACTGTCAGTGGGTAAAAATCCTGGTATACCCTCCCTAAGGGCATTGGGACATGGACTACAGTGGTTCAAGAAGATAGTTCACCATCTCAAGGGCAACTAGGGCAGGGCAATAAATGCTGGTCCATCCAGTGACACTCACATCCCACAAGTCAATAAAAGGTTTTTGGTTCCCTGTCCTACTATATGCTTGGTGTCCAATTCAGTCTGACTCACATTCCTGTGGAGAGCTTTGTGAGGTTTTACTACACAAGAGGTCACTATCCAACTGCAAATAATAGTTGAATAGTAAATCCCAGTGGCTTTGGGAACTTTTACTTACTCTCCAGAACGAGTTAATGATTCTGGAGCAAATCTTCATTCATATCGGTGAAGTATTCAACATTGGGGATGTAGTGTTTGTGGGGGAAGCTGTAAATAGTTCAGGAGTTAATAACATTTTGTGGGATGAGTGAACCTATTGTGAGATAGACTGAAGGATTATCTATACACATACTCAGAGAAAAGTTGCTGAGCATTTGCTTAAGGAGTTATGTCACTGCAATATCAGCTCAGATGGAATTGGGACCTGCCAGGTTGGTCTTCTCTTACACTTCAGTAAAGTGTTGTGCTACTTGTTCTGAGGAGATACTGGTGTAGTGGTAACATCATTGGTTCTAGTAGTTCTGAATTGTCTAGACTACAGTCCTGGGGAGGTGGGTTCAAATCTCATCCACCTACTAATTTTAATTCAATTCATAAATCTGGGTCTCAGTGATGGTGACTGTGAAACCATTGTCAATTTTGGTAAAAATCCATCTGATTCACTAATACTAGTTAGGGGACAGTTCTTAAGATGTCCTTTGCCAGTCTGACTATATGGGACTCCATAGCAACATGGTTAATTCTTAGCTACCCTCTGGAATGGCTGAGAGAGACACTCAATTCAAAGGCAATTTAAGGACGCTTAACAAATGTTGGCCTTACTTGTGACACCCATATCCCAGCTGACCTACATCTGTGTCAACATTTTTAAAAAGTATTCATTTTTTGTAGCTGTGGGCGTCACTGGCTAGGCCAGCATTTATTGCCCATCCCTAGTTGCCCTTGAGAAGGTGGTGGGAGTTGCCTTCTTGAACCGCGGCAGTCCACCTGCTATGGGCTGGCCCATAATGCCCTTAGGGAGGGAATTCCAGGAATGTGTTTCTCTTCAGCTGTACACAGAGCCCTAAGCTATGGTTATTGGTCACAAATAAAAGGCACTTCTGCCTAATGGGGGCCATTGGGACTTTTATGAGGGGAGCAGAGAATGACGGTCCCTGGTTAATATTCAGTTTACAAACACTATACTTAACCAAGTAGTCTCAAAGTGACACATGCACCAACTAACCCCACCACCCTGGGGCCAAACACTTCAACTCCCCCTCCTCCACCGCCAAACTCTAGCCACCCGATGTCCGGAGGAAGAACACCTCACCTTCAGCCTTGGGACTCTCCAACCACACGGGACCAATGCGGATTTCACCAGTTTCCTCCTTTGCCCTCCCACACCTCATCCCAAATCCAACATTCCAATCGTCACTGCCCTCTTGAACTGTCTGATCTGTCCATCTCCCTTCCCACCTATCCGCTCCACCCTCCTCTCCAATCTTTCACCATCACTCCCCAAACTTCATCTACCTATCGTATTCCCACCTACCTTTCCCCCAGCCCCAGACCTCTCCCATTTATCTCTCAGCTCCCTTGGGACCCCCTCATTCCTGATGAAGAGCTTATGCCTGAAATGTTGACTCTCCCGTTCCTAGCATGCTGCCTGACCTGCTGTGCTTTTCCTAGACCACACTTTTCAACTCTGATCTCCAGCATCTGCAGTCCTCACTTTCTCCAGGTAGTCTCAAAGAACAGGAAACATTTACTTAAGAAAAGCCTACATTGCAGCAATTTAATTGACATTTATAAAATAACGATGGAATCAGGTTATGTGAATGTCAACCTCCTGTTTCAACCACACAGTTTGGGAAGGACTCGGATCACATTTTACAAATCTCATACTGTCACGATTAGATATCAGGAGGTGACTGTTCTTGGAGAATAGTGGAATATGCAGCCTTATGGTGAGCTGCAATTCACGGACTCATTTAAGTGAAAGCTGGATGTGTTTTGATTGGGAGAGAGATCACTTCATGCTGCATAGAGATTCCTTGCAATGTTTACCACAGTGTGACCTCATGAATCAATTTCAATCAAAGAGGAATGATCCCGAATTGGCCACTTTTTAAAAATTACATCAGGCTTACCTCATGAAAAGAAATGAAGCTGGGGGCAGTGACCTAATTGAGCTTTTAAGATTACAAGAGGTTTTGAGAGACACTGAGAAAATGATTCCTCTTATGGGGAATAACACAATTAGGGGCCATCAATATGAATTTGCCCCCAAGAAACCAACTCACTCGCACAGGGACTGGTTGAAGTGAATAGTAACAACGTGTTTGAGGAGAGATTGGACAAGCAAATGAACGAGAGAATAGAGGGTTTCTGATAGCGGATTTCACTCTGGAAAACCAGCAAGTGGCTTGATTGGAACATTAAGACTAGCATGAACCAAATGGGCCAAGTGGCCTCTTTCTGTGCCCCATATCCTCGGAGAACTGGATGTGGGAGAACTTTATGGAGTCAAGTCAGTGAAGAGAAAAGGGCAGCAGGTTTAAGTAGAGTGGTGGACAATCTGTTTGTCAGAATCACGACATGTTCCAAAGAAAACAGAGGATTCCAAGCAGTCACAGCTGGTGACAATTTGTCAATAGCAAGAAATATCGGAGTCTGGAAGACAACACAGCAGCTGGTTCATAGCCAAACTCCAAACTTAATTATTTATTGCCTTTTCCATTTGTAATCGAGTTTAGCCTGGGGCTTCCAAAGACTCACCTGCTATTTATCACTGACATGTCCCTGAGCAGGGTGTACGAGGAGCTGTACATTATTCATCATTGCTAAGTGAGAATTCTGTGGACAATCTATTGTTTCTAGGACTCTGGGTCCTTCAGAGATAAAACCAAAAGGATGGTTTCAAAGGTGTAGCTCACAAAAAATTCAACCCAGTGCCCTGGCCTTTTAAATGAGAGCAATAGGTCTTAGATCCAGAGCACTACGACATGGGGTTAGATACAGAGAAAAGCTCCCTCTACACTGTCCCCATCAAACACTCCCAGGACAGATACAGCATGGGGTTAGATACAGAGTAAATCTATCTCAACACTGTCCCCATCAAACACTCCCAGGACAATTCAGCATGGGGTTAGACACAGAGTAAATCTACCTTGACACTATCCCCATCAAACACTCCCAGGACAATTCAGCACAGGGTTAGACACAGAGTAAATCTACCTCGACACTGTCCCCATCAAAAACTCCCAGGATAGATACAGCATGAGGTTAGACACAGAGTAAATCCAGGTTAGACACACTGTCCCCATCAAACACTCCCAGGATAAATACGGCATGGATTTAAATACAGAGTAAAGTTCCCCCCTACACTGTCCCTATCAAACATTCCCAGGACAGGTACAACACGGGGTTAGATACAAAGTATAGCTTCTTCTACATTAACCCCATCTAACATTCCAAACTTTGGTTAGACCACTGCTAGAATACTGTGTGTAGTTCTGGAATTCACATTATAGGAGGGATGTGATTGCACTGGAAAGAGTGCAGAGCAGATTTACCAGGACGTTGCCTGGGCTGGAGAGATTCAGTTTTGAAGAGATATTGACACATCTTAGAGCAGAGGAAATTGAAAAAGAACATGTTTGAGATGCATAAAAATATGAACAGCATAGACACGGTAGACAGGACGAAACATTTCACCTTGAAGGGATCAATGATCAGGGACACAGATTTAAGGGAAGGGGCAGAAGGTTTAGGGGGGATGTGAGGAATAACTTTTTCACCAATTCCGGGAATCTGGAACTCAGTGCTTGTAAGGGTGGTAGAGGTAAAAATCCTTATAATGTTTAAGATGTATTTAGATGTCCACTTATGATGCCAAAGCAATGGCCCAAGTGCTGGAAGATGGGCTTAGAATTGTTAAATGGTTGTTTTTGACTGGTGTGGATATGATGGGCTGAATGACACTTTTCTGTGCTGTCGATCTCCATGACTCTATGACTCCCAGGTCAGGTACAGCAAGTGTTTGCATACAGAGTAAAACTTTCTTGTCCCTATTACCATCCAACACTCCCAGTACAGGTACAGCATGGAGTTAATTCCAGACTTAAGCTTCCTCTATTTTGTCCCCATCAAACAGACTCAAGCTTCCTCCAAACTGTCTTTACTCTGTATTGTATCCAGGGAGTACAATTCTTCTGCTGCTGCTGCTGATGTCCCAGAGTGACTCATGGATGCCCAGTCTTGAGTTGTTAGATCTATTTAAAATCCATCCAATTTAGCACCACACAGTACCACACAACACTATGATAAATTATTGTGAACCTTGGTGGGGGCAGAGTGGATTAATGTAAGTTTGGTGAGTACAGGGGTGCGCGGTTTGTGAGGAGACCCTTTCTTTTTTCTACCTTTGTTAGCCTGCCTGGAGACCAGGAGCTGCAAGCTGTTTGGGAGCGCAGTTTGAAATAAAATGAGAGTGGATCACAATCTAACTTTGTAGATCTCTCTTCTTCAGCTGAAGTAACTATGATGTGACAGGTGAGTTTGCCCACATGGAATGCTCATCCTGTGACATGTGGAGATTTTTTAAAAAACAACATGAGTTTTTTGAAGAGTTAACAGAGAGAATTGCTGAGAGTGATGCTGCTAATGTGCTCCATGTGGATTTCCAAAAGGCATTTATTACAGTGCCATACAACAGACTTGTGTGGATTGTGATAGGGGAAAGGGAGGACTGCAGATGCTGGAGATCAGAGTTGAGAGTGTGGCGCTGGAAAAGCACAGCAGGTCAGGCAGCATCCGAGGAGCAGGAGGATCGATGTTTCAGGCATAAGCCCATCATTATAGTGATAGGTCATGGATTAAACAGACTAAAACAATGTGGATGCAAAACTGGCTGAGAGATAGGAAACAGAGTAATGACCAATGGGTAGTTTTCAGGCTGCAGGAAGTTTGTAGTCAAGTTTGCCAGTGGTTGATAGTGTCACCTTTGCTTTTTTTGATCTATATTCATGATCTAGATCTTGGTGTGTTGGGGCAATTCCAGCATTTGCAAATGATGGAAGCATTGTCGACTGGGGGACAGTGCAGAACTTCAAAAGGTACTTTGACAAGTCGGTGGAGTGGGAGGGTAACGTTTGTTCTGCAGAGCTGTGAGGTGCTGTATTTTGGAAGAAAGTACATGGAGAGCCAGTATAAAATAGAGGGTTCTATTGCAAAGGGCATACAAGAGCAGAGTGACCTGGGTGATTTGTACGTAAACCATTAAACATTGCACAACAGCAGTTAATAAAGCATACAATAACTTGGGTGTTATTGTTAGAGGAAGATAGACTGGTGGTGGAGCTGTGAGGGACTTGGAAGAAGTGGCAGAGGAATGAAAGGAGCAGCCAGAGCAGGGAGCAGAGTGTGGATTGAGGGAAGGGGAGACTGGGGGTCAGGGAACCGAGTGTGAGAAACACCAAGCGGAGAGGTCCCAGATGCAGACAGACTGGTGTCGGGAACCTATGCCAACAAAATTGAAACGTGACGCTTGCAGGAGAACAGATAATTGTTGGGCATTTCTCTTGTGACTGGGTATTGATTTAAGCACTTAAATCTTAAAAACTGTACAGAGATAAATAATTAATATCTTAGAACATCAAAACTAAATTTCTTCACTTGATAGAGTCTCGATTGTTTGTCTGATGTAAGCAAATATAAGATGTTTCAAGTCTATACTTAAGTAGGAGCAAAAATTATCTAAACACAACAGGATAATATTTTATTTAGTTAGCATATGTCTGGGGTGCTGAGGCGTGTGATTTGCACATTTTGCAGTTTTCGGGGGAACCCTAACTCTCCTAGTGATCCGCATGACCATTTGTGCAGGAGGTGCCTCTAACTGCAGGACCTTCAGCCCCAGGTTCTGGGGTTTGACCAGCTCCAGTGCATTCATGAGGCTGAGAAGATGATGGATCACACATTTCAGGATGTGGTCATCCCACCGCTTAAAGAGGTGCAGGCATAGGGGAATGAGGAACCACCAAACAGTCAAAGAGAATTAGGCGGGAGCAGGGGACCCCTGAGTGTATCTGACTTGCAAACCATTTCTCCACCTTGGGGAGTGAAGGTTGCTCTGTGGAAACCAGTCAGAACCAAGGCTGTGGCACTGAGAGTGCTCAGTGAGGTGGGGAGGGAGAAAGGTATGAATCGCAGAAGGTCAACAGTGAGAGGGCATTCTTTAGTGAGAGGAATGGGCAGGCATTTCTGTGGCTGTAGATATGACTCCAGGATGTTGCTCCCAGGTGCCAGGGTCAAGGATATCACAGACAGCTGAGAGCATTCTGAAGGGCAAGATGAATAAAGACATATATGTCGTGGTCCATGTGGGGTCCAATGATACAGGAAGGAACAGAAATGAGGTCCTACCAGCAGACTTTAGGGAGTTAGACAGAAAATTGAAAAGCAGAACTTCAAAAGGTAGCAACCTCAGAATTATTCCCAATGCTACACAATTGTGAGTGTAGGAATAGATGGATAGAACATGGGATGGTGTGGCTGGATGGGATGGTGTTGGAGGAAAGGGTTTGGGTTCCTGAGACATTGGAACTGTTCCTGTGAGAGGTGATCTGTACAAATTGGACAGGTTATATCTGACCAGGAACGAGATCAACATCCTTGAGGGGGTGTTTGCTCATGTTAGGCTGGATTTAAATGAGGTTGATAGGGGTCTGGGATCTCGACATGTAATTTAAAGAAGGGAAGGTAGAAACAGAAGTTAAAATGTGAGCAAGTGAATCTGGAAGGCAGAGGGAACATAGGTTGGATAAGAAAACAGTGAGTTAAGCAAGGCTAAATGAGATGTATTTTATCGCAAGGATCATAGGAAATAAGACATAGCAAGTATGATATCATTGCTATGGATGAGACTTGGCTGAATGATGGGCAGGATTGGCACCTCAACATTCCTGTTGATAGGGAATTCCGACGAGAGCATCCTACCCAGACCCACTCCTATAACCCCGCATTTCCTTATGGCTAACCCTTCACATTATGGACAATTTAGCATGGCCCATCCACTTAACCTGCACATCTTTGGACTGTGGGAAGAAACTGAAGCACCAACATGAAAGTTACGCAGACACAGGGAGAATGTGCAAACTCCACACAGACAGTTGCCCAAGGCTGGAATCGAACCTGGGTCCCTAGTGCTGCAAGGCAGCAGAGCTAACCACTGAGTCACCGTGCCACCCTAAAGTATGCAGTTATTAACTGGGGTCATTTTACTGTTCTAGGTAGAGAGGGAGCAAAATTTTAAGTTGCATCCTTTTTTATGCAGAAAGGCAAAATTGGGACTTGGTCCTTCTGGCCTAATTCCAAATATCCGGAAATTAGACCAGGCAGGTGGAAGGCATATCTGTAGGAGAACATCTTGGAGGCTGTGGCTGTAACTCAGTTAGATTTAGAATAGTTATGGAAAAAGACAAGGATGGGGTGGAACTGAAAATTTTAAACTGGGGAGATGCTAATTTTACTAAGATAAGGTACAATTTGGTTCAACTGAACTGAGAGCTGCTCAACTGTGTCAGAGCAATGGGGGGGCATTCAAGGAGGAAATGGTGAAAGTACAGGGTGACTGAGTTCCCGTAAAACCAAAGATGGGACCAAGACCAGAGAACCTTGGATGCCAAGGGGTATCAAGGTTAGGACTAAGACAAAAAGAGAAGCTTCTGGTAGACCCCATGGACTCAATATGGCACAGTGCTTAAAAATGTGTTGCTGGAAAAGCACAGCAGGTCAGGCAGCATCAAAGGAGAAGGAGAATCGACATTGCCCATAGTGTGAAGGGTTGCCATAAGGAAATGCAGAAGGAGAATTTAAGCTCTGATCCCCACCATCTGCAGTCCTCACTTTCTCCTCAATATGGCACAGTTCCTGGAGAAGTGTAAAATGCGTAGGGAGAAACTTACAAAGCAAATTAGGAAAGCAAAGAGCCTGCAGGAGAAAGTATTGGTGGGTAGAATAAAGGCAACACAAAAAGTTTTTAAAAAATATATAAAAGAGCAAGATTAATAATAAAGGAAAGTGTAAGGCCCTTTCAGGACCAGGGAGGTAATTGGTGAGAGGAACTGGGAGAGATGGGCACAGTCCTTAATGAATAGTTTGCATCAGTCTTCACAATGGAAAAACATGACCCAGGTTCAGACATCAGGGTGGAAAGCTGTGACAAATTACAGGAAAACAAATAACAGACAGAAAGGAGGAACTAGTGCTTTAGCAGCTTTAAAAGTGGATAAATCTGCTGGTCCGGATGAAATGTATCCCACAGGCTGTTGAGGGAGTCAGAGAAAGAGCCTTGGCAGTAATTTTCAAATCCTGTCTAGCCACAGATGAGGTGCCAGGGGACTGGAGGATTGCTAACCTTATTCCATGATTTAAAAAATAGTTTAGATAATTACAGGTCAGTCAGTCTATCGTTGGTGGTGGGGAAAGAATTCTGAGGGACAGAGTATATCTGCTCCTGGAGAGTCAGGGATAGTGCTTGACAAATTTGATTACATTTTTGAGGAGGTTACCAAGTGTGTTGATCAGGGTGATGTGTTTGATGTGGTCAATATAGATTTTAGCAAGGCTTTTGATGTGGTCCCTCGTGGTATACTGGGTTTCCCTTTGAAATGGTATTCTTGTGAAATGTCCTGATGAGTACAAGGTGAAGACCCTCATAAAAATATGTCTTTTCTCAGCGGTACTCAAATTTGGCATCACCAAAAGACATGAAGATGTGTGAAATTGTTTTTGAGTCTGTCAGCATTCATTTCATAAATCGTACCTTCAAATACTGATATATTGATAAAGCCATGTTTATTTAAATACTCAATTATTACTTGACTTATTGACTTTTAATCTCACCCTATATAAAATTCATTTTGTCTATGATTTGAAATCCATTATATTAGGCCTGCCTCCTTCAATTTGAGAGGAGTATTGACTGATTGATGAATGATTCCAGCTTCTGCCAGGCAAAGTGAAGATGGAATATGAAATCGCAATCATAGAAAAATCACCATTCAGCCAGGTTTGATAGGGACAGTATAGAGGGAGCTTTACTCTGTATCTAACCCTGTGCTGTCCCTGTCCTGGGAGCATTTGATGGGGACATAACAGTGGGAACGTTACTCTATATCTGATTCCATGTCGTGCCTGTCTTGGGAGTGTTTGATGGGGACAGTATAGAGGCAGCTTTATTCTGTATCTAACTCTGTGTTGTCCCTGTCTTGGGAGTGTTTGATGGGGACGTAATGAAGTGAGCTTTACTCTATACCTAACCTCATGTTTGCCTGACATGGAAGAGTTTAACAATGACAGTGTGGAGGAAGATTTACTTTATAGCTAACACTGTGCTATCCATATCCTGGGAATATTTGATATCAGGATTATAAACAATAAAATGAAGATACAGAATTTAATATACATTCATAAACCTCATAGGACAAAGGTGCCTCATAAATTGAGTTTGTGACTAATGCTAACTGGAATCTTTTGATCTTAAGGCTGCTTTTCCCTGGCAGACAATTGAAGGGTCAGCGAATTGACCATAAGAAGAAAGGAAATGACAGATAGTAACAGATCGCTGCATTTCTGAAACTGCTCTGGACACAGAGAGATTTATCTGAAAATCCAAACTTGAACTGAGCAAAGAAATCCTAAATGTAGCCTTGCTTTCAAAGCTTCCTGTTTCCTGCTTTTACCCTCACTTTCCGGAGTCCTGTTGTCCCTTGCTGCAGTTTTGAATGAATGTCTTTTTGGAATACAACTTTGCAAACACAGAAAGGTGGAGCAGATAACGTGGCCTGTAGTGGGAGCCAATGAAAGACAAAAACATACTTGACCTCATCCTCACCAATCTACCTACCATAGACGCATTTGTCCATGACAGTGTGGGTAAGAGTTACCACTGCAGAATGATTGTGGAAACTAAGTTCTGTTAGCGATTTTTGAGAAGATTTGTAGCTCAGGTTGATGGTATGTAAGTCAGCTTGCTGAGCTTGAAGGTTTGTTTTCAGACGTTTCGTCACCATACTAGGTAACATCATCAGTGAGAGTCTCTGGCGAACTGCTTGTGGTATGTCCCGCCTCTCTATTTATAGGTCTTGGTTTCTTAAGGTGGGTGATGTCATTTCCTGTTCTTTTTTCAAGGGAAGGTAGATAGGATCTAAATTGATGTGTTTATTGATGGAGTTCTGGTTAGAACGCCGTGCCTCTAAGAATTCTCATGCGTGTCTTTGTTTTGCCTGTACCAGGGTGAGTGTGTTGTCCCAGTCAAAGTGGTGCCCTTCTTTGTCTGTACATATAGAAACTATTGATAGTGGGTCATGTCTTTTGGTGACCAGTTGGTGTTCATGTATCCTGGTGGCAAGTTTTCTGCTAGTTTGTCCAATGAAGTGTTTTTTACAGTTGTTGCATGGTATCTTGTAAATGATGTTAGTTTTGCTGGTAGTATCTAATGGATTATTTTGGTTCAAAACTCGCTGTTGAAGTCTGTAGGTTTAAGGGCTACCATGATGGCAAAGGGTCTGAGTAGTCTGGAAGTCATTTCTGATATGTCTTTGATGTAATGTGGCTATAGTTTTTGGTTGTGTTGTGTCTGCTTGTTTAGGTTTGTTTCTGAGGAATCAGTGGATTGTGTTTATTGGGTACCTGCTTTTCTTGAAAACATTGTATAGATATTTTTCTTCTGCTTTTTGTAGTTCTTGGGTGCTGCAGTGTGATGTAGCTCATTGAAATAATGTCTTGATGCAGCTCCATTTGTTCTCATATTGAGCATACCTTCCATCCTGTTGTGTGGCTCGAACACCACGTTCAATGCAATAGACTTTGAACAGATCCAGCAACTCAAGACTGGGCATCATGAGGCATTGTGGACCATCAGCAGCAGCAGAATTGTATTCAGCTACAATCTGTAGCCTCATGGCCTGCATATTCCCCACTGTACCATTACCATCAATCCTGCTTCAGTAAAGAGTGCACGAGGGCATGCCAGGAGCAGCATCAGGCATACCAAAAAATGAGATGTCAACCTTTGATAAAGCTACAAAACAGGACTACTTGATTTGATTCCCTACAGTGTGGAAACAGGCCCTACTGCCCAACCAGTCCACACCGACCCTCCAAAGAGTAACCCATCTAGACCCATTTCCCTCTGACTAATGCACCTAACACTACGGGCAATTTAGCGTGGCCAATTCACCTAACCTGCACATCTTTGGACTGTAGGAGGAAACCGGAGCACCCGGAGGAAACCCATACAGACACTGGGAGAATGTGCAAACTCCACATGGACAGTCGCCCGAGGCTGGAATCGAATCTGGGACCCTGGTGCTGTGAAGCACCAGGGCTAACCACTAAGCCACCATGCTGCACTGTGCAACAGTGCCTGCATGACAAAACTCATAAGCAGCAAATGATAAACAGAGATTCCACCAAAAACGGATCAGATCTAAGCTCTGCAGTCATGACTGATAGGCGGACAATTAAACGACCCAATGGAGATGGAGGCTCCACAATAATCCCCAACCTTAATGACAGGAGATCTCAGTGTATCAGTGCAAAAGTTAACGCTGAAGTAGTTGTACCAATCTTCAACAAGAAAGGTGAGCTGGATGATTCATCTCAGCCTAATCCTGAGCTCATTAATTACCCATTGGATATAGAATTAGAAATTAGGAGGAGTGGACCATTTGAGCCTTTCGAAGCTCCATCAGTCAGTATGACCATTAATGACCTGGTTGTGATCTCAGCTCCACTGTTCTGTTTGTCACATCACCAATTCCCTTAACTCCTCTGTCTATCACGGTTTCAAGAAACAGTGAAGGCCATTGTGCAAAAAAACTGGCTGCATAAACTACATCGTGGCAATGGACCTGAAAAGTTGTGCTCCAGCAGTAGCTGCATATTTAGTTGTTCCAGCATAGCTACAACTGGCAACCACGTGACAATGTAGAAAACTGCCCAACTTTCTGCTGTCCACAAATAAACAAGTCCAATCTCAGTCATTAGTAAAGTGATGGAAGGTGTCATCAACAATGGAATCTGCTGCACTTGCTTTGTAATAACCTCATCACTGATGTTCAATTTGGGTTCTACCAGAGCAGACTGACTCCTGTTCTTCATTGCTCAAGGGATTGAGTTTAAAAGCAAGGAGGTTACGTTGCAGCTGTATAGGGTGTTGGTGAGGCCACAGCTGGAGTACTGCGTGTAGTTTTGATCTCCTTACTTGAGAAAGGATGTACTGGCACTGGAAGGGGTGCAGAGGAGGTTCACTAGGTTGATTCCGGAGTCGAGGGGGTTGGCTTATGAGGAAAGATTGAGTAGAATTGGATTATATTCACTGGAATTTAGAAGAATGTGGGGGAATCTTATAGAAACATATAAAGTTATGAAGGGAATAGATACGCTAGAAGTAGAGAGGATGTTTCCACTGGTGGATGAAACTAGGACAAAAGGGCATAGCCTTAAGATGAAAGGGAGCAAATTTAGGACTGAATTGAGCAGGAAATTCTTCACCCAGAGGGTTGTGAATCTGTGGAATTCCCTGCCCAAGTGGTTGAGGCTTCCTCAGTAAATGTTTTTAAAGCTAAGATAGACATTTGTTTGAACAGTAAAGCACTTACTGTGGTGAAAGGGCAGGTAAATGGAGCTTAGGCCATGAAAAGATCAGCCATGATCTTATTGATTGGTGGAGCAGGGCCAGACGGCCTACTCCTGCTCCTAGTTCTTATCTTCTTATCAGCACCTTATCCACCACATTCTATATTCATCCTGTCCATCACTGTTATAAAGAAGCAGCAGTGTGTACCATCAACAGGATGTACTGCAGCCACTCACCTAAGCATCTTCCAAACCCAAGGCCTCTAGCACTTAGAAGGACCAGAGCAGTAGCCAAATGTTGAAGTCTATAAGATACTGAAGAGTTTTGACTGTTAATTGGCTGTGCAGCCTGCTACTGTCTTTTTGTTCCTGTATCATCATTGACACTAATCTACTTGGAGTAGACTATCACCTTCATTCTCACCAGTTGACCATCTCACTGATAATGACTCTCACTGAGTTACAGTTCCTTTGGTGTGAGCTCTTTCATAATCATACCAGGTCAAAATCCTGGAGCTCCCCCACTATCAGCCAGGATCTTATTGATTGATGGAGCAGGGCTAGAAGGCCTACTCCTGCTCCTAGTTCCCCCACTATCCCTACACCACAGGGACTGCAGCTGGTTAAGAAGGGAGCTCACCACCACCTTCTCAATAAAGGATGGGGAGCTCTGGCCCTGCTAGCAAAGTCCAACACCTGAGTTTCCTCTGGATGCTCAGTTTCCTCCCACAGCCCAAAGATGTGCAGGTTAGGTGGATTGGCCATGGAAAATTGCCCATAGCATTCAGGGATGTGGGGGCTAGGTGGGTTAGCGATGGGGAATGCAGGGTTACTGGGATGGGGTTGATCTGGGTGGGCTGCCCTTCAGAGGCTGAATGGCCTGCTTCTACACTATAGGGATTCTATGATTTCTATTTCAAAAACTTAAGTCATAACAGAGGTTGCCGTGAGAGTAAAGATGTGATAACTGATGATTTGGAACTCTCACACTGATACCTAGGTTAATCTGTAAATATGAGATGTGGGGCACACAGTATTGAAGAACCTTTGTCACAGCTCCTGGCATGTATATGTGTACATTACAATCACAGGCACTTGGCTGAATATGTGCCCAGGCTGGAAAGGAAAGAGTTAACAATCAAGTTTACCCCCCTCTCCCACCCCCCTCAGTCTGGACGAAGATGACATGTAGTGGTTTGGGTGCTGGGGGAACAGGATGGGGTGTGTGTGTGAATCGATGTACCAGGCACTAAGGTAACAAGTGTCTCAAGCTATTTAGCACATTACCCCGTGAACATTTTTCCTAGTTATACTGAATTAAGTCCAGCTTCACAATGACTGCTTTTTGTGTCTGTTAATTATAACCTGATGTTTGGAGCCTTCTGGAGCAATACAAGGCAGCTCCCAGGGGGTAATGTGAGCACTACTTACAGACTGGGATTTCAAATTCCCTCATTTTCCCTCCACTACCCTCACCAACTGACCCACTACCTCATCCCAAAGCCCCTCACCAATCCCCTGGTTCACTGGGATCCAGTTTGTCTTGTGGGTATCACCAGGCCATGACTCTCTCCTGAAGTTTAAACTGACCCATGACCCTGTCTTAATGTCCAAACTGACCACAACTCCCTCCAGATGTCCAAACTGACCCATGAACTTGTTGTGACACTGAGACAAGGGTTCATGTCTGGCTGGTAGTATTGGGTAGGGCCTATCCTGATATGTAGAACCCTATCCAGGATTAGCCACTGGATGGCACTGAATGCTAGCAGCTCCAAGCAGAGATATGTTAAGGTTCATGATATAGCTGAGAAGAAAGAACATGGTCTCAAACCCTGCTCTAGGGAAATCAGCACAGATTCAAAATACACACACTCAGTGCAGTACTGAGGGAGTGCTGCACTGTCCAAGGGTCCGAGCTGAGAGGGTCCTGTACTGCCAGAGCATCAGTACTGAGGAAGTGCCGCACTGTCGGAGGATCAGTACTGAGGGAGTGCCGCATTGTCCGCGGGTCAGGGCTGAGGGAGTGCCGCATTGTCCGAGGGTCAGTACTGAGGGAATGTGGCACTGTTGGAAGATCAGTACTGAGGTAGTGCCGCACTGTCCGAAGGTCAGGACTGAGAGAGTGTGGCACTGTTGGAAGAACTATATACAGCATTTTTTACAGCCTCAATAGATCCCGTGTATCTTTACGATTGATCAAGTATTTTTGTAATGTAGTTATTTCTGCAATGTGGGAATCACAAGATAATTTACACATTGCAAGCTCCCATAAACAGCACGGTGGCTCAGTGGTTAGCACTGCCACCTCACAGCACTAGTGTCCTAGGTTCGGTGCCATCATCGGACGACTGACTGTGTGGTGTTTGCACATTCTCCCTGTGTCTGCGTGGGTTTCCTCCGGGTGCTCCGGTTTCCTCCCATGGTCCAAAGATGTGCAGGTCAGGTAAATTGGCCGTGATAAATTGTCCATAGTGTTAGGTGCAATGGGTGTGGACTGGTTGGGCCGAAGGGCCTGTTTCCAGGCTGTAGGGAATCTAATCTAATGTAATCAGTACTGAGGGAATGCCGCACTGTCCGAAGGTCGGACTGAGGGAGTGTGGCACTCTTGGAAGATCAGTGCTGAGAGGCTGTCCTTTGGAAGGATTTTAAATTAATATCCTATTTGCTCTCTCAAGTGTTTGATCAAAGAACTCACTGTCACTATATTAAAAAAAGGACCAGGAGAGTGAACCACATCCCAGAAAATTACCATAGAGCAAGTACAGCACAGGGTAAGATACTGAGTAAAGGTCCCTCTGTATTCTCCCTGTATAAGATGAACTTTAGGAGTTGAGAGGTCATGTTGCGGCTGTACAGGACATTGGTTAGGCCACTGTTGGAATATTGCATGCAATTCTGGTCTCCTTCCTGTCAGAAAGATGTTGTGAAACTTGAAAGGGTTCAGAAAAGATTTACAAGGATGTTGCCAGGGTTGGAGGATTTGAGCTATAGGGAGAGACTGAACAGGCTAGGGCTGTTTTCCCTGGAGCATCGGAGGCTGAGGGGTGAC
>NC_057731.1:45910634-45914293 GCF_004010195.1 Chiloscyllium plagiosum | reverse complement strand
GTGTATGGAATGAGCTGCCAGAGGATGTGGTGGAGGCTGGTACAATTGCAACATTTAAGAAGCATTTGGATGGGTATATGAATAAGAAGGGTTTGGAGGGATATGGGCTGGGTGCTGGCAAGTGGGACTAGATTGGGTTGGGATATCTGGTCAGCATGGACGGGTTGGACCGAAGGGTCTGTTTCCATGCTGTACATCTCTATGACTCATAGTGGATTATTACTGGAATCTTGCTATGCACAAATTAGCTGCAATGTTTTCTACTATAGGACAGTAGCTGTGCTTCAAAAGTACTTGGTTTGCTGTAAAGCACTCTTAGATATCCTGAGGATGTGAATTTGCAGAAATACCAGTCTTGCTTTCTCCCCTTTGATTTCACTGAGTGCGGATATGGAGAAACATTGGCCATTTCTCAGCAGCCTGTTTGATTGGAGCTGGGATGCTGATAACCATTGCATGTGTTCAGGATAATGTGCGACTGTGGGAGCTGAGTCCATTCTGTACTGGCCCTTATCTCCTTTCCATTAGCATTGTTGTGGCTTGTTATTGAGCCAGCAATTGGCTATTAGCCCTGTGTGAAGCCTCAGTTCCAGTCACTCAGCGAATTGATTTTCATATTGTATTGGCTTTCCCTTTTGTAAGCATTCAGCAGTGTGCCCCTCTCTTGGGCTGGTACTTGTATTCACAAACAGGCTCTGAAACCGGGGTGTTTTTGTGAATTGGCTTAACACAAAAAGTACTTGCGGGGATCCCCAAGAACAACTGTTGCAAAAAATGGTTTTGGCCAGGTCTGGATAGATTTTCAGGCCTAACTTGTTTTTATTTGTTCATGGAATGTTGGCACTGGCTACGCTGGCATTAATTAACCATCCCTAGTTGTCCAGGGGATAGTTGAGAGTCAATCACATTGCTGAGAGTCTGGAGTCACATATCGGCCAAACTAGTAGCTTCTTTCTCTGAAAGGACATTTCTGAATCAGATGGGATTTGCAACAATCAACAATGACTACATGTTCACCATTGGACAAGTTTTATTCAAATTTCAGATCTTTATTGATTTCACTGTTTGCCGGAGTGAGAATTGAACTGAGGTTCTCAGAACATTAGCCTCATGCCCTGGATCATCAGTCCAGTGATGTTAGCACAGGCAGGCAGTGGAGTAGTGGTAATGTCCCTGGGCTAGGCACTGACCTAGGCACTGGAAATGACAACACAAACGTTGCAGCTCATTTGTGCAGAGTAAGATTCTGTAAGCAGTAGTGATGCACTTGATAATAAAGTTAATCTTATACAGGGAGAATACAAAGGGGCCTTTACTCAACATCTAACCCTGTGCTGTACTTGCGCGATGATAACTTTATGGGGTGAGATACATTCTCCTGGTTTTGCAAACTCAGCAAAGTCCACCTGATCAACATCAGGGCCTAGTACCAAATTGGGAGACCTTTCTCATGACACTATTTTCCAAACCTACAACCACTATCCAGAGGATCCGCAGCAGCAGATACATGGGAACATCACCACTTGCAAGTTCCCCTCCAAGCCACTCACTACCCTAATTTGGAAAAAAATCACTGCTTCGAGTCATAGAGATGTACAGCATGGAAACAGACCCTTTGGTCCGACTCATCCACCTAAGCTAGTTCCACCTGCCAGCACCTGCCCCATATCCCTCCAAACCCTTCCTATTCATATACCCATCCAGATGCCTTTTAAATGTTGCAATTGTGCCAGCCTCCACCACATCCTCTGGCAGCTCATTCCACACAAGCATCACCCTCTGCGTGAAAACGTTGCCCTTGGGCCTCTTTTATATCTTTCCCCTCTCACCATAAACCTGTGCCCTCTAGTTCTAGATTCCCCTACCCCAGGGAAAAATCTAGTGATCCTCTCCATGCCTCTCATGATTTTATAAGCCTCTATAAGGTCACCCCTCAGCTTCTGACACTCCAGGGAAAACAGCCCTAGCCTATTCAGCCTCTCCCAATAGCTTAAATTCTCCAACCCTGGCAAAATCCTTGGAAATTTTTCTGAACCCTTTTAAGTTTCACAACATCCTTCCGATAGGAAGGAGACCAGAATTGCATGCAATATTCCAAAAATGGCTAACCAATGTCGTGTACAGCCACAACATGACCTCCCAACTCCAGTACTCAATACTCTGATGAATAAAGGAAAGCACATCAAGCTCCTTCTTCACTATCCTATCTTTAGTATCACTGGGTCAAATTCCTGGAACTCCCTCCCTAACAGCATTGTGGGAGAATTTAATCTAAATGGATTAGATTAGATTAGATTAGATTAGATTAGATTAGATTAGATTAGATTACTTACAGTGTGGAAACAGGCCCTTCGGCCCAACAGGTCCACACCGCCCCGCCGAAGCTGGTTCAAGAAGATATTAGTTTCTCAAGGACAACTAGAGATGTGCACTAAATGGATTCCTGATAAAGGGCTCCTGTCCAAAACATCGATTTTCCCTAACAGCATTGTGGGAGAATTTAATCTAAATGGATTGTAATGGTTCAAGAAGATATTAGTTTCTCAAGGACAACTAGAGATGTGCACTAAATGGATTCCTGATAAAGGGCTCCTGTCCAAAACATCGATTTTCCTGCTCCTCGAATGCTGCCTGACCTGCTGTGCTTTTCCAGCACCATTCTAATCTTGTGTCATGTACACTAAATGTTGGC
Organism: Chiloscyllium plagiosum; assembly: GCF_004010195.1. Classification (NCBI taxonomy): domain Eukaryota; kingdom Metazoa; phylum Chordata; class Chondrichthyes; order Orectolobiformes; family Hemiscylliidae; genus Chiloscyllium; species Chiloscyllium plagiosum. Next base: position 45,911,601 of record NC_057731.1, on the reverse strand, counting down.
CCAACCAGTGACACCCACATCCATGAGAATGAATATAAAGAAGCAGTTTGTTTTGGAGAGTTGGCAATGAGCTGGAGTGCTGTGGGTATGATCTGAGAACCTCAGTGGTGACTCCGACAGTGCTGAGGGGCACAGCTTGTGAGAGAGAGAGAGTGAATAACTGCAACCTGATGTTCACCCTGACGAGGCACAGCAGTTACACTCATCACCTGCTTAATGTACAAAGTGGACTGAAGAGTAAGTGGAGAGAAAGAGGACAGTGAATTCTTTAAATCAGAGAAGGTTTGAGGAGATTTTACAGAGGTGTTTAAAATCATAAAGCATTTGGATAAGGTATATTGCGAGAGACTATTTTCAGTGACTGGGGAGACGAGACAGGGTGAGGGTAACTGGCAAGAGGCCCAGAGAGAGAGCGGGGAAGATTGTCTTATACAACGATTCAGGAATTCACTGACTGGACAGTTAGTGGCAAGTAAATTCAACAGTTACTTACAAATAGGAAATGGATAAGCACTTGAATAGAAAAATAAATTGTTGATCAATGAAAAAGCAAAAATGGAGTGGGAGTAAATGCATAGTTCTTTGGAAGAGCTGGCATTGTTGTGACGGGCCAAATGCCCTTTGTGTGTGCTGTACAAACCCATCATTATGTGGATATAGAGGACAGATGTTGTGCCAAATGCTGCCAATCGAGTTTACAGCAACCAAACCATTCGGATGATTGATCCTGGGATCCTCCCTGCTTGTCTCCCATATTCCACAAGTCCACAATTAGGACATCTGATTCTCTCACTCTAATCCACAAGGAACATCACTACTGGGCGACACACACTAATACACTCCATATACCTTCCCTCACTTAAACTACACACGCTAACACACTTCACTTACCTTCCCTCACTTAAACTACGCACACTAACACACTCCACTTACCTTCCCTCACTTAAACTACACACGCTAACACACT
>NC_057731.1:45899872-45908991 GCF_004010195.1 Chiloscyllium plagiosum | reverse complement strand
CACACACTAACACACTCCACTTACCTTCCCTCACTTAAACTACACACTCTAGCATACTCCACTTACCTTCCCTCACTTAAACTACACACTCTAGCATACTCCACTTACCTTCCCTCACTTAAACTACACACTCTAGCATACTCCACTTACCTTCCCTCACTTAAACTACACACTCTAACACACTCCACTTACCTTCCCTCACTTAAACTACACACACTAACAAACTTCACTTACCTTCCCTCACTTCAGCTGCACGCACTCACACACTCCACATACCTTCCCTCACTTAAGCTACACACACTCACACACTCCACATACCTTTCCTCACTTAAACTACACACACTCACACACTCCACATACCTTCCCTCACTTAAGCTACACACACTAACACACTCCACTTACCTTCCCTCACTTAAACTACACACGCTAACACACTCCACTTACCTTCCCTCACTTAAACTGCACGTGCTAACACATTTCACTTACCTTCCCTCACTTCAGCTGCACACACTAACACACTCCACTTACCTTCCCTCACTTAAACTACACACGCTAACACACTCCACTTACCTTCCCTCACTTAAACTACACACGCTAACACACTCCACTTACCTTCCCTCACTTAAACTTCACACACTAATACACTCCACTTACCTTCCCTCACTTAAACTACACGCGCTAACACACTCCACTTACCTTCCCTCACTTAAACTACACATGCTAACACACTCCACATACCTTCCCTCACTTAAACTACACACGCTAACACACTCCACTTACCATCCCTCACTTAAGCTACACACACTAACACACTATACTTACCTTCCAACACTTAAGCTATTCACTTCACACTGCAGTGGATCAACTATTCAAGGACAACTGCGGAGAAAGATAATCTCTTTAGCAGCTTGGTGTGCACAGGACCAGGAAATTAAAAATCTTCAGTTTGTGGGGTGAGGAAAGAGGATGTAATTTTCTTGCTCATTCAAGAGGGAAAAGTCCCCACCAAACATAGAATAAACCTCCTTCTACACCATCCCCCATCAAATACTCCCAAGACAGATACAATACAGGGTTAGATACAGGGGCAAGCTCCTGCTACACTGTCTATCAAAAACCTCCAGGACAGGTACATCACAGGGTTAATACAGAGTAAAGCCACATCTACGCTGTCCCAGGACAGGTACAGCATAGGGGTTAGATACAGAGTAAAGCACTCTCTATACTATCCCTATCAAACATTCCCAGGACAGGTACACAGTGTTAAATACAGAATAAAGCACTTCACATACTGTATCCATCAAACATTTCAAGGACAGTTATTGCATAGCATTAGGTATAGAGCAAAATTTTCTCTACTCCTTTAAACTGAACATAAAACTCTGTCTACTCTTTGAAAGTAAAGTAAAGGTTCCTCTACAATTGTTTCAATCAAACACTCTTAGGATAGGTACAACATATGGTTAGATAAAGAGTAAAGCTCCATCTACACTGCACCCATCAAACACTCCCAGGAGAGTTACAACACATGGTTAGATATAGACTAAAGCTCCATCTACACTGCACCCATCAAACACTCCCAGGATAGGTGCAACACAGGGTTAGATAAAGACTAAAGCACCATCTACACTGCACCCATCAAACACTCCCAGGATAGGTGCTACACACGGTTAAATATAGACTAAAGCTCCATCTGCACTGCACCCATCAAACACTCTTAGGATAGGTGCAACACAGGGTTAGATAAAGACTAAAGGTCCATCAACACTAAACACACCAAACACTCCCAAGACAGGTATTACACAGGGTTAGATAATGATTAATGTGTGCCAACAGTGGAAGCTCTCAGTAGCTTCTATGAAAGGAACAGCCTATTTGCTGTTCCTACAGTTTTAATGAAATGAGTTTGATGATCCAAATCCAGTCCAAACTGAGTAAGGATCAGTTTATGCATTGAGCTGCAGCTAATCAGCTGTATATTGGACCCTTACTAATCTTGGAGATGGAGGGTCACTCCTTCTACAAGGTGTGGCTGCCTGAATTACTCTGTGTGTGATGGCCGTCCCTCCTACCTTTGGCATTGCTGATGCATCATGCTCTGTGGATTTTTGAAGCAATTTGTGAGTGGGATTCAGCTTCTAAAAGGATAGGCCCAGATCAGTACCATGTAAATTGTCTGTCTGTTATCATTCTTATGGTGATGTGACTCCCTAGTCAGAAACCTGAGCTACTAAAGCCCTCTAGGCTGGAAAAGTCCAAAGATTCACAACTATCTGCGTGAAGAAAAATGTCCTCATTTCAGTCCGAACCTTGAGGTTGTGATCTTGGGTTCTAAATTCTTCAACTAGACAAAACAAACTACCTGCCAACCCTACCCTGACAATATTGCCCTACCATATTGCCCTTCCTATTCTGCCTTCCTAACAGTCATACCTTGTCATACCTTGTCAGTTTTGCCTTGCCAACACTGCTCTGCCATTCCTGCTGTACCAACCTTTCCCTACCCTGCTAATCAGACCCTTTCAATCTTGCCCTGCTAATTCCTCAATAGTAGACAAGCTGGAAGAGCACAGCAAGACAGGCAGCATCAGGAGGTGGAGAAGTCGATGTTTCAGGTTTAACCCTTCTTCAGGAATGGATGTTGGGGTAGGGGAGCTGCAGATAAAGTTCATGGTGTAGTCAAAGAGCTGAAGGGCTGAAGAACTCACAGCAGCCTGGCAGTGAGAAAGGAACTCACTGAGTCTATGTCTGAGGGAGGAGAGAACTTTTTCAAAGTGGGCATCCTTTGAAGAGGCTTTGCGTTGGTTCAAACTTAGTTAGAGACAAAATAACTCCTGATGCTGCCTAGCTTGCTTTGATGTTCCAACCGCCAATTCCTCAAAATATTTTATACATTTCAATGGAATCACATCTCATTCTTCTAAACTACACAATGTACATTTTTAAAAATCATTCCCTGCTCAGTAGAATTATACCCCAGTGAGAGTCAGTGTGTGTGGGACCTGTACCCCACCAAGAGTCAGTGCATATGGGATCCATATCCCAGTAAGGGTTAATATGTGTGTGTGGGATCCATAATCTGGAACAGTCAGTGTGTGTGGGACCCGTACCCCAGTGAGAGTCAGTGCGTTTATTACCTGAACCCAGTGAGAATCAATGTATAGGACCTGTACTCCAGTGAGAGTCAGTATGTGTGCGACCCGTACCCCAGTGAGAGTCAGTGTGTGTGGGACTTGTACCCCAGTGAGAGTCAGTGTGTGTGGGACTTGTACCCCAGTGAAAGTCAGTGTGTGTGGGACTTGTACCCCAGTGAGAGTCAGTATGTGTGGGACCCGTACCCCAGTGAGAGTCAGTGTGTTTATTACCTGAACCCAGTGAGAATCAATGTATAGGACCCATACCCCAGTGAGAGTCAGTGTGTGTGGGACCCATAACCCAGTGAGAGTCAGTGTGTGTGGGACTTGTACCCCAGTGAAAGTCAGTATGTGTGGGACCCGTACCCCAGTGAGAGTCAGTGTGTGTGGGACCCATACCCCAGTGACAGTCAGTGTGGGTGGGACCCATACTCCAATGGGAGTCAGTGTGTGTGTGACCCATACCCCAGTGAAAGTGAGTATGTGTGGGACCCGTACCCCAGTGGGAGTCAGTATGTGTGGGACCCGTACCCCAGTGAGAATCAGTGTGTGTGGGACCCATAACCCAGTGAGAGTCAGTGTGTGGGGTACCCTTGCCCCAGTGATTCAATGTATGTGGGACCCCTAACCCAGTGAGAGTCAGTGTGTGTGGAACCCATACCCCAGTGACAGTCAGTGTGTGTGGCACCCATACCCCGAGTGAGAGTCAATGTGTGTGGGACCCATACCCCAATGAGAGTCAGTGTGTGTGGGACTCTAACCCGAGTGAGAGTCAATGTGTGTGGGACCCATACCCCAGAGAGAGTCAGTGTGTGTGGGATCCATACCGCAGAGAGAGTCAGTGTGTGTGGGATCCATACCGCAGAGAGAGAGAGTCAGTGTGTGTGGGATCCATACCGCAGAGAGAGTCAGTGTGTGTGGGACCCTTACCCCAGCGAGAGTCAGTGAGTGTGGGACCCATACCCAGTGACAGTCAGTGTGTGTGGGATCCATACCGCAGAGAGAGTCAGTGTGTGGGGGACCCTTACCCCAGTGAGAGTCAATGTATGTGGGACCCATACCCCAATGAGAGTCAGTGTGTGTGGGACCCATATCCTAGTGGGAGTCAGTGTGTGTGAGACCCATAACCCTGTGAGAGTCAGTGTGTGTGGGATCCATACCACAGTGAGAGTCTGTTTGTGTGGGACCCTTACACCAGTGAGAGTCAGTGTGTGTGGGACCCATACCCCAGTGACAGTCAGTGTGTGTGGGATCCATACCGCAGAGAGAGTCAGTGTGTGTGGGACCCATACCCCAGTGAGAGTCAATGTATGTGGGATCCATACCGCAGAGAGAGTCAGTGTGTGTGGGATCCTTACCCCAGTGAGAGTCAGTGTATGTGGGACCCATACCCCAGTGAGAGTCAGTGTGTGTGGCATCCGTACCCCGAGTGAGTGTCAGTGTGTGTGGGACCCATACCCCAGTGAGAGTCAATGTATGTGGGACCCATACCCCAATGAGAGTCAGTGTGTGTGGGACCCATACCCTAGTGGGAGTCAGTGTGTGTGAGACCCATAACCCTGTGAGAGTCAGTGTGTGTGGGATCCATACCACAGTGAGAGTCTGTGTGTGTGGGACCCTTACCCCAGTGAGAATCAGTGTGTGTGGGACCCATACCCCAGTGACAGTCAGTGTGTGTGGGACCCATACCCCAGTGAGAGTCAATGTATGTGGGACCCATACCCCAATAAGAGTCAGTGTGTGTGGGACCCATACCCCAGTGGGAGTCAGTGTGTGTGAGACCCATAACCCTGTGAGAGTCAGTGCGTGTGGGATCCATACCACAGTGAGAGTCAGTGTGTGTGGGACCCTTACCCCAGCGAGAGTCAGTGTGTGTGGGACCCATACCCCAGTGACAGTCAGTGTGTGTGGGATCCATACCGCAGAGAGAGTCAGTGTGTGGGGGACCCTTACCCCAGTGAGAGTCAGTGTATGTGGGATCCATACTGCAGAGAGAGTCAGTGTGTGTGGGATCCTTACCCCAGTGAGAGTCAGTGTGTGTGGGACCCATACCCCAGTGAGAGTCAGTGTGTGTGGCATCCGTACCCCGAGTGAGAGTCAGTGTGTGTGAGACCCATACCCCAGTGAGAGTCAGTGTATGTGGGACCCATACCCCAATGAGAGTCAGTGTGTGTGGGACCCATACCCCAGTGGGAGTCAGTGTGTGTGAGACCCATAACCCTGTGAGAGTCAGTGTGTGTGGGACCCATACCCCAGTGACAGTCTGTGTGTGTGGGACCCTTACCCCAGCGAGAGTCAGTGTGTATGGGACCCATACCCCAGTGAGAGTCAGTGTGTGTGGGATCCATACCACAGTGAGAGTCAGTGTGTGTGTGGGACCCATACCCCAGTGAGAGTCAATGTGTGTGGAACCCTTACACCCAGCGAGAGTCAGTGTTTGTGGGACCCATACCCCAGTGAGAGTCAGTGTTTGTGGGACCCATACCCCAGTGAGAGTCAGTGTGTGTGGGACGCATACCCCAGTGAGAGTCAATGTGTGTGGGACCCTTACCCCAGCGAGAGTCAGTGTGTGTGGGATGCATACCCCAGTGAGAGTCAATGTGTGTGGGACCCTTACACCCAGCGAGAGTCAGTGTTTGTGGGACCCATACTCCAGTGAGAGTCAGTGTGTGTGGGATCCATACCCCAGTGAGAGTCAGTGTGTGTGGGATCCATACCGCAGAGAGAGTCAGTGTGTGGGGGATCCTTACCCCAGTGAGAGTCAGTGTGTGTGGGATCCATACCGCAGAGAGAGTCAGCGTGTGTGGGATCCTTACCCCAGTGAGAGTCAGTGTGTGTGGGATCCATACCGCAGAGAGAGTCAATGTGTGTGGGATCCTTACCCCAGTGAGAGTCAGTGTGTGTGGGATCCTTACCCCAGTGAGAGTCAATGTGTGTGGGACCCTTACCCCAGTGAGAGTCAGTGTGTGTGGGACCCTTACCCTAGTGAGTGTCAGTGTGTGTGGGACCCTTACCCCAGTGAGAGTCAGTGTGTGTGGGATCCATACCACAGTGAGAGTCAGTGTGTGTGGGACCCTTACCGCAGTGAGAGTCATTGTGCATGTCAGTTCTGAAGAAGCATCACATGACTCAAATTGTTAACTCTGTTTCTGCCTCCACTGATGATGCCAAAACCGTTAAATTCCTCCAGCATTTTCTGTGTTTGTTTCCGATCCCAATAGGGAAGGATGTTCCCAATGGTAGCAGAGTCCAGAAACAGGTGTCATAACTTAAGGATTAGTGGTAAACCTTTCAGGACTGAGATGAGGAGTAATTTCTTCACCCAGAGACTGGTGAGCCTGTGGAATACTCTACTACCTAAAGTAGGTGAGGCCAAAACATTGCGTTTTCAGAAAGGGCTAAAGGATTAAGGATTATGGGGAGAGAGTGAGGTTAGGGTTTTGATCTGAATGATCAGCCATGAGCATATTGAATGGCAGAGCAGGCTCAAGGAGCTGAATGGCCTACTCCTGTTGCTAACTTATATATCTTGGTATTTCCATCTCCAGCATCTGCAGCATAGCCATTGCTTCAATGAACATCAATGTGTGTGGAACCTGTACCAGTGAGGGTCAGTGCCCATGAACTTATACCCTGGGGCGCATCAACTCCTTAGAGATGAGTTGAGCATAAAAATGGGAGAAAAAATTTTGCAACACCAGCAGTTTTAATAGAACTCTAAACATTGTTGTAATGAGACCTTTAAATCTCAGGAACATTAAACTGTTGCCTGCCATCCTACATACTCTGAAGAAATGGACATTGAGCAATATCAAGACAGAAGTGACTGACTGCATTTTCCCTTCAAGGCAGTAAAAAGTCATTTTTTAAAGATGGAGATTTGATTACAACCACAGTCACTGCACACCAGTTGTGTGTTGTATAAGATAGTTTGAGCCCTAATTGAAAATATCTCTTCCACCGTACCAACTGAGAAATATCACAGACTCTCCAATATGAAAAATAGGCCATTCAGTCCAAACAACTCATGTTGGTACTCAGGCTCCACCCCTTGATTGGTCTCACCCCATCAGTGTATTTCTCTATGCTTGCTTTTTTAATATATTCATGGGATGAGGCCATCGCTATTGCCTATTCCAGAGGGCAGTTAAGAGCTAACCACATTGCTGTGGGTCTGGAATCACATGGAGTCCAGATCAGGTAAGGATAGCTGTTTCCTTCAGTAAGAACATTAGTGAACCTGATGTGCTACAATGGTAGTGCTCCTACCTCTGAACCAGGACAGGCCCAGATTCAACTCCCACCTGTGATGGGTAATAAAATCTGTGAACAAAGTGCTTAGAAAATATGTATCGCTCTATTTCCTTTCCCCTTCCTGTGTTAATGCAGTTTCCTCTTCAACTCATCAATCCCATTCCCCTCCACCCACTCCCTGTGGGAATGCATTCCACAATCTCTCACTCTTTGGGGAAAGACGATTCTCCTTGAGCTCCAGATTAGATTTATACCCAACTCTTTCATGCCAAGCTTTGGACAGGGTTAGAATAGCAAAGTGTTTACAATCGATGCAATTCAGACAACACTTCATTATCCTTCTGTTCTCACACCTCAGTTCAAGAAACTCATGCCCGGGCAATACTTTTCTGCAAATGAGCTTGATTTGTTTTCCAATGAGATGTAGCAGAGGCTTATTGGAAAGTAATAAAGTTGTCAGACATGAGTACTTTGTCACCAAACTAAAGAAAAGACACGTTGCTTTATATGTGTGTGTGTGTTAGTGTCCCTAAATGCCTTTTGTGACCACTTTATTCCTCTTCCAACTTGCTTTTCAACCCTCTTCACCTGACTCTGCATTTAATGAGAAAATCTTATCAGCGGTTATGGAGCAGAAGTATTGTTCACAGACAGTGAAGATTAAAATCCCTTAAAGGCGGACAAATAAAGAAATCACAGGCAAAACAGTAAACAGGTTCCCACTCTCAGTCCCCAATGGGATTATCTTCCCTGATCTAAACCTGGAATGACTTTAGTGCGTGGAGTCTGTGAAAAATGGATTGCTTTACCTCCTTCGATGACCACTGGTTCGAAAAGTCCAAACTGCTCCAGCACTTTAACAAACAAGGCAAGCACCACCAAAACTGCTATCATCTCAAGGCCATCGAATTCCATGATGAGCTGGAGCGCTCATTCCGTCTTCGGTCCAGCGCTGCCGGCGACACAGCCTTGCTCCCTCAGCCCCGAGTCCTGGGTCCCCCCCCCCCCCCTCTCTCGCACACCTCTCACAGTGAACGCCAGCAGTGATGGGGGGTGGGGGGAAACAGCCGGAATGTCTAACACAGGTTGAAGAGAGGCGTCACGGGCATCTCCTCCTCCTCGCTTTCTCTCTCCCCCCCCGCCCCCCAACAATCATGGAGATCCTGACTTTTGGAGTTTTTGGATGGGGGGGGGGGGGAAGGGGGTGAAACTGTGGAAGGAGGAGAAGGCTGGGGGGATGGGAGGTGGGATGGGGAGGGGTGTGAAGGAGGTGGAGAGTCAGGCTCCTGGCATCTGAGGTTACACTCCCGGGGAAGATGCAGCTGTGAGATACTGTTCTGAGTTTGACCTAACGCTGTGTGTGATCTGATCTCTCTTTGCTACACTTTGAGAAGCACTGCGCTCTCTCTCTCTCCCTGTGTGTGTGTGTGTTAGGGGTGTGTGGGGAGGGTTATGGAGCACGCCCTCCCATCCCAATGACACCACCTCCATCGATTTGCCTAATGCAGTTACTTATGGTAACTGTGACTGGGTAGTTAAACTCCTTTCCCCTGTGGTGAGGGAGTGCTGTCCCTCTCTCACACACAGACACACAGACAGATTGCAGTAGCGGTCTCCCTGTCACCAGCCCCAGGGTTTGTCCGCAGCTGAAGTTCCAGGAGGTGAATTCTCGGTGAGCTGACCAACTCTCGGGGAGGGGGTGGGCTGGACGGGTGGTTAAAGGGAGAAAAC
>NC_057731.1:45866799-45898254 GCF_004010195.1 Chiloscyllium plagiosum | reverse complement strand
ATTGGGAGGGATGTGGGAGTATGCAGGGGTGGGGTGATGGTGAGAATGTGGGGGTGTTCAGCAATGATGGGATTCTGGGGGGGTGTGGGACAATGAAGAGCTGAGGATTCTATCAGTGAAACCACTGGAAATGTCTCCAACCAGAGTTATCATACAGAATGTGACATTTCACCTTGCTGGGAACAAGGATTCATTTCTTTTCACTGCACTCTGGAACCTGGCTTTGCCTGAAGATTTGACCTTTCTCAAAATTGGTTAGATCAGGCATCTTTTGGCTAAGGCCAGACAGAAGGACATAATTTGCATTTAGAGTGCCTTCCAACTTCAGATTGTCCCATTGAGATTTATAGATAACGAATTGAGTTTAAAATGCAATTTGAAAGTATTTTGTTGACTGTAGGGTGTTTGGAATATCCTGGTATTGTGAAAGGTGCCATATAAACACACACTTTTCAAACTTCCTGGAGAACAGGAAATTCAATTTGTGCACAGCAAGTTCCCACATATATCAGTGTGTGATAATGACCAGATGATCTGCTTTTGTGATGTTGTCTGAGGACATTGGAGAGAAATCCCCTGGTCCTGTTTGAAACAGTGCCATAGCATTTCTCCAGCTTCAACTGAGAGGTTATGGGCGGCACGGTGGCACAGTGGTTAGCATTGCTGCCTCACAGCGCCAGAGACCTGGGTTCAATTCCCGCCTCAGGCGACTGACTGTGTGAAGTTTGCACATTCTACCCGTGTCTGCGTGGGTTTTCTCCGGGTGCTCAGGTTTCCTCCCACAGTCCAAAAATGTGCAGGTTAGGTGAATTGGCCATGCTAAATTGCCCGTAGTGTTAGGTGTAGGGGAATGGGTCTGGGTGGGTTGCGCTTCAGTGGATTGGTGTGGTCTTGTTGGGCCGAAGGGCCTGTTTCCACACTGTAAGTAATCTAAAGAGACAGTATAGCCTTGGTTTAACTTCTCACTTATCAGATGGAAAACAGATCCTACCCTGATCTATATCAGGCAGTTCTACAGACACCTGTGCACTTATCTAGTGAGTTATGACAGGATCCCATGGTAGTATCATCTTGGGTATGGAACCATTGAACATGTGGCAACGATGTCAAACATTGACTGCCTGGTGCCCTCTTACACCAGTTGTCGATGGTAACCATGCAGGTGCAGCATGCAGTGAAGAAAACAAATGGTATGTAGGCTTTCATAGCGAGAGGGTTTGAGCACAGCAGCAGGGGGTGTCTTGCTGTAACTGTACAGGGCCTTGGTGAAGCCACACCCGGAGTATTGTGTGCAGTTTTGGTCTCCTGGCTATGGAAGGAGGGCAATGAAGGTTTACCAGACTGATTCCTGGGATGGCAAGATTGACATTCGCAGATGAACTGGATCAGTTAGAAATACATTCACTGGAGTTTAGAAGAATGAGGGGGTCTCATAGAGACCTGTAAAACTCTAACAGGAATGTGACTTCTACTCTTTTTTTGAATCCTTCTGTGTTTCCATGTGGATACATTTGCCACCACCAGGGACTGAAGGCCAATCAATACTTTGCACTGGACAAGGCAAAAGAAACCTTTAAAACGGATCATGTTAAGGAGATTCCGTCTCTATTAGAAGGTTGACAGTGAGGCTCAAACTTCAAGGGAAGTTGTAATAATTCCATAAAAAGGGATTTGAAGGTGAGAATCAGTATTTAGAATTAGATTCCCTACAGCATGGAAACAGGCCCTTCGTCCACACCGACTCTCCGAAGAGTATCTCACCCAGACCCATTCCCTTACCCTATATTTACGTCTGACTAATGCACCAGCCTATACACCCCCTGAACACTATGGGCAATTTAGCAAGGTCAATTCACCCAGCTTGCACATCTTTGGATTGTGGGAGGAAACCCATGCAGACACAAGGAGAATGTGCAAACTCCACACAGACAGTCGCCCAAGGCAGGAATTGAACTGGGTCCCTGGTGCTGTGAGGCAGCAGTGCTAACCATTGATCCAGCGCGCCACCCTAAACTTGGATCTCAATGGCGATCCTTTCTGTGCCAGTACATGGTTGCTCATACCAATCTCTCCCACTTTGATTCCGGGGTTTCAGTGATCAGAGAGAGAGAGAAATTGGTCAGAGCTGGAAAAAGGGATTGTGCATCAGCAAAGTTCCCATATAAAAAGTAGTGCACCAATACATTGCTCTGTGAATGGCAGTCTCATCTTTGAGTCCATAAAAAGTAGGTGCAGAAATGTCTCAGCTTTGAATATACTCAACAACCCAGACCACAGCTCCGTGTGTTAAAGAGTTCCATTGATTCACTACCCCCTGGGAAAAATACATGTTTTTCTCATCTCTGTCCAAAACGGACGAGCTTTTACTCTGAGATGATATCCTCTGGTCCTAGATACTCCTATAAGGGGAAACAACCTCACCACGTGTACCCCATCAATTGCCCCAAGAATCTTGTATGTTTTATTAAGGTCTCCTCTCATTTGTCTAAAGTCCTGTGAGTATAGGCTTATTCTAGGAATCTCTCCATTTAAGAAAATTCCAGGGTCAGTCTCGTGAGTGGTCTCTGGACCTGCTCCCAATTCCAGTATATCTTTCCTTAGATAAGGGACAAAATCTGTTCACAGCATTCCAGGCATAATCTAGTCCCTTGTATACTATTACTCTATTTTTATACTCCATTCCCTTTGACATAATGTTTACCTTCCCTATTACCCACTGAACTTGGATGCCAGCTTTTTGAGCTACAAAGATCTTTGAATTGAATTGAGTTGAATGTATTGTCACATGTACTGAGGCACAGTGAAAAGCTTTGTCTTGCGAGCAATACAGGCACATCACACAGTTAAATAGCATAGATAGTAAATAAAATGTAAACAGTGGCAAAAACAAAAACAGAGGTACAGGCAAATTTTGAGAAGATTTCTAGCTTAGGTTGATGTAGGTTTGGTCACTGAGCTGGAAGGTTCATATTTAGATGTTTCGTCACCATACTCGGTAACAACTTCAGTGAGCCCCTGGTCGAAGCATTGCTGATGATTCCTGCTTTCTATTTATATGTTTGGATTTCTTTGGGTTGGTATGGCATTTCCTGTTCTTGTTAACAGGAATGTTAAGAGGCGAATCCTGTTAACGGGCGAATGTTAAGAGTTTGTGGGTCCATTCAATATTCTAACAACAGTAGGGTAGAAACTGTTTTGAAACCGGCTGGTGCGTGTGTTCAGGCTTCTGTACCTTCTCCCTGATGGTAGAGGTTGTAGAAAAACATTTGCCATCATGCCAAATTTCCTCAGCTGCCTGAGGAAGAAGAGACGTTTTGGGATTTTGTAACCAGTGCATCCACATGATGACTGTAAGTTGACTTGCAGAGACTTTAGCACAATTCCCGGCTTCTACTCAAAGCAGTACTGATAGAGTGCTGCACCATAAGAGACGTCCATTCTTTGGGAGCAGACATTAAGCTGAGTTCCCATCTCAGGCGAATATAAAAAAATCCTCTGATGTCTACTCTAAAGAATAGTTGAAGCATTCTCCCCTGAGTCCTGGCCAATAATTATCCCACAAATCAGCACCTAATGAAACAAATTATCTGCTCACATTGTCTCTGTGTTTTGTGGAATCTGGCTAAGTGAGATGGTTGCTACGTTCCCCATGTAGCAAAAGGAACTGCACACTGAACTTCTTCATTGGCTGTTGTTATACCTCACTGGGGTAGTGCACTGGAAATCAAGATCTGCTATTCACAAAAGTTAAAGATTTTATAAAGTATACCAAGTTCCCAATCTACCTGACTTTCCGACCTTAACTGATAGACAGCATTGACCATATTTCTGCACTGAACCAGAATCACTATTTATTGCAGGTAATTAGACTCTAGCTACAGGTAAACAATTATAAACGGTCAGCATATAACCCTACAAATTAAAACTCAAATCCCCTTATAAACTCCCTCTTACACACACACGCACACACTCAAATAAGGTTAAATAGGTTATGGACAGAGGAGAAAGACTGGAAATACAGTTCAGTAGTTTTTGTTCCCTTATACCATTCTTGAGATGATCTTTATGACTCTTCTGCTCACCAGTATGTTGCTTCAGTCATTCTCCTCCAGTTGCTTCCACTTGTTAATAAGAGATACAAAGTGACTGCTTCCCTGATTAAAGTCTCTGACTTACCACTTATGTTACAGTTTACAACAACTGTTGCAGGGAAGATAAATTGGTTTTCTTCAGTTTTACAGCAAATTTTGGCTACAGAGAAGAGAGAGACTGTTCCTGGTTGGGGACATACTGAACATTTCTCCCTCTCTGAAATGTGTTCCCAGATCCAAGCTGCTCAGTTACCTGAGAGCCAACCTCACAGTTGTTGGTAGGCAAAAGGATCTCTGTCTCTCCCTACTGGTCACCAGTCCATAGACCATTCAACTTCTGTTTCCAGCCAAAGCTGGATCAATACCACCTGCCTCCACTCCAAATCATCTGACTCAAATTGTAAATACTTGTCTTAAAGCAATTGTTTACGATGTTTGCTATAGGAATTACTCTACCTGCTTTCAAAACTACAACTAACATTTCAAATACTGGTTTTTAAAACAGTTCTTTTTCATTTTAGTCCACAGTTTTTAACACACAACAATAAAAATACACAATTCTTCCAGTTGTAAAACATTTTGACATGTTTTGAGGTTACAGAAGGTACAATAGAAATTAAAATTCTCCTTTTCAGTAAATGACCTGTATAATGTGAGTTAACATGCATTCCAATTACAGGACCATATTGAGATACCTGGATAGGATGAAGCTGCCTCAGACACAGGCATTGTGTCAGACACAGCTCACCTATCCCCACACAACCCCTCATGGCCTTTGGCATCCATAACTGGTCACAGTGTACAAATCAATCAGTTACCTGTTGCTGACCAAATCACATATATGTAGATATATGACAACATATAGGTAGATATTTAATCTAACCTTACAAATATGACACTTGGAGGGTGGGTGCTCCTTTCTACTGATCCCTCAATCAAGGTAAGAGTGGCATGATATTTTCAGTGCGCCAACAGGCCATGCAATTCAATTGGTCCATGCTGGCATTTTTACTACAAATGAATCACCTCTTAATCTACTTTATCTCAACCAATGAACATATTTTTCTATTCCTTTCCCGATGCATTTATCAAGCTTCTCTTTAAATGTATCAATATCATTTACCTCGACATTCATTATGGCACTGACTTGCACAATGGTTAAAGAGATTTTCCCGCAGTCCTGACTGCATGTCTTAACCTGAATCTCATTCAAATGGCAGCAGGAGTTCACTTAGTTAAATTGGCAGCACCTGAGGCATGGTGACCCTCAAGTTGAGCTTCCCAGCAATTGTCACTCTCTAATGAGAGAGCAGCCCTCTGGTCCAGATGGGGCTATGGCAACTTTACTTTTCATTCTTCACTATTTCAACATTATACTTTTATATTTTCTATGGAGAAGATAGAAATAAAGTATTTATATAATGTCTCAGTCATTTCTTCTTTTTGCCATTAGAATTTCGGTCTCAAAGGTATTCATGTTTATTTTTGTTAGCCTCTTCCTTTTGCACAAACCTACCTTTTTATGTTTTGTGTTAACTTACTCTCACAACGTTCTTTTCTGTGTCAATTTCATGATCATTGAAAAATCCCTTCAAACCTTGGGTTTAATTACACAACAGCGGGCAATATTACAAACTCTGTAATTTAGTATGATTTTTCAGTTTTTGTTAACTACTATTACACTACTTTCTTGTCTGATTTTATTCCTTGAATTCCAATTCTATAAACTAATTCATCAAATGTTTTCCGGGAAGACCAAGGTTAAATAAAGCAAAGATCATTAGGATATTTATGCTATTAGGATTCAAAGTTTAACAGTCTCCAGGTAAGATACAAAATTGCAGTTATTAAATTTATTACTCTTTAATGGAATGTGCATAATTTTACATCTTAATTCAGCGCACTGTTTAGAGTCCATAAGGTAAGACCTTGTGGTGACAAATAGTAGTTTAGAGTTTGGCAGTGATCTTGGGAATTAGTCATAGAGTTACAGAGATGTACAGCATGGAACCAGATCCTTTGGTCCAAACTGTCCATGCCGACCAGATATCCCAACCCAATCTAGTCCCACCTGCCAGCACCCAGCCCATATCCCTCCAAACCCTTCCTATTCATATACCCATCCAAATGCCTTTTAAATGTTGCAATTGTACCAGCCTCCACCACATCCTCTGGCAGCTCATTCCATACACACACCACCCTCTGCGTGAAAAAGTTGCCCCATAGGTCTCTTTTATATCTTTCCCCTCTCACCCTAAACCTATGCCCTCTAGATTTGGACTCCCCCAGCCCAGGGAAAAGACTTTGTCTATTTATCCTATCCATGCCCCTCATAATTTTGTAAACCTCTATAAGTTTACCCCTCAGCTCCAGAGAAAACAGCCCCAGCCTGTTCAGCCTCTCCTTGTAGCTCAAATCCTCCAACCCTGGCAACATCCTTGTAAAACTTTTCTGAACCCTTTCAAGTTTCACAACATCTTTCCAATAGGAAGGAGACCAGAATTGCATGCAATATTCCAACAGTGGCCTAACCAATGTCCTGTACAGCAGTAACATGACCTCCCAAAGCCTGTACTCAATACTCTGACCAATAAAGGAAAGCATACCAAACACCTTCTTCACTATTGAACCTAGATTTTAAACTCTCTTTTTTGGAATGTTTGGCATCGCTGGCTGGGCCAGCATTTATTGCCCATCCCTAATTAGCCTTGAGAATGTTTCGGTGAGCTGCCTTTTTTTGATCACTGCAATCCATTTGGTGTAGGGACACCCACAGGGAGGAAGCTCCAGGACTTTTAACTAGCAACAGTGAAGAAACGATGATATAATTCCAATGAAGGACATGAAAGGTAATGCCGCAGATTCTGGAAATCTGAAATATTAACAGAAAATGCTGGACATACTTGGTGGGCCATATAACATCAACAGAGTGAGAAACAGAGTTAATGTGTCAGATTGCAATGACCCTTCATTCGACATCACAGACATGAGATGTTAATTCTGTTTCTCTTCACAGATAATCTGCCGAGAATTTCCAGCATTTTCTGTTTTTAACTCAGGACCAAGAAAAGTTCACACTAGGTTCATGCCTGAAAAGGAAGAATTTAAACAACAATGGGGAATGAGCAGGGAATGGGACAAAATGAATAATTATTTCAAAGAGCTAGCACCCGTATGATGGCCTGAAGGTTCCCCTCTGCATCCTGCGATTATTTGATTAATGCAACTTTGTCTTTCACTGTCTCATTTCAGTTGATTTAAAACTCTCCCCAAGGATTCACAGAGCCCAGCGATACAAGAGAATTAAAAAACAAATGCAGCTCAATCACTGAAGCACTCTATGCTAATGACTCAAACTCCATTGACATTATTTCAATACTTGCGGCAAATTGCCACTAATTGGTACTAAATTGACTGTCAACTCGAGAGTTGAAAAAGCAAGTGCAGTGTTATCTGCAGCTTAGTGGGTAGCATTCTTGCCTCTGATTCAGAAGGTAGTGGGTTCAAGTCCTACTTGAGATACTTAGGCATGAAAAATAAGCATATAGCACATTACTAAGGGAGTGCTGCATTGTGAGAGATGGTGTTGAAGTGAGGCCCCATAGGTGAACGCCAAAGAGCCTGCGTTGTTGCTATGATAGAGAAGAGAGACATTCCTGGGGTTTCCTCGCCTCACAATCATATGGTACTGTTATTGTGAGATCTTGGTTAGAGTGGTACTGGAAAAGCACAGCAGGTCAGGCAGCATCCGAGGAGCAGGAAAATCGACATTTCAGGCAAAAGCCCTTCATCAATTGTGAGATCTTGCTATGCACAAACTGGCTGCTGTACCCCAACAGGTATTTCATTAGTTAAAATCAACTGATATTATGAAAGATGCTATTGCAATGTATGTCATTCTTTATCAAGATGTGCTCAGGCTCTGGGAGATAGAAGTATCGCTCTCACATTTCACCTGAAGTTGGAAGTCGGGTGCCTATTTGGACACTGTGGAGAGGTATTCCTCGTTTCTAACCTGTACCTATCCTGGGAGTGTTTGATGAGGAATGTGTGGAGAGCTTTACTGTATACTTAACCCCATGCTTTTCCTATCCTGGGAGTGTTTGATGAGGACTGCATAGAGAGAGATTTACACTGTATCTAACCCTGTGCTGCAACTGTCTTGGGAGCGTTTGATGGGAACAATGTTGAGTAAGCTTTACTTTCAGTTTAAATGTATTTACAGAGTTTCACTCTATATCTAACTTGGTGCTATACCGGCCCTGGATGTATTTATTTGGTACAAGGGAGCTTTACTTTCAGTTCAAAACCATAAAGGGAGGTTTATGCTATCTTTAACCAGATGCTGTACCTACCCTTGGACTGTTTGATGGGGACAGTATAGAGGGAGATTTACTCTGTATCTAACCCCATGCTGTACCAGTCATGGAAGTGTTTGATGGGGACAATTTTACTCTGTATCTATACTGGATGAGTCGAGATTGTGTTGCTGGAAAAGCACAACAGGTCAGGGCAGCTTCTGAGGAGCAGGAGAATCGACGATTCAGGCCAGAGTCCTTCATCAGGAAAAGGCTCTGGCCCAAAACATCGATTTTCTTGCTCCTTGGATACTGCCTGACCTGCTGTGCTTTTCCAGCAACACACACTTGACTCTGATCTCCAGTATCTGCAGACCTCACTGTCTCCTCTATACTGGATGAACCAAGTTTAGTGCCTTAAAGCCAGGACTGAGGGGGTTCTGCAGTGTCGGAGGTGTTACCTTTGGGCCCCAATGTAAAACCAAGTACTCCACTACCCTCTCAGAAGGGAGTTAACAATTGCCTGGTTATTGATTTAGAGAAGATCAGGAACAGGAAGGAATTATATCGTCTGGTCAATGTCACGTGACTTCTTGTGGAATCTTGCTGAGTGCAAACTGGTTGCTGGGTCCTGAGGTTGTGAAGGAGTCTTCTTGTTGTATCATCAGTTACTGGTATTCCTGGGACAGAGCTTAAATATTTCCCTCTCTCGTGTGCCCTGATGCTGGTTCCGTCCCTCACCATCAACATTTGTAACATTTTGCAAAAGGCTTGAGTGTTATTCAGGTACTTCAGAGGATGGACTGGCTGTGCGATCGATCAGGAATATTAGCTCAGTAGTCTAGCTGAGAGCCAAGAGCATTTGCAGTAGGTTTGTGGTTTCACCAGCTATCAGGACTGACAATTTCACATTGTTTAAGCTTTCCGTCTGTGAGCACTGAGACCAACTTACCCTAACCTGGTTTGGTACATTCCTCTACTGAACGGCAGTGTTTGAGTGTCACTATGTTTGGGGACACTAATTAACCGACACAGACCCCTGATTTGGCAAAGCCATAGTCTTAAATTTCTTGCCAAATATCCCTCCCCCCACTCAAATGCCCTACAACAGTGCTATCATGTCTGTGCTCCTCCAGTTCAGGTCTTTTTGCAAATTCCCACTATTTGAAATGGGCTTCCCCCTGCTCACTCTCTGTCTGTCCCCGGGGGCTTCTCGCTTTCACTGTGTTCCACAGGGATAACATTCCTTTCATTTACAACTAAGACCACCTCCTGACCAACCACTTCCGTATCTTCCTGCCACTCACATACAGCCAGTCCCATTTAGGACTGAGGCTGAGACTCTCGCCCTTGCAAGGGATGATGTGAAGCTAGAACCTGGTGTATCTGGTTCTTCCAGTTCAGGTCTTTGTCAAAAATCTCACCATTTGCAAGGTGCCTTCTGCTGGTCAAGGCCCCGAACTCTGCCATAACTCCACCCATCCTCTCTCCAACGCCACCAAATCTTTCCACCTCTCTCCTCCTTTAGGGTCCTCCTTAAAACCTATCTCTTTGACCAAGCTTTTGGTCACCTCTCAAATGCCTACTTTTGGGAGTCAAGCTTATCTGATTTATACTTCAGGGCTTTGACATGTTACTGTGTGCTGTGCTGGGGCTAGGGCCAATTGAGCTCATAAAGTGACTGCTATTCACTCCAATATTCAAAATGTAAATGTACAGGGTACATGACACAAGGCAAGGTCAACTTCTCCCTTCCTGGTGAAATGTTACTGGAGTGTGGGAAATACTAACAAAATTGAATTTATTGCCTTTTCACATTGTCCTGAGGGCATTAAGGTACAACAACGTAGAGTCATAGAGATGTATAGCACAGAAACAGACCCTTCAGTCTAATGCATCCATACTGACCGGATATCCTAACCTAATCCACTCCCATTTGCCAGCACTTGGTCCATATCCCTCTAAATGCTTCCTATTCATATAGCCATCCAGATGCATTTTAAATGTAATTATACCAGCCTCCACCACTTCCTCTGGCTGTTCATTCCACACACACACACCACCCGCTGCGTGAAAATGTTGACCCTTAGGTCCCTTTTAAATCTTTTGCCTCTCATCTTAAACTTATGCCCTTTAGTTCTGGACACCCCCAGTCCAATGGTCAGCTGTCATTTCAACTTTGTATAGCCAAACTTCTCTGTTTTGGAGGGAACCTTTTTGGGTGATTTTCCCATTTGTAGTTGCCCAGTTAGCAGATCCATTCAATTCACAATCTTATACATTGGATTGTGCAGCCTCATACCCTCACCACGATGCTGAAACTGGGACAGTTTCACGGCTCTGATGAAAGGTTCATGAAATTCCATGTTGAAATTTATCACATGGCGCTCAGTTATAAAACAATAACCCCAGGACAGGGCTATTCCTGTGAACAACGTTGACAAGATGAAAACATCTCATTGAAATATTTGATTAAATGGGTTGGAGATTTAGTTTATGCTGCGGTGATGCTGTGCTCGATTAATATTTGAGCCAGGTCTCCATGCAGAGGACTTCCCCCTCCCTGTGAGAGGTCACACCACCCGGTTATCCAGTGAGAGCCCTCTGGTGTCTCACTGCAGCGTGGCTGATGGTGAATAGACACTTAATTCATGAAGTATCAAAATTAGAAAATAAATATTTTACGCAGTAAGTCTGTTCATCAAAAACAGGAGCCTGGGGTGTTAACCATTAACATTTTGTTGTATTAACTCAGTGCCCTAATAAAGACAAACTCTTAATTTACTTCCAGAATAGTATTTGAAATATATTGTCCAAAGTCCCATCAGACTGCCCCAGACAATGTTTTATTCCACATTTTGAAGGTGACAATGGTGAGTCCTTCCTCTACACTGTCCCAATCAAACACTCCCAGGACAGGTACAGCGCAGGGTTAGATATAAAATAAAGCTCCCACTACTCTTTTAAAATAAAAGTAAACTTAGAGGAAAGGACCCTCAACACAGTCCCAATCAATCAATCTCAGGAGAGGTACAGCATTGGGTTAGATATAAATGGAAGCTCCTTCTACACTGTCCTCCATCAATTACTTCCAGTTCTGTTATACCACAGCATTAGATACAGAGTAAAGGTCAGTCTATACCGTTCTCCATCAAACACTCCCAAGACAGGTACATTTAAGCTCACTCTGCACTGTTCCTGTTAAACACTCCAGACAGCACGGAGTTAGATACAGAGCAAAGCCACTCTACACTGTCCTCATCAAACACTCCCAGGACAGGTACAGCACAGGGCTAGATACAGAGTAAAGCTCTGTCCACATTGTCCCCATCAAACATTCTAGAACAGGTACAGCACAAAGGATCAGATAAAGGGTAGCATGCTTTGATGCAAGATTATGGTTAATCTGAGTAATCATTTATTGTTTCTAAATGTTATTGATAATAATATGCTAATTGAACAACAGCCTCTTGATGAAGAGGGCACAAAGACAGAAGACTGGATGGATAAGCTTAATCTGTACCCAAATGTTTGAAGTAAAGTGTCAATTTCTAAACCAGTGCTCCATTAGTGTTTGGTCTTCCTGCCTTCATAAATGTATTTATTCTTCTTCAAGAAGAAATTAAGATTTTGAGGGATTAGCCCACACTTTGTTTTTGTTTAGTAGCAGGACAACACATCCCACATGATCAATAACTTTGCTTTTTAAGTCAGAAGTCACACACGACACCAAGTTACAGTCCAACAGGTTTATTTAAAATCACAAGCTTTCAAAGGTACTTCACTTGACTTTGTCCACCTTAGTCCAACACCCAGCACCTCCATATCGTTATCTGTTTCTATATTCTACATCTTAAAATAAAATTTCACAATGTCCTGCAGATGCACCTCTGTTGGAAAAGACAGTTTTGTGTTCATCCTTAAGTTTCACAGAATTTCAACCTTCCTATTCACTCCCAATATACACACTCCCAATGGACAAATCCCCTTCCCATTAACTCCCATTGTACAGAATCCCAATGGACCAACCACTTCACATTCACTCCCATTGTACAGAATCCCAATGGACCAACCTCTTCACAGTCACTCTCATTGTACAGAATCTCAATGGACCAACCTCTTCACATTCACTCTCATTGTACAGAATCCCAATGGACCAACCTCTTCACAGTCACTCTCATTGTACAGAATCTCAATGGACTAACCTCATCACATTCATTCTCATTGTACAGAATCCCAATGGACCAAACACTTCACATTCACTCTCATTGTACAGAATCTCAATGGACTAACCTCATCACATTCACTCTCATTGTACAGAATCTAAATGGACCAACCACTTTGCATTCACTCCTATTGTATAGAATCCCAATGGACCAACCTCTTCACATTCACTCCCATTGTACACAATCCCAATGGACTAACCTCATCACATTCACTCCCATTGTAACAATCCCAAAGGACTAACCTCTTCGCATTCACTCTCACTGTACACAATCCCAATGGACTAATTGCTTCACATTCACTCCCATTGTACAGAATCCCAGTGTACCAGCCTCTTCACATTCACTCCCATTGTACAGAATCCCAGTGTACCAGCCTCTTCACATTCACTTATTGTACAGAGTCCCAATGGACTAACCTCTTTACATTGACTCTCATTGGACAGACCCAATTGAGCAAATTATGTCCTAACCACTTTGATTACGCAGCTTCCTGCTTCACAATGCAGAACGATGGACTCTTTTGAATTATTCATTATTTAAAGCATTAACATAATCGATCCAGAACCAAATGTTTCCAGGAGAAAGCAACGTAGGTTAGAGATCAAACAACTTATTTGTGCAATATATGTTTTTAATTCAGCTCTTCCTGTTTGTGTTTGAATTATTTATTAATCTGTCTACATTACAGCAATATGTAACCTGACACTTTCACAGTTGTCTATTGAGGCCCTGTTTCACTCTTAATTCTGATCAATGCAAAACATTTTCTTGGTCAAAATACCCAGTGCTGATCAGTATTTAGTTGCAGACAGTTTTGTTCAAATTCACATCAACCGAAGGCAGATAGAATACAGACAATTTAACCCCTTCCCACAACCTTTTAGAATGAGATTTTACTGCTGCCTTTCATTTGATAGGACTGTGTCTATGCTGTTTGTGAATTGGACCATTGGTGCATAGAAAGATGCAACAGGCCTATAGTATTTCTAAAAGTAATATTATTAAAATAATTTATTAAATATAATATTATCAATAGTGTTAATAATATCATTTCTCATTCGTCGCCTGTGGACCCTTCCATGACTGACTGAGAATGCAGAAAGAGGAAAGAAAGATCATTGGGCAATCATCTTCTTTGAGCTGCGCACCAACCCAGTTTATATATCAGACCATCTCAGTGAGATGCACTCCATGCCTTTGAGTCTAAAGGCTGTTGGTTTGAGAGACCTAAGCATGTATTTCAGGCTGACTTTGACAGAGAGCACTTAATGGTCAGAGGCACAGTCTTTTAGGGCAAATGTTAAACTGGGGATCTCTCTACTCTCAGGAGGGTGTGAAGGAGCCTTTTGGCAGATATGAAGAAGACCAGGGGTGTTCTCCTTGTTGTGCTGTCTAAAATTAATCCAGTCAAACAGATAATTTGGTCAGTATCAGATTGTTTGTTGTCGCTTGCTATGAACAAATTCCTACAATTCGGAAGTGACTCTACCTCATGTTTAATTTAATGCAAAGCTCCATGGAACATCCTGAGGCTTTGGCGGCTCCCAAAACAATAGAAGTTCTTTCTCTCTGTCACAGTTTCTCCATCATTATCAGGTCCACACAAATGACAAGGAAGAAGAGCAGGCCCTTCGGCCCTTTGAGTCTCCTTTCCCATTTAATATGATCATGGCTGATCTGATTTAAACCTCAACTCTACATTCAAGTGGTTTAACATCAAACCCCACCCTTCAATACCCCTGGGGTGGGGGGGGGGATTCATTCACAGCACATAGGTGTTGCTGACTAGATCAACATTTATCACCCACTCTGACTGAACACTACACATTGGTACAACTAAATGGCTACTTTTAATAGGTTACTTCAGAATCAATACATGTAGGCCAGTCTGGGAAAGGGAGGCAGATTTCCTTCAGCATCGAATATTAATGTGGTTTCCATGGTCCAGGACTACATGATTTGCTGGATAAAGGAAGATTTGAGTACATTTTGTTCATCTTCTACTATCCTCATAGCCTCTTCATTCAATAATAATGGGCTACTGACCAGCCACAGTGATCAGTCTGTAACATGGAGCCTGTAACAGATGCAGACACATAGTGAGGGGATCCTGAGTGGGGGAGGCATAGGCCCAAAGCCACTTGTTTCTCTTCAACATCGGGACACTCAGTGTACATCAAGTCTCAAATTCCTCAGATACTGGATCCTGATATGGAAGTCAAAGGGGACTCAGATATGTTACGATGCTCATGGTGGTCAAAAAGCCAGCAACACTCCACATAAAGGCTCACCCGTGCAATGCAGAGAGATAAAACTCTTTTTAGGTATGGTATTCAAGTGAGGAAGGATGGCAGAGAGGTAAGAGTGGCAACTGGATTGAGGTGGGGGCAGGGAAGATTATTGAGGGAATAACATGGATAAAACATTCCAAGATTTCTTTGTAAAATGCTTCAAACCTGTCCTTGAAAGGCCAAAAGCAATGTTTTGCTCCTTCCTTCATTTAGAGTTCGAACCTACACAGCAAGATGGCCCACTGGGACTTCAATATCTGAGTAGTCTGAACAAAGCTGTGTAGGATTCCACTGGATCAATGGCTGGCCCTGAACCATTTCTTCGTGACTTGCATTATCAAAGGTCACTTGACCTGAGAATGATAAATGTTATACATTTTTTGAAGCACTGAGTAGAAATAATGATCTCATGGAAAATCTCTGGTGTTCAGGGAAAATCGTGATGGTGTGTTTGATGTTTTCTGTCGTCGGACTGGCTGGGCATCTGAGCTGATCCTACATGCCTTGAAGATGCCTCTCAATTTTTTTTTCCCTCCCAAAGCTAAATCCATTTGTGCTTTCCAACACTGAGCTGTAACACAGACTAACAATCGATACATAGCCAAGCTTGGACTAAAATCAAACAGCAACAAGTCCTGGGTCCCATTAGTCGACTTGATCATTATCACCATGGTACCAAGTGGCTTAAAATGTCAGTTACGGTTCAATGATTAGTATTATTGTCTCTATATCAAAAGGCTGAGAGTTCAAATCTCTATTTGATGAGTTCAATGCACAATCTTGCTGGATATTCCATTGCAGTACTGAAGGAATTATGAGATGTCTGGCCTCAATTATAAGAGGTCCTGTTGCACTATTTCAAAGATCTATTTGATGTCCCATGCCATATTTAACACTCAACCAAAGCTAGATAGTTTCTAAACAACTGGTTCAGAGATAAACCCGTAAGACATAGGAGCAGAAATTAGGCCATTCAGCCCATTGAGTCTGCTCTGCCATTCAATCATGGCTGATAAGTCTCTCATCCCCATTCTCCCACTTTCTCCCCGTAACCCTTGATACTCAAGAATCAATCTATCTCAGTCTTAAATATCCTCAATGCCCCGGCCTCCACATCCTTCTGTGGCAGTGAATTCCACAGATTCCCCACTCTCTGGCTGAAGACGGTTCTCCTTATCTCCATTCTAAAAGGTCTTCCCTTTACTCTAATGCTATGTCCTCAGGTCCTCGTCTCTCCCACCAACAGAAACATCTTTCCACTATCTACTGTTATTATTACACAAATACAGGTACTGTTACACACCTCTGGAGCAGGTGAGACTTGAACTTGGATCACCTGACCCAGAGGTAGGGACACTGCTCTGCACAACCAAACCTAAAACAGATTATTTGATCATAATCACATGCTGCAGTGTGTGTCCTGCTTTCTGTGTTACTGTAGTGATGTTACTTGATGTACATTTTGATGTTGCTTAGTTGGATATGAAGCACTTTGGGATGTCCTGAAATTGTGTAAGGCACTATACAAATGCCAGAGATTGTCTTTTGATCAGAGCATCTTTTACTTTTTAAATCTTTTTTCCAACAATGCAGAAACTCTTCCTATCCTCTCTCCCTTCCCTGTCCCTTTCCCTCCATCTTCCTCTCTATCACTTCTAGAGCTGCTGATTCATGCTGGGAGATCATCACCCAAAGGCTCAGCCCTGTCATCCCTCACCCGGTTGGCACTAAGATGCAGACTACTGAGTATTACTGACATGAATCAGAAAGTGTTGGAAACACTCCAAACACTCAGCATCTGTGAACAGAATAAGAGAGTTAATGTTCCAGGTCGGTAACTCTTGATGCGAGTGATTGATTGGATATGTGAACTCTGTTTCTCTCAAAAGTTGTTGCCTCACTAGCTGATTACTTTTGGCATGTTTGGTTTTTATTTCGCATTTCCAGACTAGCTTTGATTTTGGGAATTAGTAGCCACTTGGTACCATGGTTATAATGATCAAGTGAACTAATGGGAACCAGGACTTGCTGCTGTTTGATATTAGTCCAAGCTTGGAGAAAGTGAGGACTGCAGATGCTGGAGATCCGAGTTGAGAGTGTGGCGCTGGAAAAGCACAGAAAGTCAGGCAGCATCCGAGGAGCATAAGAATCGATGTTTCAGGCAAGAGCCCTTGATTAGGAATGAGGCTGTGAGCCAAGGAGCTAGAGGGATAAGTGGGAGGAGGGTGGGGCTGGGGTAAAGGTAGCTGAGAGTGCGATAGGTGGATGGAGGTGGGGGCAATGGTGATAGGTTGGAGAGGAGGGTGGGGCGGATAGGTGGGAAGGAAGATGGACAGGTAGGACAGGTCATGAGGGTGGTGCCGAGTTGGAAGGTTGGAACAGGGATAAGTTGGGGGGGGAGGGAAAATGAGGAAACTGGTGAAGTCGACATTGATGCCATGGGGTTGGAGGGTCCCGAGGCAGAAGATGAGGCATTTTTCCTTCAGGCGTCGGGTGGTTAGAGAGTGGTGATGGAAGAGGCCCAGGACCAGCATGTCCTTGGCGGAGTGGGAGGGGGAGTTGAAGTGTTTGACCAAGGGGCAGTGGGGTTGGTTGGTGCGGATGTCCCGGAGATGTTCTCTGAAGCACTCTGCAAGAAGGCATCCTGTCTCCCCAAAGTAGAGGAGATCACACTGGGAGCAATGTATACAGTAAATGACGTGTGGAAGTGCAGGTAGAGCTGATGGATGTGGAAGGCTCCTTTTGGGCTTTGGATGGAGGTGAGGGGGGAGGTGTGAGCGCAGATTTTGCAATTCCAGCAGTGGCAGGGGAAGGTGTCGGGCGGGGAGGATGGGTTTGTGGGAGAATGGACCTGACGAGGGAGTCACGGAGGAACGGTGTTTAGGGAAAGCAGATGGGGTGGGGAGGGAAATATATCTCTGGTGGTGGGGTCCGTTTGCAGGTGGCGGAAATGGCGCAGGATGATGCAATGTATACGGAGGTTGGTGGGGTGGAAGGTAAAGACCGGGGGGGGGGTCTGTCTTTGTTGCAGTTGGAGGAGTGGGTTCAAGAGCAGAGGTATGGGAAGTGGATGAGATGCACTGGAAGGCATCATCAACCATGTGGGAGGGGAAATTGCGGTCTTTGAAGAAAGAGGTCATCTGGTGTGTTCTGTGATGGAACTGGTCCTCCAGGGAGCTGATGCGGCGGAGGTGGAGGAATTGGGAATAAGGGATAGCATTTTTACAGAAGGTAGGGTGGGAGAAGGTGTAATCCAGGTAGCTGTGGGAATCTGTGGGTTTGTAGAAAATGTCAGTGTTGAGTCAGTCACCGTTGATGGAGATGGACAGGTCCAGGAAGGGGAGGGAGGTGTCTGAGATGGTCCAGATGAACTTAAGATCGGGGTGGAATGTGTTGGTGAAGTTGATGAACTGTTCAACCTCCTCGTAGGAGCACAGGGTGGCGCTGATGCAGTCATCAATGTAGCGGAGGAAGAGGTGGGGAGTGGCGCCGGCGTAACTACAGAAGATGGACTGCTCCATGTAACCGACAAAGAGACAGGCATAACGGGGGGGGGGGGGGGGGGGGGGGCATGCAGGTGCCCATGGCTACCCCTTTCGTCTGGAGGAAGTGGGAGGATTCAAAGGAGAAATTATTGAGAGTGAGGACCAGTTCAGCCAAACGAATGAGAGTGTCAGTGGGCATTAGTCCAAGCTTGGCTATGTATCGATTGTTAGTCTGTGTTACAGCTCAGTGTTGGAAAGCACAAATGGATGGCATCATAAGCAGCCATGAAAAACCCTACTCAAATTTTATTTACTCTTTTGTTGGGTGTGGCAAGATGTGACATTGTTGGCAAGGTTAGCATTTTTTGCCTGTCCCTAATTGCCCTTGAACTAAGTGGTTTGCTGGGCCATTTCAGAGGGCAGTTAAAAGTCAACAACATTGCTGTGGGCCTGGAGTCACATCTTGGCCAGATCAGGTAAGGACGGTGGATTTCCTTTCTTAAAGTGAACCCAATGGGTTTTCACACCAATTGATGATCGTTTCATGGTTGTCATCACTGAGACTAACTTTATATTCCAGATGTATTAACGTAACTTCCTCCAACAGCTATGTTGGGATTTCAGTCTATGTCCATCTTATCACTATAAAAACTGAAAGAACTGCAGATGCTGTAAATCAGAAACAAAAAACAGAAATTGCTAGAAAAGCTCAGCAGGTCTGGCAGCATCCGTGAAGAAAAATCAGAGTTAACATTTTGGGTCTGGTGACCCTTCCTCAGACCTGCAGTTAACTGGACTCAAACCGTTAACACTGATTTCTCTTCACAGGTGCTGCCTGATCTGCCAAACTTTTCCAGCAATCTTTTTTTTTCTATTTTAGCATTTGTCCAGCTCTTCATGGTAGCAACAACAGACCATTGTACAGAACAGTCCCACAGTGATAATGCGGAGAGACCAGGCACTTGTTTTCACTTGCTACCTTGAAACAAACAGTTGACTTTAATTTTCTACCACAGCCACCCATTCACGATTGATCACAACGGGCAGGGGTTGGGTTTCGTTTTGTGCTTGAATTTAGAACAAGGCTCAGGTTATGATTAGACTTAGCAATAAGGATTAGGACCTGGGTTAAATTTAGTCCAAGAGTTCATATTAGGGTTAGAGTTGTGTTACAATTAGTGTTGAGGGATTAGGGTTAAGATAAATATTAAGATAAATATAAATATTAAGGTTGAATTTAGGGTTAGGTTTAAGGTTGTGTGATTCTAAGAAGACTGCTATAAGGAATATTAACATTAGTTGCAAATTACTAGCACAACTTTATCTCTATACATGAAGGGTAGCTCAGTGGCTAGCACTGCTGCCTCACAGCGCCAGGGACCCAGGTTTGATTCCAGCCTTGGGTGACTGTCTGTATGGAGTCTGTACATTCTCTTTATATCTGCGTGGATTTCCTCTGGGTGCTCTGGTTTCCTCCCACAGTCTAAAGATGTGCAGGTTTGGTGGACTGGCCATGTTAAATTGTCTGTAGTGTCCTGGGATGTGCAGACTAGGTGGAAATGCTCTTTGGTGTGGACTCAGTGGGCTGAATGGTTTGCTTCCACACTGTGGGGATTCTATGAAAGTTTGACATTTACACAGTGTCTAATCCTAATATCTCCACAGACCATACAATGCAACCGACGTAGGTAATGTGGCAGTCACTCTACAACTGTTCAGCAACACCCCATGAAAAACACTGAGCTACCAGTAGACTCCTGACTATGTCCAAACTGTACGTGATTTCATTGTGTTTGTGGGTTGTCTCAGGACTGAAGTTCTCAATGTGGGAACAGTATGAATGTCCAGAGGTTTGGCGGTCCATATTGTCCTTGTTAATTCTGCAAGGATTTCCAACAGCCCTGGATTTCCTCTGATCAATGTTGTGAGCTTTGCATAGCTTTTATATATTTTAATCAACTTATCTAGACATGTCATGATGATCCTCTGGAATAGGTGGGACTTGAATCCAGGCCTACTGGCCCAAAAGTAGAGGCACTACCATAGTGTTACAAGAATACTCCACGCCTAATGCACCTGCATTCCCAGTCTGTCTCTTATCCAAGTTCCAACCAGGCCTGATTCTGGTTAGCTTCCGAGATCAGACAATATTGGCTTGACAGACTGATTGAGCCAATTTCCCTGGTCTAATGTACATGCGACTCCAGACCCACTGCAATGTGTTTGACTCTTAGCTGCCCTCTGAAATAGCCCAGCAAGAGGCTCATTTTAAGGGGTGGGCACCAGCCTTCCCTGTGACACCCACATCCCAAGAATAGGAAAAAAAACATGAGGGAGTTCAAGGCTGCTTATCCATTTTAAACGGGCTCTGGTTGTCAACTCAAGAGCAAATCTTGAAAGCCAAGACCCCTCTGTACATCAATGCTGTTCAGGGACCTGCTGTTAACTGTATACCTTTCCTTAACATTTGATCTCTCAAAATGCAGCAGCTCACACTTATCCAGATTAAACTCCATCTGCCCTTTTGCTGCCCATATCTGCAACTGATCTATATCACCACTGTATCCTTTGACAACTTTCTACACTATTCATAACTTGCGCTGATCTTTGTATTGTCTGCAAACTTACTAAGCTAGCCACCTACATTTTCATCCAAGTTATTTATATGTGTCACAAACAGCAGAGGTCCCAGTATAAATCCCTGTGGAACACCACTAGCCATGGACCTCCAGCAAGAAAAGCACCCTTCCCCCACTTACCCTTTGTCTTCTATGAGTAAGCCAGTTCTGAATCTACAGGACCAAGTCACGATGGATCCCATGCATCTTTATCTTCTGGATGAGCCTACCATGAGGGATCTTGTCAAAACTCTTACTAAAATCCATGTCATTGGATGGTCGTTGTCCGACACTGTTACAGCACAATTGTTACTTAACCCGTACTGGTCTAAGTCTGAGTGTTGTCTTGGGCTTGATTTACATGGTCATGGACTCCAAAGTATTGGAGGAGTCACGGATAAAGCTGAACATTAAGCAATTATCAGAGATCATCCCACATCTGACCTTATGATGTTGGAAAGGTGAATGATGAAGCAACTGAAGATGATTGGGGCTAGGTCGAGACCGGGAGAATTTCAGCAACTGGGAGAATTTCATCTCATAATGTTTCTCATGCCCCTCAATCATTTTCTCTTCAGATACCTAACCAATGCCATTCTAAATATTCATATTAATCTGTCCCATCAGTGTCTTAATATCAGCCATGATCACTTTGAAAGATAGAGCAGGGATGATGGGCTCCTCCTGCTTCTATTTTCTCTCCTTCATGTTTTTATATCCCATTTCACATTTTCATCCTTTTTCTACATAAAGCCATTAATTCTAAACTGTCTTTCTCCGTCTGGTCTCCCTAACTGAGAGGCTGCTCCCCTGTTGTTCAATACAACAGTCAAGCATTTTAACAATTAGATCTTGTTTAATACTCTGGATAGTGTATAGAAAGCAAACTCATTCTGTTATCGACTCAAAAAGGTGATAAGCATTGCACTGTCATATATTTTGTTTCAGTAAAATCTAATTTTAGATTTATTAAACAGTAAGATGATTACATAGAGGGGGTGAGACAAATCGGGAACAAATGATTGGAAAAGCGTGACCAATCCACAAGCGATTAGAATAGTTTTCTCAAACTTATTTCTTGTATCGCCATTACTTGATTAGCTTTTCTGTATGAAACAACTATCATCTTTCACAGTGCAGTGCCTTCGCATTTTCTACTCATCTCACAAGTTTATCTGTTGATTCATCTGAATTGAAACCAAAAGGTGGGAGATGATTATTCAGAAGTTACCCCAGTCCTTAACTCTCTGAATGATGAACTGATGTACACACTCCAGCACTGTGTGCCATTTGAGGAAGCAATGTACCAACTCACCATAGTCAACCCAATAATGCTTCCTAGCCCTGAAAAGGCTACTACTGAGGACAAGAGTCACAAAACGAACATCATAGAGTCCCTACAGTGTGGAAATAGGCCCTTTGGCTCAACAATCCACACCCACCCTCCGAAGGGTAACCCACCCAGAGCCATTCCCTGACATTTAACTCCTGATTAATGCACTTAACCTACACATCCCTGAATGCTATGGACAATTTAGCATGGCCAATTCACCTGACCTGCACATCTTTGGACTGTGGGAGGAAACAGGAGCACCCCAGAGGGAACCCACACAGACACGGGGCGAATGTGCAAACTCCACAGACAGTCACCTGAGGCTGGAATCAAACCCAGGTCCCTGGCGCTGTGAGGCAGCAGCGCTAACCACTGAGCCACCGTGCCACCCTTGGGATCATTATCACCTAGTCAATTGCTATCATGATTCAATCATAATACTTTATGCTCTTCCATAATTGCTGCTGAGTCAACATCCTGGCATTCTGAAAATAGTCTTATTGTGGAGTGCAATCACCCTCTGGATTGTATCAATACCAGCAGAAGCTACATCAACACCTTCTCAGGAGATGTTCAGGAAGGAAACTAAATGCCAATCTTGCCCACACCCCGACAGAAAAATCAAATAAAATCACTTGCTATTCAGCAAGTGCTGCTTTAACCATGTAAAAACAATGACTGCAGATGCTGGAAATCAGATTCTGGATCAGTGGTGCTGGAAGAGCACAGCAATTCAGGCAGCATCCGACGAGCAGCAGAGCTGCTTTAACCATGCCAGTTCTGATTAACACCGGGAGCAGTTTCTGAGACCTGGTAAGCTAAGAGATCAAATTGTCTGTCCTAGCCTCACAAGCAGTATACCATCAGGATATGCATTCGACCTGAGTTGAGGATTTCAGTTTCTGTCTTTAGTCAAGTTTTGATTTGTGTGTTGGCTACTCTAGAGACACAAGCCAGAGAAAGCTTTTTGAAATATAGATACCTATATTCAATTTTCCAAACACATTTACCTTGAACATATACGGTAATTCAAAATAAACCAGAATCTGTTATCTTTGACCTGGAGTTAAGGCTGCAACAAACTGAATGTCACTCTACAAAGAATGTTGAGAATTTTAAAGAACAAATTCTCTGCTAAGAATACAATTCTATGCAGCAATGCTTTATTGACCCATTGACTTGATGCTTGTCCAGAAATCATACAATATATACAGTGAATTATTGGTACTTCTTTCAATTTAACATAATTTATTTACTGCTTATGTTGTGGTCTCTTCTACAATAGGGAGATGAAACATAAGTTCAAGGTTTCTCTGGGAACTGGTAAGTGTAAGAATCGTGAGCAATAATCTTTGTTGTCTGAAGCTTACTTTCTCCTTTAATTTGGCAATTAACTAAACAATAGTTTAGTTATGTTTTACTGCCTTAATCCAGCTCTGAGAAAATTAGTGGCTATTTAATCCAGTTTTTTAAAAATGTAACCTATTTTTCTAATTGACCTGTGCAGAGATGTTATTACACATTTCTGGAGCAGGTGAGGCTTGAACCTGGGTCTCTCAGTCTAGAGGATAGGACCACAAGAGGGCCCCTTTTTTTTTAATTACCTATTTTCCTAATCAATCTGTTCAGCAATATTATTACACACCCCTAGAGCAAACAGGGCTTGAACGCAGGCCTTCCTAGTCCAAGGCATGGACACCACCATCAAGCCACAAAAGGGCCTTTAATCAACTTTATTAAAGCCCAAATCAATTGCTTTCAGTGCAGGCTTGTCTATATTAAATGCTGCTTTGGTTGTGCAGAGTGTGAAGTGGGAATTTGGTGAGGGTTAGGAGGAAGGGAACATTTTATTTTTTAATTGTTTTTGGCCTCCTGTAGTTGGCTGTTACATCAGGAATAAGCTAATTGGTGAATACAGGTATCCCTCTAATATTAGGAGTGGCACAGTGGTTAGCACTGCTGCTTCACAGCATCAGGGTCCCAGGTTCTATCTCAGCCTTGGGTAACTGTCTGTGTGGAGTTTGCACATTCTCCCTGTGTCTCCGTGCGCTCCGGTTTCCCCCCACAGTCTAAAGATGTGCAGGCCAGGTGAATTGGCCATGCTAAATTGTCCATAGTGTTTGGTGCATTAATCGGAGGGAAATGGGTCTGGGTGGGTTACTCTTCGGAGACTCAGTGTGGATGGGCCTGTTTCCACACTGTAGGGAATCTAAACTAATGGCAACATTTAATGCTTTTAAAAATACAGGGTGGCAGGTCAGCTTGGCAGAGTGGAGTGTGGCACATGTGAGGTTAGGATGCACCATGTGTCTCAGACGAGCACATCTGTAGGAAGTACCACTGCCTATACAAACTTGAATTTGTGCAGCAATTAGCTGGAGTCACTGTTGTGCATCACGAGACAGAAGACCACATGGCAAGCACACTTAGGGAGATGTTCACACTGCAGGTTAGAGATGTACCAGGCAGCAAGTCCATGAGACAGGCATCCTTCAGGGAGGCAGTGAGGGAATCAGTATTTCATTTTGGATACAGTTAAGGGTAATGGCAGCCAGAGTTAAGTCAATTGCACCACGGGCAGCGTAACCACTCAGGGAGGTAGGGCAAAGAATGGAAGAGCAATACTTCCATACTCAGGTTCAGTCTGACTTTCCTATGGTTGTAGACATGACCTTAGATTGCCTCCTACTGCCACAGTAAGGGATGTTAGAGTGTGGCTGCAGCACGCTCTTTCTGTGGTAGGGCAATCAGCCTGAGGTCATGAGTTATGCTGGTACCAATGATTTAAATAGGAATGGGAATGCAGTCCTGCCAGCAGATTTCAGAGAGCTAGGTCGGAGATTGAATGGCAGGACCCTCTAAAGCAGCATTCTCAGCATTATTCCCAGTTCCGTGAGCGAGTAAGCTTAAAATAGGAGAACTGAGCTATTGAACTTGTAGCTGGAAAGTTGGTGTAAGAGACACGGCATCACATTTCTGGGGCATTTTGTTATGGAGTATCCCTTGCCCTTCTACCTCAGCCCACTTTGTCAGCCTCTGTTTGAAACCTGTTGTATCTTTAACTTGGTCTAATTCAGACAAAAAAGATTACAAGCTTATAAAGTTAACTCTTGTTTCTCTCTGCACAGATGTTGCCTGGTTGGTTGAATAATTGCAGTGTTTTCTATCTGTTCTGCAGATTTCCAGTTTCTGCAGGGCCTTTTCTCATTGTATTAGTAGCCGCAGTAATCACAGTTTTCTGATTCAACATCCAACCTATTATCCAATTACAATGGATCAGTGACAGTGACACCACGTTCGGTTACTTTATGGCATACTGTTATTCTGAAGCTAAATGCAGCATCAATTTGTCCTAGTTACTGGATGGTTCATTTCAAATTGATATCATTTCATTTGTGTTCTAAAAGGCATGTCAATATCTTATCCCCCTGCTGTGCAGATTATTAGAATAACGACTTTAACTGAAAGCAAGAGAGATAAATGATTGGAGTTTCGTTTTTTCTCCCTCTCAAAGTGATCGATCTGCAATGATTTACTGATGACAACATTGCTTGGCCTGGCAGACACCAGGCGTCCTTTCATCACAGGAATACTGACACATGGAAAATGTAGAATGACTACTAGATTCATGCTGTGACTCACTGGTACTCAGTAGACTCTCAGGAATTACAATGTCCCAGACTCCACCCTCCATACACCTATCTGAAAGAAATTAGATAAATTGCTTGGTGTGGAAGCATAAGAAATTGGCATACTGCTGCGTGATGGCTTACTTGACCATAGAGTCATAGAATCATAGAAATGTACAGCACAGCAACAGACCCTTTGGTCTAACTTGTCCATGCCGACTAGATCTAGTCCCATTTGCAAGCACTAGGCCCATATCCCTCTAAACCCTTCCTATTCATAAACCCATCCAGATGCCTTTTAAATGCTGTAATTGTACCAGCCTCCACCTCTTCCTCCGACAGCTCATTCCACACACGCACCACCCTCTACATGAAAAGGTTGCCCCTTGTGTCTCTTTTATATCTTTCCCCTCTCACTTTGAACTCTAGTTCTGGACTCCACCACCCCAGGGAAAAGACCTTGTTTACTTATTCTATCCATGCCCGTCATGATTTTACAAACCTCTGGTAGGTCACCCCTCAGCCTCCGACGCTCCAGGTAAAACAGCCCCAGCCTGTTCAGCCTCTCTATATAGCTCAAACCCTCCAACTCTGGCAACATGCTTGTAAGTCTTTTCTGAACCCTTACAAATTTCACAATATCCTTCTGATAGAAATGAGACCAGAATTGTACAATGTTCCAAAAGTGGCCGAACCAATGTCCTGTACAGTCGCAACATGCCCTCCCAACTCCTATACTCAATGCTCTGACCAATAAAGGAAAGCATACCAAACGCCTTCTTCACTATCCTATCCACCTGCGACTCTACTTTCAAGGAGATATGAACCTGCGCTCCAAGATCTCTTTGTTCAGCAACACTCCCCAGGACCTTACCATTAAGTGGATAAGTCCTGCTCTGATTTGCCTTTCCAAAATGCAGCACCTCGCATTTATCTGAATTAAACTCTATCTTCCACTCCTCGGCCCATTGGCTCATCTGATCAAGATCCCATTGTAATCTGAGGTAACCTTCTTCACTGTCTACTACACCTCCAATTTTGGTGTTATCTAGTACAAAGTACCTCGGCTCTCAGCTTTAGTGGAAACATACTGCTCGAGATAAAGAATGAGGTTGTATAATTATAATTTGACAAAATATCGGGAGTGTATCTTCAGCTCGTTATTTTCTCTGTTCTTGAGCAACATCAGAGAACAAAAGGAGTAGGCACTGTGATTATCTTTATCTTGAATTATTGTATTCAACATTACTTGAGTGCAGATTGTAATCAAGGTTGTTTGTATCATTGTACAAATTTCAGCCAATTGTTCAGCTCGAGAGAGAGTGCTGTTAGACAGTGAAGACTGTGGCACCTTCCCCACGAATTCACGAAAAATAAAGCTTCTTGAAACAAGATTCGAAGTCTCAGACGAAGTAATTTCCTCAACATCAGGTATTACAGACCTTCAGCTTGATTAAAAACAGACACCATCTTGCATCTTGAAATTCTTAGAACATGGGTGCAAGAAATTAAACTTTGAAAGGGAACACGGAATAATACAGCATGAGAAGAACTTGATGCCTAGTTGGACCATAACTTACGTGGAGAATAACAGAATCTAAGATGAACAGTTAAGAGATACGTCTCTCTTTTCCTCATGCTGCATTATACACGATGCCCCTTTCTAAGTTTCATGTCTTGAACCTCAATCCCGAAGAGTGAGAAATGAAATAGACTTTTTATTCAGCAGTGTAGGAGAGAACAGTTTCCACTGGCCTCATATTTGATTCCTAATGTCTTCTCGGATTGATTTCACAGATTATTGTGCCAATTATTACAGTCAATGACACTGAAGCTTTCAAGAACTGCATATGTACAACAATAAAAACATTTAGCAAACCTAGAAATTAGATTTGCTTTGTTCTATCAATAATTATGTGTTCATATTTCGTCGTTCTTTCTGGCTTTTGCCACATCTTTGACTCATATTCATCAATAACAAGGAATGCTAGTGCTGAGGATAAACCCTCATTCTTAATTGTTTGCCATACTAAACTGTTTTGAGTTGAGAAGGGCAGAGGCAGCGTTATTGAGGAATTGCAGGTAGCTATGAGAGGGAGGTGGGGATAAATCTATAAAAGGTGTTTGCACCCGGAGGGAGATATTAACTCAGGAGTGTCAAAAAGGCTCAATTCAGATGCTAGCCATGGTTCAAAAGTTTTCAAATGTAATTCCAAAGGCTTAAATATATAGCCTAGGTTGTTTCTGCAGTGCAGTACTAACTCATGGAGTGTTGCGCCATCAAGGTGCCATATTTCAGACAAGCCATCAACCTGGAGCCCCGGCTGTCACTTCCAGTTGATATACAAGTTCCCATGGCATTGTGCAGAAATGAACAGGGGGCTGTCACGTACATCCTGGCCAGTATTCATTTCCAAACCAACACCAAAAACAGGTTATCTGGTCATTAATCATATTGCTCTTTTCATGGGATCTTAATTTGCAAAACTGACTGTGCCTACATCAGAACACTGACGATGATTGATTGCCAATGAATTGTTTTGGGATCTTAAAGGTGCAATAGAAATGTTTATTTCGTATTTGGCAGTTCCCTCTGATTCAATCTTTCACCTGCTTTGTCCCATTTTCATGGAAAACTCAGCTCAGATATTTTGCTCCTTTCAAAATGATGAACAGAGTACTCTCCAACTTATTCAATTCTGTGTCAGGGTCAATTACCCCCTGGTTAGGTCAATCTTCTTTTAACATATGCCATCAAACTTCCTGAGGTTGGGTGTAGCTTGCATCTCTTGAGAGTAAACATTCATTGAAGGATATTATTAAACTGGAAAGGGTCATAGAGCCATAGAGATGTACAGCACAGAAACAGACCCTTCAGTCCAATTCATCCATGCTGACCAGATATCATAACCTAATCTAGTCCTGTTTGCTGGCACTTGGCCCATATCCCTCTAAATCCTTCCTGTTCATATACCCATCCAGATGCCTCTTAAATGGTGCAATTGTACCAGCCTCCACCACTTCCTCTGGCAGATCATTACATACACGCAGCATTCTCAGCGCGAAAAAGTTGCCCCTTGGGTCCCTTTTATAGCTTTCCCCTCTCACTCGAAACCTATGCATTCTAGTTCTGGACTCCCCCACCCCAGGGAAAAGACTTTGCCTATTTATCCTATCCATGCCCCTCATGATTTTGTAAACCTCTATAAGGTCACCCCTCAGCCTCCTACGCTCCAGGGAAAACAGCCCCAGCCTGTTCAACCTTTCCCTATAGCTCAAACCTCCAACCTGGCAACATCCTTGTAAATCTTTTCTGAACCCTTTCAAGTTTCACAACATCCTTCCTATAGAAGGAAGACCAGAGTTGTACACAATATTCCAAAGTGTCCTAACCAATGTCCTATACAGCCGCAACACGACCTCACAACTCCTATACTCAATACTCTGACCAATAAAGGAAAGCATACCAAACGCCTTCTTCACTATCCCATCTACCTGCGACTCCATTTTCAAGGAGCTATGAACCTGCACTCAAAGGTCTTTTTGTTCAGCAACACTCCCGAGGACCTTACCATTAAGTGTATAAGTCCTCCTAAGATTTGCTTTTCCAAAATGCAGCACCTCGCATTTATCTAAATTAAACTCCATCTGCCACTTCTCAGCCCATTGGCCCATCTGGTCAAGATCCCGTTGTAATCTGAGGTAACTTTCTTCGCTGTCCACTGCACCTCTAATTTTGGGGTCGTCTGCAAACTTACTAACCTAACCTCCGATATTCACATCCAAATCATTTATATAAATGACAAGAAGTAGTGGACCCAGCACCGATCCTTGTGGCACTCCATTGGTCACAGGCCTCCATTCTGAAAGGCTATCCTCCATTCTGAAAGGCCACCACCCTGTCTTCTACCTTTGAGCCAGTTCTGTATCCAAATGGCTAGTTCTCCCTGTATTCCGTGAGATCTAACCTTGCTAACCAGTCTCCCATGGAGAACCTTGTCAAATGCCTTGCTGAAGTCCATATAGATCATATTTTGGGAGAAGATTTGTAGCTCGGGTGCTCGTTGTTGTGGTTCTGTTCGCCAAGCTGGGAATTTGTGTTGCAGACATTTCGTCCCCTGTCTAGGTGACATCCTCAGTGCTTGGGAGCCTCCTGTGAAATGCTTCTGTGATGTTTTCTCCGGCATTTATAGTGGTTTGTATCTGCTGCTTATACAAATCACTATAAATGCCGGAGGAAACATCACAGAAGCGCTTCACAGGAGGCTCCCAAACACTGAGGATATCACCTAGACAGGGGACGAAACGTCTGCAACACAAATTCCCAGCTCGGCGAACAGAACCACAACATAGATCATATCCACCGTTCTGCCTTCATCAATTCTCTTTGTTACTTCTTCCAAAAACTCAATCAAGTTTGTGAGACATGATTTCCCATGCTCAAAGCCGTGCTGACTATCCCTAATCAATCCTTGCCTTTCCAAATACATATAAATCCTATCCCACAGAATTTACTCCAACAACTTACCCACCACCGATGTCAGGCTCTCAGGTCTATAGTTCCCTGGCTTTTCCTTACACCTTTCTTAAATACTGGCACCACGTCAGCCAACCTCTAGTCTTCCAACATCTCACCTCTGATTATCAATGATACGAATATCTCAGCAAGGGGCCCAGCACTCACTTTCCTAGCTTCCTACAGAGTTCTGGGGTACACTTGATCATGTCCTGAGGATGTATCCACTTTTATTTCAAGACATCCAGCACTTTCTCCTCTGTAATATGGACATGTTTCAAGATATCAC
Source organism: Chiloscyllium plagiosum (assembly GCF_004010195.1). Taxonomy (NCBI): domain Eukaryota; kingdom Metazoa; phylum Chordata; class Chondrichthyes; order Orectolobiformes; family Hemiscylliidae; genus Chiloscyllium; species Chiloscyllium plagiosum. The sequence continues at coordinate 45,867,478 of NC_057731.1, read as the reverse complement.
CATCTATTTCCCTACATTCTATATCTTCCATGTCCTTTTCCACAATAAATGCTGGTGCAAAATATTCATTTAGTATCTCCCCCATCTGCTGTGGTTCCACATAAAGGCTGCCTTGCTGATCTTTGATGGGCCCTATTCTCTCCCTAGTTACCCATTTGTCCTTAATGTATTTATAAAACGTGGATTCTCCTTAACCTTATTTGCCAAAGCTATCTCATGTCCCTGTTTTGCCCTCCTGATTTCCCTCTTTAGTACACTCCTACTGCCTTTATACTCTTCATTCACTCGATCAATTCTGTCTATACCTGACATATGCTTCCTTCTTTTTCTTAACCAAATCTCAATTTCTTTAGTCATCCAGCATTCCCTATACCTACCAGCCTTTCCTTTCAGCCTGACAGGAATATACTTTCTCTGGACTCTTGTTATCTCATTTCTGAAGGCTTCCCATTTTCCAGCCATTTTCCATCTGTGAACATCTGCACCCAATCACCTTCGGAAAGTTCTTGACTAATACCATCAAAATTGGCCTTCCTCCAATTTAGAACTTCAACTTTTAGATTTAGATTAGATTAGATTACAGTGTGGAAACAGGCCCTTCGGCCCAACAAGTCCACACCGCCCCGCCGAAGCGAAACCCACCCATACCCCTACATTTACCCCTTACCTAACACTACAG
>NC_057731.1:45857166-45866742 GCF_004010195.1 Chiloscyllium plagiosum | reverse complement strand
GAGGCAGCAGTGCTAACCACTGTGCCACCGTGCCGCCCTATGTGTGAAGAATAGATAGATAGATCTGGTCTATCCTTTGCCATCACTATTTTAAAACTAATAGAATTATGGTCACTGGCCCCAAAGTGCTCCCCAATGACACCTCAGTCACCTGCCCTGCCTTATTTCCCAAGAGTAGGTCAGGTTTTGCATCTTCTCTAGTAGGTATATCCTACATATTGAATCAGAAAATTTTCTTGTACACACTTAACAAATTCCTCTCCATGTAAACCCTTAACACTATGGCAGTCCCGATATATGTTTGGACAGTTAAAATCCCCTCCCATAATCACTCTGTTATTCTTACAGATAACTGAAATCTTACAAATTTGTTTCCCAATTTACCATTGACTATTAGGGGGGGGTCTGTAATGCAATCCCAATAAGGTGACCATCCCTTTCTTACTTCTCAGCTCCACCCAAGTAACTTCCCTGGATGTATTCCCAGGAATATCCTCCCCCAGTACAGTTGTAGTACTATCCCTTATCAAAAGCACCACTCCCCCTCCCCTCTTGTTCCCCTATCTATTCTTCCTGTAGCATTTGTATCCTGGAACATTAAGCAGCCAGTCCTGTCCATCCTTGAGTCACATTTCTGTAACTGCTATGATAGAAAAGATTTGGAAGGATGTTACTGGGAGGGGAGAGCATGAGTTAGAAGAGGTGGGATGTAGTGTCGGAGGTTGAGGGGTAACATTATAGAGCTTTATAAAATCATGAGTGGCATAGTTAAGGTGAATAACAAAGAGTTCAAAACTAGAGGGTCTTGATTTAAGGTGAGAGGGGAAAGATTTAGAAAGGGACCTGAGGGGAAATTTCTTCACACAGAGGAATAAACTGCTAGAGAAGTGGCTACAGATACAACATTTAGAAGCTATTTGGATAGGCAAATAGGAAAGGATTGGAGGCATATGGGCCAACCATAGGCAAATGGTATTAGTTTAGTTTGGGAAAACTGGTGGGCGTGGATGAGTTGGACCGAAACGTCTGTTTCCATGCTTTATGACTCTGATTCTATAATTTGCAAACAATCAGGGGTGGAAGTAGGCCATTTGATCCTCAAGCATGTTTTGTCATTCATCAAAATCTAGTTGTGTTCTGAATTCCATAATCTCATTTACCCTGCAAACCTTTAATTCCCTTGTCTAAGTAGAATTTCTTTCTAGTCTCACCTTAAGAATACACAGTGGCTCCATTTCCACTGCTTTCTGAGGCAAAGAGTTCCAAAATCACACGATCCTCTGAGAGCAAAAGATTGTCTTCATCACTCTCCTGAAAGGGGCATTCCTGATTTTGAAACAATGTCTCCTAGTTCTGCACTCACCCATAAAAGAAAACATCCTTTTCCATGGCTACCTTGTCAAGACCTTATACACTTCAATCAAGTCTCTCCTCACGCTTCTAAACTCCAGTGGAAACAGATCCAACCTGTCCAAACTTTCCTCATAGGACAACCTGCTCCATTCTGGTATCAATCTAGTAATCCTCCTCTGAACCAGCTGCAATGCATTTACTTCCTTCAATAAATGAGGAGAGCAAAACTGCTCACAGTGTTGAAGAAGTGGTCTCACCAGTGATCTGTATAATCAAAGCATAATATCCTCACTTTTATGTTCAATTGCTCTTGTTATCGAGGATAGCCTTAACACTCACTGTGCCTGTACACTAATCTTTGATACTTTCTAGATCCCACTGCACCTCCACATTCTACAGTAATTTTCCATTTAAGTAATATTTTGTTTTGTCATTCTTCTTGCTAAAGTGAACAAGTTTATATTTTCCTACATTATATTCCATCTGCCATATTTTTGCCCACTCAACTAACCTATCTATATTGGCTTACATTCTCCTCATGTTCTTTTCACAACATACTTTCCAACCTATCTTTGTGGCCAATAGTGGCCAGGAAATTTGTCAGTGCACAGCTCCATCAATTTGTTCAGTGCTGCTTCCCTCATGATTGTAATTTCACTAAGTTCATGGAATTATAGAATCCCCTCTGCATGGAAGCAGGCTATTTGGCACTTCAAGTCTACACTGACCTTCCAAAGAGCATCCCACCCTGGCCCACACCCCCATCCTATCTCGGTAATCTCATATTTCCCATAACTAACCCACCTCACCTGCATATCCCGTACACTACAGGGCAATTTAGCATGGCCAATACAGGCACATCTTTGGACTCTGGGAGGAAACTGGAGCATCCGATGGAAACCCACGCAGACACGGGGAGAAGGTGTAAACTCCACACAGACAGACGCCTGAGGGTGGAATCAAACCCAGGTCCTTGGTGCTGTGAGACTGCAGTACTAACCACTGAGCCACCATGCTGCCTCAGAGAAATTCCTCTACCTTTTACATCCTGCTATTACTAAAATGGTTTTTCTATTCATTATCCTTAAGATACAAGCAAAACATTTGTTAATTCCATTTTCTTATTATCTACTATCAACTCCCCATTCTCTGGAGGACCAGCTCTCACCTTTTACTCTTTACATTGATAAATGCCTGCATAAACTGTTGCTATCTCATTTTTATATTCCTCGCTAGCTTTCAAAAATATTCTAATTTAGTTCTTCTGGTTAGTCTTGTTGTCATTCTCTACATTCTTCATATTCCATCCAAACATCTGACCTGCCATTCGTTTTTGCACAATGATATGATTTTTCCTTAAGCTTTATGCTTTCCTTAATTTCTTTAATTGAATCACAGATGGTAGATCTTCTCCTTAGAAATTTTCTTTATGGTAGGAATACCTTGATTCTCAGAATTCTGAAATATCCCCAAAATGTCTGCCATTGTTTTTCTATTCTATTCATCTATCCCTTTGGCTCGCATCCCAATATAGGCAAAAGTGAGGACTGCAGATGCTGCAAACCAGAGTTTAGATCAGGAAAATCAACGTTTCGGGCAAAAGCCCTTCATCAGGATTGCCCAAAGCGTTGATTTTCCTGCTCCTCGGATGCTGCCTGACCTGCTGTGCTTTTCCAGCACCATTCTAATCTAAACTCTAGCATCCCAATATACCCCAGCTAACTCAACTTTCATAACCACTTAGTTATCCTTGTATAAGTTTAAAATAATAAATCCATTAAAATTCAAACTCCATGTAAAATTCAAAATCCATTAAAATTCAAACTCCATGTAAAATTCAAACATGTTGTGGTCATTTTTATCTAGAGATGCCTCAGAGTTAATGATGCAACTGACTGTCAAAGGCAAAAGTGTACCTACAATACAGATCACCACTTCCTTTTTTCTGTCAGCCACTGAGCTGGCATATCTGAGTGCTGATGCAGAAATTTTTCACTTCCTTTATTACTCTGTTTTTTTTTTGTCAAAGCTTAATATCAGTTTGCCCTAACCTGAGTTATTTTCTCTCCTCTTTTTCAGTCTTGGCTGTAACTTGCTCACCGGGCATCTGTCTTTCCCCAATTATATAACATAAATAACTTAAGAGTTTCCATACTGAACTGATGAGCTGGTTCAATTTGAAGCCAAGTGATATAACTTTTCTTTATTTCATAGGTTGTGGCCACTTAGAAAGGCCAACATTTGCTATCGATACCTAATTGTCCATGAACTGGCTGGCTTGGCCATTTTGGAGAATATTTAAAACCAGCTGCATTGCAGTGAGAGTGGAGTCACATGTAGGCCAGGCCAGGTAAGGATAGCAGATTTCCTTCCCTAAGGGACATTTGTTCACCAGATGTTTTTTTTTAAAAATGGCAGCTGACAAACATTTCCATGGTTGCCACAAGAACCAGTTTTTTTGCAGAAATCAGAACTGTTACAATGCAAACAAAGATCATTCAGACCATCACGTCTCCCCAATGACCATTATGACTAAGAGTTGTTCTCCTGTCTTTTCCTAATTTCTTTCCACATTATTTTCAATTCAAACATTTATCCAATGTCCTTTTGAATACCTGAAATGACTCTGCCACCTCCATGCTTCCAAACCCGAACCACTCACTGTGTGAAAAGAATTTCTCTTACATTAGATTTGTTTTACTTGCAACTCCCGTTAAATCTGTTCCATCTCATTTTCAAACCTTTTATGAGCAAGAACAGTTTCTCCCTATTTACACTATCCAGAGCTCTCGTAATTTTGAAAACATTTATCAGATCTCCTCATTACCTTTTCCCTCCAAGGAGAACAGTCCCAAATTTTCCAATCTATCCTCATAAGTGCGGTTTCTCATTCCTGGAAAAATCTTAGAGTCATTGGATCATATAGCATGGAAACAGACCCTTCAGTTCAACCAATCCACACCAACCAAGTCCCACTTGCCTGTACTTGGCCCATATCCCTTCAAACATTTCTTATTCATGAACTTATTCAAACGTATTTTAAGCATTGTAACTGTACCTGCATCCACCACTCTCCCTGGCAGTTCATTTGACTCACAAACCATTCTCTGCATAAAAATGCTGGCCTTCATGTCCTTTTTAAACCTTTCTCCTCTCACCTTAAAAATATGCCACCTAGTTGTGAATTCCCCCACCCGAGGAAAAAAGACCCTTGCTATTCATCTAATCTGTGCTCTTCATGATTTTATAAACCTCAATAAAGTCACCCATTCAACCTCCTACACTCCAGTGAAAAATGTCCAGCCTTTCCAGTCTATCTTTACATCTCAAACCCTCCATTGCCAGCACCATCCTGGTAAATCTTTTCCGAAACCTTCTCCAGTTTAATAATATCCTTCCTATAACAGGGGTGACCAGAACTTCACACAATACTCCAGAAGAGGCCTCACCAATGTCCTCAACATGACATCCTAACTACATTCTCTCTAATGTATTCACATCTTTCTCTAGTAGACACCCAAAACAATTGTGGTAAAACATATGACTCATATAAGTGCAAAATTATCCCCTCATGCCTCTATTTTATTAAGTGAGTTTAAATTTTACCAGCTGCTATAGTGGGAGTTGAACCCAAGACCCCAAAGAATTAGTTTCCATTATGGATACATAGTTCTATAACATCATCATTACACCATTATCTCTCTTATAAAAACCCTGCCCACCTAGAATCCTTTGTGTTGTGATAAATTGTCTTGCTTCAAAAGTGAGATGACAGAAATTGCTCCAGCAATGGGAAGTACATTGTGATAATGTCCTGACAGCAATTATGTCAACATTTGTGCTGTACTTAATTTGTGTTAGTATATCTAGTCAAGTGTGTTCACTGGTCCATCAATATAACATTCTCATTTATTAATGTGGTTATGGCTTCTGCTGCAAAATTATTATTTTGATTGAGAAAATACTAACAAATGGACAACTGAAGAACTATAACTAATCCATAGGTTAGAACCGAACGAACGCTTAAACCTGTATGGAATTCAACTCTCGCATTCTGTTTAACGAACCATCCCCTTATTTTCCAGGATGATGCAGTTGTGTTCCGTTCAGAACTAGAGGGCATAGGTTTAAGGTGAGAGGGGAATGATATAAAAGAGACCTAAGGGGCAACTTTTTCACACAGAGGGTGGTACGTGTATGGAATGAGCTGCCAGAGAAAGTGGTGGAGGCTGGTACAATTACAACATTTAAGAGGCATTTGGATGGGTATATGAATAGGAAGGGTTTGGAGGGATATGGGCCGAGTGCTGGCAGGTGGGACTAGATTGGGTTGGGATATCTGGTCGGCATGGACCGAAGGGTCAGGTTGGACCGAAGGGTCTGTTTCCATGCTGTACATCTCTATGACTCTATGACCAGGTTAAAGTCCAATAGGTTTACTTGGAAGTACTAGCTTTCGGAGCGCTGCTCATGCGTCAGGTAGCTGTGATTAGGTAGCTCCTGTTTGGGAACTGCCCATTCAGCTACACTGCATCATTCAGCATTGCCTCCTGGCCTAGGCTGGGAGCTGACCATTCAGCACCACTGCATCATTCAGCAACGCCATCCAACTCCAGACGGCGAAACGTTCAATCGGCACCACTGCATTGTTCAGTGAACATAGAAACTAGGAGCAGAAGTAGGCAGGTCATCCGATCCTTTGAGCCTGCTCTGCCATTCAATAAGATCATGGTTGATCTTTTCGTGGACTCAGCTTCACTTACCCGCACTCTCACCATAACCCTTAATTCTTCTACTGTAGCTTAGAGCATAGAACATAGAACAGTACAGTGCATAACAGGTCCTTCGGCCTACGATGTTTTGCCGAGTATTAATCCTAATGTAAAATAAAATAACCTAATCTATGCACCCTTCAATTCACTGCTGTCCATGTGCACGTCCAGCAGTCACTTTAGTGTCCCTAATGACTCTGCTTCCACCACCACCGCCGACAACGCATTCCATGCATTCACAACTCTCTGTGTAAAGAACCTACCTCTGAGGTCTCCTCTATACCTGCTTCCTAATATCTTAAAACTATGACCCCTCGTGCCAGTCAATCCTGCCCTGGGGAAAGGTCTCTGGCTATTGACTCTATCCATACCTCTCATTACCTTGTACAGCACGATCAGGTCACCTCTCTTCCTCCTTCTCTCCAGAGAGAAAAGTCTGAGCTTGGTCAAACTCTCTTCATAAGGCAAGCCCTGCAGTCCAGGCATTTGCACCTTCTCCAAAGCCTCTTTTTCTTTCCTACAGTAGGGTGACCAGAACTGGACACAATATTCCAAGTGTGGTCTTACCAGGGACTTGTAGAGCTGCAGCAAAACCTCGCAGCTCTTAAACTTGATCCCCCTGTTAATGAAAGCCAAAACACCATATGCTTTCTTAACAACCCTATTCACTTGGGTGACAACTTTGTGGGATCTATGTACTTGAACACCTCTCTTCCTCCACACTGTCAATAATCCTGTCTTTAATCCCATTTCAGCGTTCAAGTTCAACCTTCCAAAATACATTTTACATTAGGATTAATACTCGGCAAAACATCGTGGGCCGAAGGACCTGTTATGCACTGTACTGTTCACATTTATCCAGGTTGCCATTTCTCAGTCCAGCTCTGCATCCTGTCTATGTCATGCTACAGTCTGCAACAGCCCTGGATACTATCAATGGCACCTCTAACCTTTGTGTCATCAGCAAATTTACTAACCCACCCCTCAACCTCCACATCCAAGTCATTTATAAAAACTACAAAGAGTAGAGGCCCAAGAATTGAACCCTGTGGGACACCACTCAACATTGACCTCAGGCAGAATTCTTTCCATCTACAACCACTCTCTGCCTTCTGTCAGCCAACCAATTCTGAATCCAGATAGCCAAATCTCCCTGTATCCCATTCCTCCTGACTTTATAAATGAGCTTACCATGGTGAACCTTATCAAATGACTTGCTGAAGTCCGGATATACCACATCCATTGCTCAACCTTCATCAATCTGTCTTGTCACCTCCTCAAAGAACTCAATAAGATTATTTAGGCATGACCTGCCCCTCACAAAGCCATGCTGACTGCCTTTATTCATGCCATGATTTCCCAAATAGTCATAAATCTTATCTGTCAGAATTCTTTCCAAAACCTTACTGACCGCAGATGTAAGACTGACTGGTCTGTAATTACCAGGGATTTCCCTATTACCTTTCTTGAAAAGAGAAACAACATTTGTCTCCTTCCAATCTTCCGGTATGACTCCCGTGGAGAGTGAGGAAGCAAAGATCTTCTCCAGCAGTTTAGGAATCTCCTTTCCCACTTCCTGGAGCAGCCTAGGATAAATCTGGTCTGGCCCTGGGAACTTGTCAATCTTAATGTTTGCCAAAATTCCCAATACATCAACTTCATCAATCTTGATCTGGTCAAGCCTGCATCCCAGCTCCTCATTCACAAGGTCTCTTTCCTTAGCGAAAATTGAAGCAAAAAAAACTCATTTAGGGCTTCCTCTATCTGCTCAGACTCCACGCACAAGTTCCTTATGCTATCCCTGACCGGCCCTACCTTCTCCCTGATCATTTTCTTATTCCTCACATATGAGTAAAATGCCTTTGGGTTCTCCCTAATTCTTCCTCCAAGCCTTTCTCGTGCCCCTTCCTGGCTCTCCTCAATCCATTTCTGAGCTCCTTTCTAGCAAGCCTGTAATCCTCAAAAGCTGTGCTAGATCCTTGCTTCCTCCACCTTATGTAAGCTGCTCTCTTCCTTTTGATGAGAAGCTCCTCTGTTCTCATCATCCAGGACTCCTTAATCTTACCCCTTCTTACCTGTCTCAGAGGGATAAATTTGTGCATCACTCACAACAACTGCTCCTTAAACAGCCTTCACATGTCTGTTATACCCTTTCTGTGGTACAATTGCTCCCAGTCTGTACTTCCCAACTCCTGTCTGACAGCGTCATAGTTTCCTTTTCCCCAATTAAATATCTTCCCTCGGTAACTGCTCCTTTCCCTCTCCAAGGCTATGGTAAATGTACGGCAGTTGTGGTCACTGTCACCAAAGTGTTCTCCCACTGTGAGATCTGACTCCTGTCCTGAGTCATTGCCAAGCACCAAATCCAAAATGGCCTCTCCCCTCTTCAGTCTGTCTACATACTGAGTAAGGAAACCCTCCTGAACACACCTGACAAAAACGGCTCCATCCAAACCATCTGCACTAAGGAGGTTCCAGTCGATATTGGGAAAGTTGAAATCACCCATAACAACAACCCTGCTACATCTGCATTTTTCCAAAATCTGCCGACCTATGAGTTCTTCAATCTCTCTACTGGTATTAGGGGTTCTGTAGAAAACCCCCAATGAGGTGGCTGTTCCCTTGCTGTTCCTAACTCCCACCCATACTGACTCAGTAGGCAAACCTTCTTCAACAACCTTCGTTTCTGCTGCTGTGATGCACTCTCTGATTAGCAATGCTACACCCCCTGCTCTTTTTCCACCCCCTTTGTTCTTTTTAAACATTCTAAACCCTGGAACATCTAGCAACCATTCCTGCCCCCGTGAAACCCACATCTCCATTATGGCCACAACATCATAGCCCCAAGTACTGATCCATGCTCTAAGTTCATCACTCTTATTTCGGACACTCCTTGCGTTAAAGCAGACACACTTTAACCAATCCCTTTGTTTCATCGCGTGAGAAACCTTCCCAATAGATTCACTACGCCCTGTCACTGCCCCATCTACAACTACCCCCCCCCCCCTCAGATATGTGGCTCTGATTCCCACCCCCTGCCAAACTAGTTTAAACCCTCCCAAACCACACAAGCAAATCTTCTACCAGGACATTTGTGCTCCTCCCGTTCAGGTGCAACCTGTCCTTCATGTACAGGTCCCACCTTCCCTTTGAAAACATTCACTGAGGAAGCCTCAACTACATCACTGGGAAAGGTAAAAATGAGGATTGCAGATGCTGGAAACCCGAGTCTGGATTAGAGTGGTGCTGGAAAAGCACAGCAGGTCAGGCAGCATCCAAGGAGCAGGAAAATCAATGTTTCGGGCAAAAGCCCTTCATCAGGAATAGAGGCAGGAAGTATCCAGGGTGGAGAGATAAATGAGAGGGGGGTGGGGGTGGAGAGAAAGTGGCATAGAGTACAATAGGTGAATGGGAGTGGGGATGGAGGTGATAGGTCAGAGAGGAGGGTGGG
>NC_057731.1:45851648-45857115 GCF_004010195.1 Chiloscyllium plagiosum | reverse complement strand
CACATGCTTCTAAATTCCAGTGAAACAATCCCAATCTGCTCAGTATCTCCTCATAAGTCAACTCCCTCAACCCCGGAATCAACCTAGTGAACCTCCTCTGCACCCCCTCGAGTGTCAGTACATCCTTTCTCAAGTAAGGAGACCAAAACTGCACATAGTACTCCAGATATGGTCCTGTCTAATCTGAGTAACCACTGGAAGTTCAGTTCTGAACAAGGACTCGAAACATTAACTCTGTTTTCACTCTACAGATGCTGCCAGACCTGCCGAGTTTCTCTAGCAATTTCTGTTTTGCTTCACATTTCCAATATTCAGAGTTCTTTGTTTTAATAACGTGCATATGTTACTTCTCTTTGCAAAGATCAACAATGTATAGTCCACAGAATGTGCAATTACACTTAAATGGGCTTAACTCACCCTCAGATTACCCGTGAAGTGTAAATCATTTTACAGAAATATAAATGCTGGGTGAAGCTAACTGGTTCACACTACCTCCCTGCACTCTCACTTCTGAGCCAGAGATTGTGGATTTGACCCACACCAGGGACTTGAGCAGGAAGTCTGGACTAACTTTCTAATGCTAGTAATAAGAGGATGCAGCATCACAAAAAGTGCTACAGAACAGCTGAGACATTAACTGGAGGTTCTGTCCACCCCTTAGGTGAATGTGGAAAATCTCATTATACTCTTCAGTTAACAGCAATCGGGTTTTCAATGCCTTAGGCAACATGTACCTCTCACTCGGAATCACAAAATCAGGTTATCAAGCAATTTATTTAATTACTGTTTGTGTTATGTTACTGGGCACGAATTCAATGTCGCCCTTTTCACAGTTTGTAAACTTTACAGACTGACCATGCTTGGATGGGACTGGAATCACATAAATGCCAGATTGGGTAAGGACAGCAGATATCCTTTCTGAACATCAGAGAATAAGTTGGATTTTTAAAAACAGTTTAACTGCTACTCACGTCAACATCTTATTTCCAGATTTTTAAAAGTGATTTCAAACTCTGAAACTCTCATATTTGGGACGCAGATGTAAATAGATCCCGTGGCAAAATGTAAAGAAGAGCAGGTGGAGCTCTCTGGGGTACAAGCCAACATCTGTCTCTCTCTTCCAACAGCAAAAGCTGATAATCTGGTAATCATATTCACTGGATTATTGATCCGCATCAATATTCGTTTCTGTTTGCTGTGTGCAATCTGCTTGATGTACTGCCTGGTCCCTTTAGGATTGACGTATGGGCAAGCTTGTGTTCCTTCTAAATGGAAAATGCTTATGCATAGCCAGTTAGTTCCTTGCATCTCCCTGACTGATAAGTGCCTGTGTACCAATGCATCTGAGAGGGACCATTCATCCAGGTTCATATGACGATTCAGTCAAATAGCTACTTCTCTGCTATGCCATTAGCTGTCACTAGTTGGCATTCATCAACTTAAAGGTCTGCCTAATTAATTTGGTTAAGTTTACCCCATCTATAGCATCAAAGTATTTTTCTTCTAACTGAGAGACTTTCAGTTAGATGACCACTAAATGTGAGTTTAATTTTTTTAAAAGAAAAATCCCAAGAGATCTATCTTAGCTTCAGGTCCATCAAGACATATCAGCTTCTGACCATATTACATTATGTTGAGATTAATCTATCTTCTTATGTGTACATATCCACATACTCATGTGAAGCCTCCGGCCTTTTCTCACACATGCTTTCTGCTCTGTTCCAACTAACCGTGCTTCCACCATGCTATTAATGTTCAATAATAGGGAGCTCCATAGCATCATCACAAGGCTGCTCCCAGGTCCTGTAGCCGTTACACAACAATTTTCTTTGGTGCTTTGAAAAAATAAATCCCTTCAGTATTTTGTAACTGGAGCCATGGTGCCAGTCTCGATTTTCCCTTATTGTCCCACATTTTATAACATTGTCTATCCTTGCCAGCTCAACACATTGAGTTCAACAATTTCAAATCATTTGGTTCCTTTTCTTTGCAGGTTTTGGCTGTATTTTCAACCAGCTGTACTCTGGCTGTTGACGTATCTTGTGTTTCTTTTCCTGCCCCATCACCATTCTCTTTGGTCTTGGAAAACTAAGTTGGTTGTCATTTGATTTCTCCTGTCACTCATCTTATTGCACACTTCTCTTCATCCTGATTTCACTCACCTTTGCTCAGAACATATCACGTCTCTAACATTTCCCCATTCTAATTAAAAGTTCTCAACCTGAAACATTAATTCTGTTTTTCTTTCTCTCCATAGACATTGCCACAGCTGCTGAGTATTTCCAGTATTTTGTGCTCTGACTCCTGTCTGGTGTGCAGTATCAACTGTTTTAGTTTTCAAATCAAAAACCCTGTGAGATCAGTCAACAGTTTGTTTTTCTTTTATGGGATGAAGGGTCACTTGTAAAGTCAGTATTTGTTGCTCATCCATAACTGGTCTCCGAGAGACTGCTTTGTGAGGCTGTTCCAGAGGGCAGTTAAGAGTCAACCACATTGCTGTGAGTCTGGAGTCCCACGTGGGCCAGACCAAGCAAGGATAGTTGATTTCCTTGGAGAAAGTGAGGACTGCAGATGCTGGAGATCAGAGCTGAAAATGTGTTGCTGGAAAGGCGCAGCAGGTCAGGCAGCATCCAAGGAGCAGGAGAATCGACGGTGGTGCTGAGTTCGAGGGTTGGGACTGAGACAAGGTGGGGGGAGGGGTTGATATCCTTCCCTAAAAGACATGAGTGAACAGATGGGCTTTTATACAATTGATGATAGTTTCATGGGTACCGTCATTAAGGCTAGTTTTCAATTCCAGACTTACTATGTCACAACGCAGGTCTTTTACAAGGTTACTATGCCCTTGAGTTTATTTTTTAGAGAGGGGGTAATTGGCCAGGCTCCATCATGGCTGAAGTTTGAATGGTTCTCTGGACCCTAATAGACAGTTCTTCAGGTCAAAAGCTCTTCACCCTTCAGGCTCTCTGCCTCTGTTCCTGATGAAGGGCTTTTGCCCGAAATGTCGATTTTCCTGCTCCTCAGATGCTGCCTGAACTGCTGTGCTTTTCCAGCACCACTCTAATCCATAAACTGGTTTCCAGCATCTGCAGTCCTTGATTTTACCCAAAAGCTTGAAAAGTCTATTGAAAAAAATACTGGTCAAGGGTGAGTGGCCAGCTCTCTAGCTGTGCAATTCAATTCAGTTCAGGAGTTAGGTGAGTAAGAGTCACAGTTGAAACTGGAAGCTCTCTCTCTCCTTTTGCCCTTCCAACTGTGTAAACTGTGCCATTGTTACTGTTTGTGTGAACGGATGTATGTATTGGGACTGCTGCAAGTATTTTCAGAACAGCATTCTGTTTTCTGTTCTTTGAGTTTCATTCCATAATTTTGTAAATAAATTAAGTTTGTTTAAAACTTGGCAGTCGAACCAGCTAACTTATTCTGAGAATATTCACTATACACTTAAAGTCATAGAGTCACAGAGATGTACAGCATGGAAACAGACCCTTTGGTCCAACTTGTCCATGCCGAACAGATATCCCAACCCAATCTAGTTCCACCTGCCAGCACCCGGCCCATATCCCTTCCTATTTATATACTCATCCAGATGCCTTTTAAATGTTGCAATTGTACCAGCCTCCACCACTTCCTCTGGCAGCTCATTCCAAACACATAGTACCCTCTGCGTGAAAACGTTGCCCTTTAAGTGTCTTCTATATCTTTCCCCTCTCACATTAAACCTATGCCCTCTAGTTCTGGACTCCCCGACCCCAGGGAAGAGACTTTGTCTATTTATCCTATCCATGCACCTCATGATTTTATAAACCTCAATCAGGTCAACGCTCAGCCTCCGATGCTCCAGGGAAAACAGCCCTAGCCTGTTCAGTCTCTCCCTATAGCTCCAATCCTCCAAACCTGACAACATCCTTGTAAATCTTTTCTGAACCCTTTCAACTTTTACATCGTCTTTCAGGTAGGAATGAGACCAGAATTGCACGCAATATTCCAGCAGTGACCTAACCAATGACCTGTACAGCTGCAACCTGACCTCCCAACTCCTGTACTCAATACTCTGACCAATAAAGGAAAGCATACCAAACGCCTCCTTCACTATCCTATCTACCTGTGACTCCACTTTCAAGGAGCTATGAACCTGTACTCCAAGGTCTCTTTGTTCAGCAACACTCCCGAGGACCTTACCATTAAGTGTATAAATCCTGCTAAGATTTGCTTTCCCAAAATGCAGCACCTCACATTTATCTAAATTAAACTCCATCTGCCACTTCTCCATCTGATCAAGATCCTGTTGTAATCTGAGGTAACCTTCTTCACTGTCCACTACACCTCCAATTTTGGTGTCATCTGCAAACTTACTAACTATACCTCTTATGCTCACATCCAAATCATTTATATAAATGACAAGACATAGTGGACCCAGCACCAATCCTTGTGGCACTCTACTGGTCACAGGCCTCCACCCTCCACCCTCTGTCATCTACCTTTGAGCCAGTTCTGTATCCAAATGGTTAGTTCTCCCTGTATTCCGTGAGATCTAACCTTGCTAATCAGTCTCCCATGGAGAACCTTGTCGAATGCATTATTGAAGTCCATATAGATCATATCTACTGCTCTGCCCTCATCAATCTTCTTTGTTGCTTCTTTAAAAAACTCAATCAAGTTTGTGAGACATGATTTCCCACAAATAAAGTCATGTTGACAATCCCTAATCAGTCCTTGCCTTTCCAAATACATGTGCATCCTGTCCCTCAGGATTCCCTCCAACAACTTGCCCACCACCAATGTCAGGCTCACTGGTCTATAGTTCCCTGGCTTGTCCTTACCACCCTTCTTAAACAGTGGCACCACGTTTGCCAACCTCCAGTTTTCCGGCACCTCACCTGTGACTATCGATGATACAAATATCTCAGCAAGAGTCCCAGCAATCACTTCCCTCGCTTCCCATAGAGTTTGAGGGTACACCTGATCAGGTCCTGGGGATTTATCCACTTTTTTGCATTTCAATACATCCAGCATATCCTCCTCTGTATTATGGACATTTTTCACCATGTCACCATCTATTTCCTTACATTCTATGTCTCCCATGTCCTTTTCCACAGTAAATACTGACGCAAAATACTCATTTAGTATCTCCCCCATCTCCTGCGGCTCCACATAAAGGCTGTCTTGTTGATCTTTGAGGGGCCCTATTCTTTCCCTAGTTACCCTTTTGTCCTTAATGTATTTGTAAAAACTCTTTGGATTCTCCTTAACTCTATTTGCCAAAGCTATCTCATGTCCCCCTTTTTCCCTCCTGATTTCCTTCTTAAGTATACTCCTACTTTCTTGAGACTCTTCTAAAGATTCACTCGATCTATCCTGTCTATACCTGACACGTGCTTCCTTCTTTTTCTTAACCAAACCCTCAATATCTTTAGTCATCCAGCATTCCCTATACCTACCAGCGTTCCCTTTCACCCTGACAGGA